>NC_057809.1:316896927-317220402 GCF_018294505.1 Triticum aestivum | reverse complement strand
AAAAGGAACGACGACAAAATAAGTTCTCGCTTCCACGTTTCGGATTGAAATATCTGGCGGCCGCAATTCCAGCCCTGCAAAATCTCCCTTCTCCACCATTCCCTTCCGCGCTCAGTTTGCTAAAATCCCTAATTCGCCGCCAACCCAAGCAAAGCTCGAATCGCCCCTCGTCTCGTCTCTTTCCCCACCTCTGTGCCGGAAGACGACAACGAAGACGACATTCGCGCTTCACCACCACACCGGAGCTACCTCGTCTACGCCCTCATCCACCGCACCTGGTGGTCCACCGACAACGTCGACCGCCGCAACCGACGTGCCTCACAGACACCGACTTCCACCACATCAGGTGCGCTTCATGGACGCCGTCTCCCGCCTCATCGGGGCTACTTCACCGAGCACATCGCGCACCTCCGCCCTTCAAGGCCGCTCAGGCTTCACCAACAGTCTCGTCCACCGTATCATAGCTCTCCGCTGCCACTCAAGATCTGCATCTATGCGTGGCCATCCAACGCCAGTGCATCACCCTCAATGGCTCTGAAGTGACCCGCACTCTAGCTAGGCGAGCATGCCCAAATGCCCACCCGAACTACGTATCCACACATCCCTCCCTTGTGAACTGTTCTGACGATGTTTGGATATCCTTTCACTGCTCTCTTGGCTTACACGCCTGTGCAACTCTGACTTTAACTCTTGTTTCTTCTGGATATATCACCTGAAACAAGCAAAACCATTTTTTAGCAAAGCATGATGGTGCTACGGGATCTGGTACACATCCTGCACACCCATATAACCTTGTAAGCATATGTCCTCTAGTACAACAGCAAGGTCGATTCCTCTTATTTAATCAACCATTCGCCGTGTCAAAAATGCAGAGGGGGATCCAAGGAGCACAAGGCCTACACATTGAAGCAAGTGGTAACATGGACTTGTACATGGAACATCCCAAGAGCAAGCAGAGCTGCAGTGAGCCTGTACAACAAGCTAGCATAAGTCCTTGCATTTCATTTAATTCATACTGGCCTGCGTGTATGATTTGTGTGCAGTGGCGGATCCATGAATTCAAGTTACCAGGGGCGAACATTTAACTTAAAAAATACGAAGGCACTTGCACTCCGGAAATCAACATAACTTGAGATATGTGAACCTACATGCACTTTGAAAACCAGCTAATGATCCAAAGTAGTTCATATTATAAAACACTAAATGATGCAAGCACCAAAAACACAAAATGCAACATGGTGTACAAGGACTACTAACATGGTCTGTACCTGCTTGAATTATTCGTTCTCTGGCTGAAAATATTGAAGTGTAATTGCACCTATAACCAGTGCACAAACTACATATCAATATATATATCCTGCACAAGTATGCCAATAGTTTCAAACAATAGATTAGAAAAGTACTTATGCTACGTTGTCATGATACAGGAAATTTTCGGTAGATGGCCTCGACGTTTCCTGAAGCCATGAAAATGTACTATAATTTTCTTGTCATCAATGCCTGCAAATCTCTATGTCTCTCTCAACATAGCAGATCATCATTACACACTAAATCCTTCAATGGGAGCTTGCAAAATGCTTGCATTAGCTCCCTCATTAGACACTATATGTTCATCACCAGGAGCATGTAAAATGTTTGCATCAAATCCTTCATTAGCAGTCTGTTCATTAGACACTTCAGGCTCAAGAACAACATGAGCTTGTATGTTTGCACCGGAAACTTGATTAGATACATCAGATTTAGTTAGTTCAGTATTGATTGGGGGAGTTATAAAATAAGCAGAAATTGGTTTAATTTTCTCATAGATTCCCTACATACAAGCAGTTTCACAACATCGTCAGGTTTATCTATTGGCCAGAAATTGAACAGTTGAATTAGATATAATCAGGGATGTGATGTACCTGCTTGTTGCGCATGCTGCCCTTGCAAGCTGCGACTGTCCATTTGCACAAGCTCGATGCCATGCCCGTGCTACCGCCGCTGCCTCCCATGCAGGCTACACCCAGGTATGGATCTTCATCTTCTTGTCCTTCCATTCGCTTGAAGCTTGGTGACCGCCCTCCAACAAGGGCACGAGGAAGCTGTGTTGGTCTGTCCAGCGGCGGTTAGGTTAGGAGCGAACCGGACTGGAGGCTAGAGGGAACAAATTGGGATTTTTCCTGCTGTCGATCGATATGGGAGGCGCTCGTTTGGGCCGCGAGCCTGCTATAGGGCCTGCCTTGCACTTACATTATTGGTCCATCCAAATTGAAACATTTTTCTGCATTTTTTACATTGTCTGCTCGTGCGTTGCGATGAACATAACTAGCCTAGGCCAACCTAGACGACTCAAACTAGGTGCAAGTTTCCAGCCACCCGAGGCGGCCGCCATACTAGCCACCTACGGTGGCGTCGCCTGTTTTTGCGTGTATAATTGGGGTAGTGAAAACTATTACAGTGGCGCTTTTGATTTACCCATAGAATGGTTGAATTGCTTGTTTCTATGAACTGAGTTCGCCAATAATGTGAAGGATGCTAGTCTTTTCATCCTATTGTAGATTTCTTAGATCTTGATATGCCAAATGTAATCGCATGAAATATACAATAAAAGCTAGTGTGATGTGTGTGGCTACAACTAGTCTCACTACACGTAATCAAATAACATATCAAGGATGCACCATCTTACCAGATTAACCATTCGACTTACCAATGCAGTGTGGAAAGAAAGAAGTATTGGGACTGCGTCTCCAAGCAATTGATGAAATGGACTCCTTCGTAGAACCATGTAAGAAAAAAAGAAGTTGCAGTGTGCCTGTACAAAGAGCTAGCGTAAGTTCAGTTACCTACTTCTCGGAATTTTAGTTATCCACTTATTGCAAAATGGTTCAATTACGTTGCTTGGCTTAATTTAGTTTGCTACTGATTACATAATGCCATAGCCTGTTAATCCTATTATATACTGTGCCTATCTATGTGTTTGATACTTACTGTTAAGAATTACCTATTTGCTTGAACTTAAATAGCTACTTAAGCACGTAGATTGCTGGTCATATGTACTTCTAGGGTCCATCAGAATTCACGTGTAATTCACGTTCTGATACCATGTTTGTTTAAATGGCTTGCTGTTATCACTTGTAGCACCAGTAATGTTTGCATGTTCATAGATAGACAACTGTCAGTTTTATATGAGGGACACCGTCTTTTTAACTTATATATGTGTTGGAATCATTTTGCTTACATCAAAGAAATTTACAGATGTCTGTGTTGCTGGTAAACAGTACCGACTTGTTACATTAATACGTTGCCAAGAACTTGTTAGTTTTACTAGTTCATGTGTAATTAAATAGGTTGCCAAAACTGGCTAGTTTTACTTGTTTGATGCTAGCTTCTTATGGCTCTTGGAAAACTTTATTTATTTATTGCTAACATTCAAGTCTGCTGGATCCAACTGAAACTCCATTGGCACAATAAGTATGTTTTCATAAACTTCCTTGTTTACCTAGTTTGCTGCTATAACTTGCTGCTCTAATCATCTTACCAACTTCAAGTTTTCAGGATCCAATTGGAAGTCCAATTGCACAGCAGGTACATTTTAAAAAAAATATTTGTGTAACAGGTTTCTTGTTGTAAGTTGTTGCTCTAATCAAGTTACCGACTACTTAACTTTTCATGATCCAAGAGAAACTCCAATGCCACAACACGCTCCTTTTGGAAAATTTGTTTGTTTAACTGCTTTGCTCCTGCAACAGGTTGCTCTAATCACGTTACTGGCTACTCAACTTTTCAGGATCCAATAGAAACTCCAATGCCACAACCGCTACCTTTTGCAAAACTTGTTTGTTTAACTTCTTTGCTGTTGCAACAACCGGTTACAATTATGTTAATAACCAGTTTTCAGCATCCAATTGAAACTCTTTATTTCCTTGTTTGTTTAACTGGTTTGCTGTTATAACTCCTAGTTGAGATGTTTTGCTAACTTCAACTTTTCAGAATCCAATTGGAACTTTAATGGCAAAACAGGTTAGCCCAAGATCAAAGAGCAAGGTCCCCATGGACGTTGTATCATCCCATAGCAGTGGCACAGGCCCAATCATGCATCACGAATTGCCAACTGCTGATGCTCTAGAGGCTAAACTAGTGGTAGAAAGAGATTCTGCTTCTGCACTTAGAGATGAAGTTGACATGTTGAGGAAGCAAACAACACAATCACAAGCAGTACTCAAGACAACCATTAAATATTTGGGGGATTTCAAAACGAAGCAAGATGAGACTGATCGCATTGTTAAGGTCCTGAAGGATAAAAGGAAATTAAATTCCCACTTGGTAAATCATATGTTAAAGGTTCTTTCCATCATTCAATAACCATTCTGTTGTTTGTTCATGTAATTGATGAAACCATTTGTTTTAGAGATCATGTAATAATTTTTTTTTGGTTTGTAATTTTATTTGAGCACAAGTTTGTATTAAATGATAAGACTCAGAGACATTTCATTTTGATTGTTGTGCCAGACCTACAAATATGCCAATCGGGCTGAATGTGCATTCAGCAATAATAGTAGTATAGATGGACCATAAGTGGCACGCATCGGAAAGGGCCAAGATGTTGTACTAGCTTCGCTAAAAAAGGATGCTCATCTAGCAAAAGAAGTACATCGGCCTAGCTTATGTATGTTAGTTGATATTATTGATCCATATACTCTATAAGTGTTTATATGTCTGTTAGTTTTGTACATTATTGGTTGATTGACTCAGTATTTGAATTGTCATACATTGCTTATGTGCATATCTAAATGAGAGTACACATTATGTTGCGTGTGACATTTGAGTTGGACATAAAGTCTTCCAAATATTCGAATTCACCTTAAAACTGGATTCTAGCTTCTGAATTCGAGTATCGGCATTTGTAAATCATATTCATATATGAAAGTGGAATACATATTTGTCGTGCTTTTGAAGATATATAAAAACACATAGAATGATTTATGAATATTCATATAGGAATAAAAAATGGATTCAAATTTAGTTGCCAGGGTAAACGTGGATGCTTATTGTCCCAAAATTCGAAAGAAGCGGCACTCCCACATCGGCTGCCCGAAGCCAATGTTCGGGAGATGGAAGTTACTTTCCACCCCTTACACGAACAATCCATCAGCCTGATTTCCACTTCTCTCAATCGGGGTAGGTTAGTAACTTCAATTAGACGTGACATGACCGCCTCTGAGCCCATTGCGACACAACATGGGCGGCAAAACACATTTGATTCAAGCTTGTCCGAAAGACCTCTGTTTCTCCCTCCATTTCCCCATTCATACATGATGGGCGGCAAAACAAACTCGACTCGCCTGAAATCGATGTAGGCAAATATTTTCAATAGGGGCAGGTTTGTAACTTCACTCAGACGTGACACAACAGTCCTACCTATCAGCCCCGTTCATACACCATGGGCGCCAACCACGAGCGCCAAAACATCCTCTCCTCGCCCAAAATCGCTCTAGGAAAATATTTGCGAGATGCGAGATTACAGTCCTATCCCCAACCGAGGAGACGTCCAAATTTTAAACGGGGGCTAAGTTCGTAACTTTCCCATATTTCAGACAGGCGCGTCCCAAAAACATGGTTCCCCGTACCTCTCTATCCATTTTCCCATTCATACACCGTCCGCACTAGAACACCATCCCCACATCAGCCTCCTCCGTCTGCTACCCCATCCATCGGCGCCGTCCTCCACCCCATCCATCGCCGCCATCCTCCACCCCATCCATCGCCACCGTCCTCCACCATGCCGGAGCGCCTACCAAGACCGCGCCATCCAGTACTAGAGATGGACGTTTCTCATCCACGACGATGGACCAAGAGCCATGCATTGCATCCTCTCGCTTCATCGGCGTCGTCGTCCTCTTTGCCAGGGCCGCTCACATGACCTTCTCTTCCACTGCAATGGGACTTATCCTCGGTGCACCCGTCTACTGTCACAGATCTGCTTCAACGCCACTGACAGCCATCGCACCCCCGATGCCTACAGGGCGCCGCAAGAGAGGTGGTACTTCATATCTCCACAACTTTTTTATCTCAACCAGAAAATAGATCGTAACTTGGTTACTGTACTTTCTTTTCAGCTCTTAGAATTTAGTACTTAGTTCGAAGCAAACAATGGATGCTAAATAGCATTTCCCCGGTTTGCAGCTTTAAATCTATGACAGCATAGTCATAATAGGGTTTAATTGATCATGCTTAGGGTTTAATTGATCATGTTGGTTCCGTCGTGGTTTCTTTAATAGAAAACGAAGGGGAAACCCTCTTTTTCTCAAAAAAAATGTTTAGGGTTCCCCCTTTTATGATCACTATACTATCATCATGCGTGCTTCGTGTCATAGTATCACTGCTCCACCCATCAAGCTAAACAAGCTTAGTTGTTCAAATACGAATCTGACATTATTAAAACAGAGTCATTTAAGTGGTCAACCAAATGTTCCTAATTTAGTACCCTGGGATTTTTGGTCGGCCCAGGCCTCGATTCACCTCTGTTCTGCTGCGCGCTTCTGATCTCTACTTGTCCCCAGCTACCTGCCTCACCAGTGACTTGCCGTCCCCGGACGGCATGACTCTAGGAGGAGACACCGGACTAATAGGAGGTCAGGAGCCGCTCGCCCAACAGCGTCACCGCTTCCCGGGCGCATTGCCATGCCTACCTTCCCAGTCCGTTCAGGGCTCAGACGTGCGAGATCCACTAAGCCAACCCGATTTATCCTGGGATACGTCATCAATACTCAGCAGCCACTCCTCATCACCCATTTTCTAATTGATTCATTACTCATTAGGCAGGACTGCCATTAGGGTTTGTTGTGTGCTGAGTGCTACCTACACTTAATGGTTCAGATGTATTTCAGTAATCTTTAGTACCTATATAGTTCACAGGGTTTCAAAATTCCGGCCCTAGGAACAGACATTAGTCATTTTGGATTGTTGGTCATAGTGACATTGACCTAGATTACTACTGTAGGCCAAGTTTGTTCACAATTTTAATTGTCTTTCTTACTCATTCGATATGATATCCAATTATTCATGTTGATTAGTTGCAAACAATAAGTGCTAGACAAACTTCTTTATTCAGATTTTGGATGGTCTCTTACTGCATTTAAAATTCTGCATACTATCCTAGTAAGCTCACAAGTAAGTCATTGATTCACTAAATCTATTCTTGCCTTGTCATATTTGTTGTCAATATTCCTTTAGGGTGGACTACACTATATCAAAATACTGGAACCGTAGACATGACTTAATAGTATTTCTCTATGTGATCTCTTCCATCATGTGTGGGCAACAAGCACTGCATTGTATAGAAAGAAAGTGTCATTTCCAGCTTTTACATGGACTACAATCTTTTACATGGAATACAGTCTGCCTACTTGCTTTGTGTGACACTACCAGCACTCCACCCTTGAAGGTAAACATTATGCCACTGATAATTCCTTGGTTTATTTGTTCAAATACGAATTTGATATGATTCTAATGTTCCTACTTTAGTTTTCAAATGTGTGTCTGCCTGTTATAGGGACATAAGAGGTTTGTATTTCTGTGTGTGGTCTGGTCAGCACTGTTGGGGGGTGAACTTTGCATATGCAGGGGTTTATAGGGAGACACTCTTCAAGTTGAATCTGCAATGCATTGCATAGATCATCTGACTACTTTTTATGATTTCATGGATCTCAGATTCTAAACAGCAGCATAATGATTATGAGCTTGCATGCATGAAAAGAATAAAGTAGAACAATGCCATGGCTGTCAAACTTGGCATTAAGGGACTGAAATCAAGTCTAGATGCAATGCAATGCAAACGCTCTCCACCTACAGATTTATGCTCAGAATATGATCCTAACAGTGATTCTCAGCTAGAGGGAGACCTAAGTCAATGTAGCTCCCTAGTGGAGGAGTCAGAGGCAGATGTCCTATCTTATTCACCCATCAAGGTGCTTGCTCTAACTTTCCAGTGTTATATTGGTCGCACATATCTTGCAACTGATGCTTTGCATTGCTTCTACTTTGTTGCACTGCCATTAGCTTAGTTTACACACCGTGTATGTGAATACGCCCTGCCTATCCATTTTCAGTACATATTCCATCTGTCATCATACCATATTTATCCATTCAAATGTTGTTCTTGTGTATCAGACATTCAAAAGAAGAGGGTGATTGCTGACCGCGGAGGAGCACGAGCAAAGTATTTGGAAAAGGTAGTGACACCTGATAAATCAAATAGCCCATTTGGTGTAGTTGCAATATCACCTGACCCAAAAAACACCCCAACTCTAGCAGACTCTAGCCCTACTACACTAGTCATTTATGATGCCCCAACTCAGTAGACCCCAACTGCAGCAAACAGTATGATGATGCCAGTTGACATAGCACCAACTCTACAATGCAAAACCCCCATTCCAGCAAAGAGTACACCAAATCCAGTTGCCAAATCCCTTTTCGAACTAGAGAGAGCCCCAATTGCAGCAAATAGTACCCATGTTCCATTTCTTCCCAGTTTAGAAGATGAAGCTTATATTGTTGTCAGGAACTTTATGTGCATCTTTCCTTCATGGAAAGATTATACCGCCGACACAGAGCAACTTCCATTATTCCTCTGCAACTTACGCGTAAGTAATGTACTAATGTTATTAATGGTAATTACTACATATGTTTCTGCTGATAGAAGACACAAGATTTCATTCTTTGAAATAGGTGAGGACAAAACTGGATTGTCAAGACGAGCAAGGGTTGGTTGCGCTTTTCAAGCACTCGTTGATGAAGTATCGTTCCTACCTGAGGCAAGCGCACTTCGATGGCAAGCCTCTAAACAAAATTTCCGTAAAGTCTCTGGTGCTACATTTATCAGACAGTGATTGGAATAATCTTGTTACACATTGGTCTCGTCAGCAGCGTAAGGTACTGTCGATGATATCACATCACAATTTGAATAACGTTTCTGCATTTGCCTTAACGAATCACTTGTACGAAAACTATTAGCAGAAGAACATTCATTCTCAAGGGACCACAGAATCTCGCAACTATACTGCACACTGCATTGTTCTTGTGAGTACCTCTTGCCCTGTATGACCATACTTACTTTCATTGCTGTTTGATTATGTAGCATCACTGCACATGTTAGCCTCGTTATCGTCCATTGGGTGGACATTATAAGATCCGTATGGACTCTTACATAAATTTAGAATCAACCCAACGCTTTTGAAGAGATTTGGCTCTACAGTCCTCTTGTAAGGACTGAACATCGTCTATCACTGTACTTACATTAATAGCTACTCGCTCCGTCCCGTAATATAAGAATGTTTTGTAAAGTACACCAGTGTTCAAAGCACTCTTGTATTATGGGGAGAGGGATTGGTTCATTGGGTAGCATTCTGCATCTTATCTCCCTCACCCACCATTTACTAAAAAATATCAGATCTATATTTAATCTTACCAAAAAGTTGAATACACAGACAATGCCAGTGCAGACGTGTAGCCCATTGCTCTTGTCAGTACATTTTATCCTGTAATGCTTGTACTTCCAGGGATTGGTAGTTGATTATGTATCATCAATCTGCATCTTATCTTCATTATCATCTATCCTTTCCAGTATTATCATATCTATAATTACTCTCTAAAAAATTTAGAGTATAGGCAATGCTTATGAAGAGGATTATGTGCTAAAATTCTTGAGTTATCCTTCCCTTGACATGGAGAAGGGCATTATAAAGCCGGTGTTAACTGTTAATGTAAGTCAGTCCTTCTAAAGCCTTTATCTTCAACTGTTGTTTAATTTTATCATACTCCCTATCGTTTACTGTTGTTTAGTTTGCTGTTTCTATCAAAATGTATGTTCGCAACAACCGTAAGTTCCAAATTTTACTTGTAAAACCAAATTCCTTATTCATACCATGCACATTACTCAATACTCCCTATATATATGCTTGTTTTGTGGATCTATAATCCAGTGTGTGGTGAAGCAGCCCACGTTTGCACCTTGTCATCTCCTGTTTTATCTTACTGATGTGGCTGATGATATGAACAACATGCCATGCACATTAACCAAAATAGATAGAATGATTGTCTTTGCTCTTCATCTATGCTTGTTATGTTGACATTGTAATCCATTAGTGTGGTGAAGCTCCCCGCATTATGAACAATGCCAAATTATGCTATTGATATTTTGAACTTACTCTTTATTTTCTAATTTGAAATTGGGTGGAATTGACAGCACAGTTATCATCTTTGTTTATACACGTGCAAAACTTGTCATCTCTCTCCTTGTTTCAGGGTGATATGCCTGATGGCATGCACAAGTCTGCTAAAGGTTGTGACACAAACCCAACATATATTGTAGCAAAGAAGGCAAAACATCTTGAATATAGCGAGATAACCCCAAAGTCTTGTCTTTATGCAGTGTTCAAGTTACTTGAGACTACTAGTCACACAAGCTCATAGAATTCACTATTTGAATCAGTTCGACTTCTTCAGTCCCAAGTTCTAGTAGAAAGTCATTCTGCAACTCAACTTCGACTTGAAGTCCTATCTCTACGAAAGATTGTGGAGAACACCAATGAGAACCTCATTGCCAAACATCTACACCTGGAAGCTATGACCGACATGCTAGGCTGGTCTCACAGCCTTGCTCAGTAGCTTGCGCAGTAGTTCCTGCGCAAGGCTAACCTTTCTTGAACTGTCTTGGAAGTGGTCTCGGTTCAGTATTATTTTTTTACACTGCAATGGTGCCCAGTTTTTGTAATCTGCTTCTTCATTGTGCTTTATGATCACTGGTGGCGAACTTCGATGCCCAGTGGATGTAATATACCATAAATCCTTTAATGTATAGTGTAGGTTTATTCTAAGTTACTATTCCATAATTTCTTTATTGTATAGAGTAGGTTTTTTCTTAATTCCTACTAGTTACTACCATCATTCGCTATCTGAAAAAAATCTGATGTAGTCGACCGGGCCAAAACATTCGCCTCTAACGGGCCTAGATTTCAGTGGGCAACAATTGGGCCGGCCTGCATCTTTCTTGGGCCCGAATGGCCATTGGGGCCTTCACACTTTGTGCCAGGGCCACAACTTACTCCGGCCTATATTCGGCCCAAATTTTAGTTGGGCCTTTTGTGGACCCAGTGCTTAGTTTGGCCCATGTAGCATTGGGCCATTAACATGCAGAATATTCTGGTGGCCTGTTACGGCCTAGAAGAAACCATGGGCCTTTAGCAGGCCGAAATTCATGTTGGGCCTCAATTTCAACTAGTCGTCAACGGGACTTCAGCAGGCTGAAAGGTAGACCGGGCCTTTTTTGGCCCAGTTATATGATGGGTTGTTACCAGGCCGAAACGTATTTTGGGCCTTAGTTGGCCCACTGATATCATGGGCCTTTAAGAGGCCGAAAGCTTAGTACAGGCATCAACGGGCCAAATTATACGATAGGCCTTTAACGGGACCAAAGTCACGTTGGGATGAACTGTTGCCACCTTTATCACGGGCCGTTAGTGGGCCAGATGTCGCGTCAGACCATATATGGCCCATGGGCAGTATGGGCCATTCCCAGGCCGAAAGACACACTAGGCTGAAATGGGCCCATGTCTACATCAGGCCTCTAACAGGCCGTAATTGGGCCCAAATATTCGGCGAACAATTAACAGGCTAGATCTGGCTTCGAGCCATAAATGGGCCTTATTAAACAGGTCGTTATTGGGCTGGCCCACTAGTACGTGAGTAAGTACTACGGGCCTTTGACTGGGCTGGCCTTTTTAACCTATATGGGCCTTTGTTGGGCCGTGCCACATGTTGACGTATCATAGGCGCCTACCGTCCAATTAATGGATGACATCTGTCCCAACAGTGAGCTAACATGTGTTTCCTCCACCAATGAAAAATTTATGCGTGGAAAATCCTCATTGGTCCAGGCTGTTAACGGGTTATCGGATCCAAAATCGGACCCGATAGCTTAACGGCGACCCATTACGGTGGATGCCACGTGTTGGTCACCCTTGACGAAAGCACTGCTATGACGCGCGATTTATCGTCATGGAAGTGGACACTTTCGTGATGATAATTTTGGTAATGTCATGGAACACTTCTACGACATCGCAGGTATGACTATCTTGATTCTGTCGTAAAATCGTCATGGATGTACATGCATTACAAAAAACATGACCTACTGTGACAAACACGTATCATCACGGAAGTGTCTTTTTTTGTAGTGAGTGTGAGAGGCATTCATATAGACTCATCTTGTTCTGTATATCGAGCTGTAATATCGAGTGGTAAGTAAATAAAAGTGTGATGATCATCATTATTAGAGCATTGTCCCAGTGAGGTAAAGAATGATGGAGACTGATTAGTCCTTGAAAGAATGAGGATGAGGTTATAGACTAAATCAATTGAGAGAAAAAGAGAGAAGGGGCAATTCTACTATCCTTTTACCACATTTCTGCCTTGAAGTAGCACCATGTTCTTCATATACTAGTGGGATTTTTCATCTAGAACTTGGCTTGTATATTCCAAGGATAGGTTTCCTCAAATGACCGAGGTCTTCATGAGCAACTAAGTTGGTTGCACACCCACTTAGTTTCATATTGAGGTTTCATACACTTATAGCTCTAGTGCATCCATTGCATCGCAATCCCTACTCCTCGCATTGATATCGATTGAAAGGCCTATCTATCAGCGTGAATAAAACTACGGTGGTGACATCATGGCACCTTCAGCCTAAATAAATTGGGTTGTGCCCCTTTCTTGGATAGGAAGGAAGGATTTTGAAGGCTCCACAATATCCACTGGACTTTGGCCTTCATCAATGAAAGCGACTGGAGAATTTATGCCAAATGGACTCTCAGGATCACTTCGTGGGATCATTCCGAGAGGGTGCATCAACCTGTTTGACAAGAGAGGACCCCGATCTCAAGGAAAATGGGAAGCTACATATGCCTGGAAGGAGGGCTACTAGCAATAGGTGACAGGCTGAAGGTGTACGACATGTCCTCACGCGTGGGCTCTAGTAGGATGCGTGTGGACAAAGTCACCCGCACCAGCCACAGTAATATTCGCCTACTACCCATGCTGCTATAGAGTAGTACCTTGCTACCACCCAACATATACCAAAGGAGGAGGAAGAAAAATACCCAGGGGGTAACACACTACTCCGCGAGGTCGTCATAATCACTCGTGCAAGCATGCCATGGGCGGCCATGCCACCATGGTACAAGCTAGACTAGCCTATTCCAACATATATTCAACCAATTGGGGTGTCCGGCAAGTTCTCCCACGACACTATAAATAGGGGAGGACGAAGTCCCACCGGGGGTCGATGTTTGCATCTTGTAGTAGACACACATTGTAGATCTCTACCATTGCAATAAAAAACAAGGCAGGAGACACCTAGAAGGTGGCCCGAACCCGGGTAGTTCTTCATGTTCATATATAGTTCATCCACCATCGTTCACCATGACTTAGGATTGCCAGACGTGTTCAGTCCTAGGCCAAACTCTCAAAGGGTTGTTTCTCACAACTCATATGTAGGTTCTTAGAAACCGACACTCTCCATTGCCTAATGATCCTCCGAGTTGATGCGAGACTTTCTTCCTTTTTGACCTCCTGTATATATCTCTACCACCACATTTCTATTTCCTGTAGTGCTAATGTCCATGACTCATGCTTATATATTGAGTGGAGTTGAACATGCTGAAGCACGTTAAAAATTATGATCCAATTGCTTGCTTTGGAGCAGGGCGCTCATGATTTATATTTATGCAGTAAAGGCGGAGTCATGTCATGCTTACATATTTCAGTGAGTAGAGATAACATTCGTCAAGCATCATATTTTGAAAAATTAATGATTATGTTCTTCTATTCATGGATATTATTATGTCGATATCAATAACTTCATCGTTTATCAATATTTCTACCATAAAAGAGATTACAAGATAACCATGTTAGGAAGCATTCAACATCATAAATTCTGTTTTATCACTTATCTACTCGAGGATGAGCAGGAATTAAGCTTGGGGATGTTGATACGTCTCGAACGCATCTATAATTTTTTATTATTTCATGCTATGATATTACCAATCTTAGATGATTTATATGCAATATTATATCAGTTTTGGACTAACCTATTAACCTAGTGCCCAGTGCCAGTTCTTATTTTTGCATGTTTTTTGTTTCATAGAAAATCAATACGAAATGTTGTCCAAACACGATGAAAATTTGCGGTTATTTTTCCTGGACCAGAAGGGGCCCTAGAAGCTCTAGCAGGAGGCTAGAAGTTCTACGGGAGGTCCACAAGCTCACACAGTGCGCCCCTTGGGGGCAAGCCACCTGAGCTTTTGGGCTCCACGTAGCTCTGTTTGACCTAATTATTCTTCTGTAAATTCCCATAAACCCCAAAACCAATAGAGAGCCACCCAATACAATTTTTCCACCACCGCAAGCTTCTGTTCTTCCGTGATCCAATCTTGAGGCCTTTTTCAGTACTCTCCCAGAGGTAGAATCAATGATGGGGGGCTTCTACATCATCCTTGCTGCACCACTCATGATGTTTGAGTAGTTTACCATAGACATATGTGTCGACAGTGATTAGCTAGATGGCTTCTTCTCTCTCTTTGATCTTCAATATATTGTTCTCTTCCGAGATCAATTCAATGTCACCTTCTTTTACGGTGTGTTTGTTGGGATCCGGTGGATTATGGGTCATGATCAGATTATTCATTGAAAGTAATTGAGTCTTTTGTGAATGTAACGACCCGAGACCGACGCTTCAAATGCCTTCCATGCATTTCTGAGTTCCGTCATGTAATTTGTTTTGCTTGTTGCATTCATCATGACATCATTTGCATTGCATCATGTCATCATGCCACTAAATCTTTGCAAGTTAAATAACTAAATTGCATGGATATATGTTCCACTGAAATTGAGGGAAATGCACATGGTGATTTCTCTTTAAAACATATTCAAAGTCTCCTACTATTATTAGGAAGCTATATTAAAATACTCCATTAACTTTGGAATCACGATAACACACTTGCAATTTAATTCCATGCCACTTCTGCTCCAAGTTCACCTCCAAACTTTGCCAACAATTCTTTTTCCTTTTATTGAGGCTATTCCTAAATTCTCAACATTTTTGGAGACTTCAAATTCCTAGTCCTTGTTCAAACCATTTGAATTAAATTAAAATGGCTTTGAATTTAATTCTTACAATCATGTCCACTCCTATTTTTCATATATTGTGCACATTTTTGTGAGTCCAGGAAAATTAACCCCATGCCCAAATTCTTTATCTAACCTTTGCTCTTCTCTTTTTTTTCTTCTTCCTATTTGCTGTAATTGAGCAAGAGTAGAAAGAAGGATAGAGAGTTTCCAGCGCAGCCCATTTTGGCCCAAGGACCAGGCCGGCCCAACCATCCCCCAGCTCACCTAAACCTATAACCCTAGCCCCGACCCTCTTCTCTCGATCTCTCCCTCTTGTTCCCTCTGGCCGCGGCCACACAACACATGTACGCAGAGGGGCAGTGCCCCACGCCCGATCCCCTCGACCGCTACCTTGGCCTCCGGCCATGGCGCCCGCGCCGACGATCCTATAGGTCGCTGCACTGCGCCATGTCCGCTTCCTTGTTCCTCTGCCCGTGTTCGGTCTGTCCTCCAGCCCTCGTCCACGACCACACTAATACCAGCCAGCAGCTGCCCGCCTTACACGCCCGAGGCCTACTCGACTCCTCCGCCTTTACGCCAGCAACAGTGTCGCTATCCGTCCTCACGCGCCCGTAGCGCTCGGCCTCCTCCCTGCGCCCAAACCTCCATGGTGCCTCCGCCCCAAGCACCGCCCTGCCGGATCCACGCTGCTGCCCCGTCTCGAGCCCCGCCGGCATCCAGCCTCCCCATGCTCGACCTCGACCTCCTCTACTTCGCCTTCTTGTCGGAGATCGCGTCGCTGTGTCTCTTTCACCTCCTGCCCGAGTCCCCTGCATCGACCCCGGTAGCCGTCCCCTGCTGGTGGTCTCCGCTGTCCCCGTGCACCTCCCCTTACTGTTGTTGTTGACGCCAAGTCGGACAACTAACAAACAGGGAGTAGCGCCAAGTTCCATTGTTGAAGATTTCGTCAGGTACCTCTGGTTTCGCCAAACACCACCCCACAAGCGCCGACTACCATGACGGCCCTCGATGATTTCGGATTCGACAAGTCCGACGACGCTCTTGTACAACTACGTTGCCAAGACCGAGACCGACAAGACCACATAGACATCCGAACGACTACCGCACTAGATCACCAAGTCCAGTGATATGCCAAGTACCTCTACCGATGGCCCCGAACATCTACGGACGTGTATGACTACCATTGCCCGAAGAACTGTGGGTCACAAGCGCCGTGAACGACTACCCTC
This sequence comes from Triticum aestivum, assembly GCF_018294505.1. Taxonomy (NCBI): domain Eukaryota; kingdom Viridiplantae; phylum Streptophyta; class Magnoliopsida; order Poales; family Poaceae; genus Triticum; species Triticum aestivum. The sequence goes on along the minus strand of NC_057809.1, from coordinate 317,204,014 downwards.
ACCAAGATCGCGAGTACCTCAATTGTCGTCGTGTACCACAACTTCCACCACCGTCGCGAGAACGACTACTTCCACTACAGCCCGTGTACCACTACTTCCTTCGACGAACTTGATACATCATGAATGCACCCTTGGGAGGTATAACTGCCAAAACGACGTCCGTGAACGAATGATTGTGATGTATGAGATGCACCCTATGTTTACACCATGTCCGAGATACCTTGCCACCGACATGTGGGAACCCGGTATCCGGGAGCAACCCACAATCTTGCATTACACGCTCGCACCAACACTTTCTTTTGCACTGACAATCTCGACGAGTTGTCGGATCACCGGAATGTTGCCATGGCACTGTTTCTGTTGTCGCCGCAATGACACCCCTTTATTCCGTCGTGGCGGCCCAAATGCCCCCATATCTGTTTCATGTCCACATTTCACAAAATTGCATAAAACTTGTATATGTCATCCACATCATGATAACAACATTTAAATGCTTAAAAATTGTTGTTTGCATTGTTTTGCATAAATGTCATTTTAAAATAGTTTAATTCATAACTAAATAACCGTAGCTCGTAATTAAATAAACTTTATATGTACATGTGAGTTTCCGGCCTCATTTAAACATGCCTAGATAGGTAGTTTAATTATGCCCCACCTCTTGCCATTTTAACCAACATTTAATCTTGTCTTGTTCATAAACAAGAGTGAACTAAATACTTGAACTCGTTGCATATTGAGCTCCACTTAACTTGTAGTATCGTTTGTTGCACTTTGCCATGCTATGACTCATTAAACTGGGCATGCATCATACTTTGTTGTGCATCATGTCATGTTCATGTGAAGGTTGTTTACCATGTTGTTTGCTTCTTTCCGGTTGTTCTTTTTCTCGATAGTTCTGGTTTTGTTGTGATTGTGAGGATTTGTTCGACTACGCCGGTCCGTCTTCTTCATGGACTCGGTCTTCTTCCTAGCGGGATTTCAGGCAAGATGACCATTACTCTGATACCACTACTATCTTTGCTTTGCTAGTTGTCTTGATGCTATCGCTATGTCGCGCTATCTACCACTTGTTTATCAAGCTTCCCAAATTGCCATGATAGCCTTTAGTCTTTTCAACCATCCGAGCAAACCATTGTTTGACTGTATTACCACTTTGCTCAGCCCCTCTTATAGCGTTGCTAGTTGCAGGTGCATCGCAGGATGCTCCATGTTGGACATGGATATCTTGGGATATCACAAATATCTCTTATTTAATTAATGCATCTATATACTTGGTAAAGGGTAGAAGGCTTGGTGATGCAGAGCATCCTTCCATCATCCCCATGGACTCTAGACCAACACATCAAGCCCCACGTGGACCTATGACAAGAGCTCGAGCACGTGCAATGGAAACCGGGGTGAACTCCTTCCTACTTGACTTGCACATGAACTCGAATGAGATTAAGTTGCTACCTCAACCAAATACCCTATGCATCATTAGATACAAAGAGGGACCCTCCCAAGCAGCTGAGGAACACCACCAAGTGCAAGGAGAACCACCCCAAGGCCACACGAAGGAGGAAGGAGCCAAACATCAGCAAGACAGAAGGTCCGCGGCAACCCCGTGCGCACGGGCCCCTGAGACCTCATGCCCACGGGCTACACAGGGAGCTACAGCTGTAGCACCCCGTGAGCACAGGCCCAACTTACCCCGTGCGCACGGACCCTACAGGATGGCTGGCTGATGCGGGCTATTGGGCCTCCACTTTGCATACGCTTCACCTCCTACCTACCCAAGCCTACATAATTCGTACCTAGGGATATGTTTAGGGTTAGCAAAGTATTAGATGAGATATTTGTGAGCTTTACTCCTTCTACCACCTCCATTGGAGATCAAGGCCTCTTAGGAGAGGATGCACTTGTGGATTTCAAGACCTCCATCTCGGAGAAGACTGCCATCATCAAGACCTCATCACCTAGGAGTGGGAAGAACTCTACCATTGTATCTTTCCTTTGATTGTGTTTGTGATTTGTGGATCTTGTGTTGCTACTCCAGTGGATGTGTAATTGGGTATTGTTGGAGTGATTTCCTCTTTGTGTTCTTGGTGTTCATCTCCTTCTCCCCCCTCCAAATATGAAAAGATCCATCTTAGGGTTTCACCTTACAACATCTTTGTATCATGAGCAAGGTTGATTCACATCTTGGAGTCCCTACCCTCCACTTTCTAACTTGATTTTGTTGGTTTTTATCCTAATTTGAAAATCCCCACCAAAAATAGCCCTCAATTTTTTCTTCCAATTTGTTGGATCTTGTTAGATTTGGTTGATTTCATCCACGGATTTGGTGTTTGGCAAGTGGATCTACCCCCTACCATCTTCCCCACCCTTCCATCCATCGAATTTGGCCTCAAATTTGGAAATCACCACAGATTCAAAACTTCTCGTCCGCTTCCAGAGGACCCCATGCACACGAGGCCCCGTGCACACGGCCCTCACTTACCCCATGCGCACAGACAATCCAGAGACTTTCGGCCATTTTATGTTTTGCACCATTTTCTTTCCACACCACCACTTGTGTTCTTCCGCAATATTTCTCATGGGTTTTTGAGTTTTGGGTTGCGGTTTCTCTTACAAATCACAAATGTGCTATAAGTTCTCTGCCACACACTTGTGGGCCTACTATGTTGACGCTATGCAAGGTTTTGTCAACTTATAGTCAACACACGGTTCTAGCAGTAGTGTCCGTTGGATGTCCATCCAACGGATGTCGTGCTTCTTCTTCAATCTCGGATATTCTAGCTTCAACCGCCCAAATAAATGATTCCTCCCCCTAACATCTGGGGCGCACCATTTCGGAGGCTGACCTGTGGGCCTACTAAGTTGACGCGTACTAAGGGCTTCGTCAACTTAGTCAATATAAACGATTCTAGCTGCAGTGACCGTACGATGTCCATCCAACGACCGTTGTGATTCTTCAACCACTGGTCTTATTGCTCTAGCCGCCCAAAGCAGCGCCGGTCGTGTCTCATGCTCCTGCCTCCCATGGCCGGCTATGCTGCCACGGAGGCCTCACCTCCCCCTACCACTCCCACCGCTGGCCAGGCCCAACGGTGACGGCATCCTCACAACGCAGCCAAACCAGTGAACCCTCGTACTCCTCTCCATGTGGGCATCCACTGCCGTGTCTTCCCCGGCTCCGCGTCGTCCCCTTCCAAGGCCTCGCCATCGTCGACCGCCTTGGTGCTCCCGGAGCGGCGTGGTCAATGTGGTCAACAACCGACTTCCATCGAAAGAGTACTATACGTGGAGAGGCTGACAGCTGGGTCCACGGCCGCAGCAAGGAAGTGCCTCCTTATTATGAGAAAAATAATTGTTCCTCCACCTGACAGCAGGGATAGACTGGATGGACCACCGTATTTCTCGAAAAAAACGTTTCCCCCTGACTGCTGGGACTCACCAGCTACATCTTTGCACGCAAGGAAGTGCGTCCATATTACGGGCAAAAAATGATTCGCCCCAGACTACTAAGACCCACCAGCTACATCTTCGCACACAAGGAAGTGCCTAACAGTCAGGACCCACCCAGTCGAAGCGTACGTAGCGTTGTCATTCTGGTCGCGAACGTGTACGTACATACCGGTCGATCGGTCTATCTACAGGCTGCAGCGACGAACCATGGCCATGTAAGGAAGGGCACATGTGGTAGTAGAGACGCGCACATGTGGTAGTACAGGCGCGCATGTAGCATGTACATGTACGTACAGCGTCCAGGGTGCAAGAAAGTAAATATGGCCACATACGTACATACGGGCGAGGTCTTGAATGGCTACTCGCGCATACGTACGGCTAGGGCTCGTGTACATGGATGTGGCTGGGTCGGAATGGAGAAACCGCGTCATCATCGTGTTCATGGGGAGGCAATGGAATGCGTCATGTTCATCGGGAGGCAACGGAATGCGTGATGTTCATCGGGAGCCAACCAGCTTGGATGGAACAGGCGATGGAAACGAGGCCTGGCATACCGTAGAATGGAGGAAACAGCTGTGTTCGACCATCCACGATGGAAACGGGATCCTGTTCATTGGGAGGGGTCTGGTGTATCACAAAACGGAGGAAACAGACCTCCTACGGTCGAAATGGGGTCCTGTTGATCGGGAGGGGTGTGGCATACCACAAAACGGAGGAAACAAACTTGTGTTGGAGCGCTACAGTCGAAACGGGGGTCGGTGTGGCGTACCGCAAAACGGGACTCCACGGGAAACTGTTCATCTCCACCGTCGACTGCCTCCACGAGCTACTGTTCATCCATCGTCGACCTCCTCCACCCTCCACCTGCGACTGTTCATCCACGGGCTCATGTTCATCTAGCCTCCACCGCGCTCTCCTCCACCGGCTACTGTTCAACCAGCCCTCTCCACGGGGGTCCTGTTCAACCACCCCTCCACGGGCTACTGTTCATCCAGCCCTCCACTGGCTACTGTTCAACCAGCCCTCCACGGGGTCCTGTTCATCCAGCTCTTTGCGATGTCCTGTTCATCCACCAGCTTGATCGATCGGGGTACTGTTCATCCAGCGGCAACAACCTCTACTACCACGGGTTCCTGTTCATCCAACCCCCCACCGGGAACTGTTCATCCAAACCCCCTTAGCAACGCTCACTATTCATCCAGGGAAGGAGGCAGCATTGTTCGATCGGTTTCAGTTAGCAGCAGTAGCGAAGGAATCACTCGGGTTCAGTTAACAGCAAGGGATCGATCGATCGCTCAGGTTCAGTAACGCGTAGCCTGCAGTGCAATCGCTCGGGTTCAGTTAGAGCCCAATGCCTCACTCGGGTTCAGTTAGAGCGCAACACCTCGCACACACGCGCATACGTACGAGAGAAACACGAACCGCTTGGCCCCCGACCACCCACCGTAACTGGGAACTCCCTGATATTTTCCTCGCCCTTGCTTCTACCATGGCTTTTTCCGTCATGGACGGCCCAAAGAATGTCATGCAACTGCGTCTTCGGCCCGCCCAGGATGAAAAGCCCATTTTCTATCATGATTTTCTTGCATAGAAGTAGGAGCCCACCACATCTATGATGATACCGGGTTTTGTCACAATTATCGTCATAGAAGTGTCATAAGTATGACAGAAAAAAATTTCGTTCGGCCCAAAATGTCACGGATGTGTCTTTTTTTTGTAGTGAGGATGGACAACTGATGCGGCTATTGGGCCTCCACTTCACATCCACTTCACCTCTTACCTACCCAAGCGTATATAATTTGTACCTAAGGATATGTTTAGGGTTAGCAAAGTATTAGATGAGATAATTGTGAGCTTTGCTCCTTCTACCACCTCCATTGGAGATCAAGGCCTCTTAGGGGAGGATCCACTTGTGGATTTCAAGACCTCCATCTTGGATAAGACTACCATCATCAAGACCTCATCTCCAAGGAGTGGGAAGAACTCTACCATTGTATCTTTCCTTTGATTGTGTTTGTGACTTGTGGATCTTGTGTTTCTACTCTAGTGGATGTGTAGTTGGGTATTGTTGGAGGGATTTCCTCTTTGTGTTCTTGGTGTTCATCTCCTTCTCCCCCCTGTCAGTGTCAAAACCGGCGGATCTCGGGTAGGGGGTCCCGAGTTGTGCGTCTAAGGTCGATGGTAATAGGAGACAGGGGACATGATGTTTACCCCGGTTTGGGCCCTCTCTATGCAGGTAATACCCTACTTCCTTCTTGATTGATCTTGATGGATATGATATTACAAGAGTTGATCTACCACAAGATCATAATGGCTAAACCCTAGAAGTCTAGCCTGTGTGACTATGGTCATGACTATCTCCCCTATCCGGACTAAGTCCTCCGGTTTATATAGACACCAGGAGGATCTAGGGTTACACAAGGTTGGTTATAGAGAAAGGAATCTACATATTTTGTCGCCAAGCTTGCACTCCACGCCAACGAGAGTCCCATCCGGACACGGGTGTAGTCTTCGGTCTTCGTATCTTCATAGCCCACTAGTCCGGCCCATGCCTAGAAGGTCGGACGCCCGAGGACCCCTTAGTCCAGGACTCCCTCAACCCCTGCAAGTGAGAAAAGATCCATCTTAGGGTTTCACCCTACAACACTTGGCCTGTTGCTCGGTGTTTTGTTCCACTCTTGCCGCCATAGTTTCTGTCATACCGGTGTTATGTTCCCTCAATTTTGTGTTCCTAATTCGGTGGGGGATTATGGGCCCCCCTTGTTTCTTCGTCTAAAGCAAAGCTTTCCCGAGGAGATCCAACATTGGTTTTACCATTTTCCTAATAACAACTAAAACTTGCATAGGGATCAGCCAGCACCCGAGGTCTCTTAATCAACCCTCGGGCCAGTGCTCGACATGAGTGTTGGCCCACCTACCTAGCAGTCGGCGGTGCCACCTCGGTGCAACTCGATGGTATTTGGCTATCTTCCACTTCGCATAGATGGATGAGTCCGTGGATAGAGAGCGCGCGACTCTGGACACGGATCTGACTCACCGGGAGATCTCAAGGGATAGTTTCCGGGTCGGGATCCTGGGATTAGCAGGGTGGATGTCGTTCTTCTTTTTCGTTTGATTTAATTCGTAGTCCGATCCTGCTTTTCTGTATGATGATTCCTATGTAATTGATGAACTGTTGTATTCATGTTGTAGCTTGTGGCAAGTGTAAGGCTTTATCTTGTATTCTCATCTATTCGGTACATGGTAAGTTGATATCCACCTTGCTATGTGCTCGAAATGTGGTTGGGCTTCAATCATGAATTCATAACGTGATTGGGATAGAATCGCATCTTGGGCGCCACAAGTTGGTATCAGAGACTTACCGACCATAGGAGTCCTCTTGATTGATCGAACCGCTGCCATCATGAAGTCTAGAAGAAATTTATTTCGAGTGTTGCTATATATTGGAGAGTAGAAATTATTTTCTCCTTAGACCCTTCGTCGCTCTAGTGAGGACTCCTGATGTAGGTATTTTGTCAACTCTTCTATCCTTTTTCACTCAAAATTTTTCTTTGGATCACACGGGTAATGTGGAATCGTTCCGATAGCATTATGACGGGGATTCTGTCTTGGTGCCTCCTGAAATTTAGGGGTTGTGGCAGTATCCCAGGGAGTTGAGCTGCAAAGTGTTTCCGTCACAGTGCTTATCGTTTTAGTTCTGGAATACCAGAGGACACCAACATCGAAAGCGCTTCTACGCCACTAGTGGTGAGAGTAGTTTTGCGACACCCAGTACTGGGGAGATCAACCAGATGTATTGCCACAGCTAGTGTAGGGGATGTTCTTTTGAAGGTCTGAGGTACACGATTTTCGAGGTTTTCTTGGTTATGTGTTGACGGATGGATACAGTTGGAGTGTTGGATTTGTTAGTTGTGTGAGATATTTGTGCCTCCCTGTATCCCCAACACTAGATTGTATAACCAGAAAGTTTCGGGAGTTCATCGGTGGGAATTCAAGTAGTTACCTAGGATATTTTTCCGACAGATGCATGATATGAGATTGGGTTTCAACGTCTAGTGGTCCGCCTGTCCGCGGTTAGTTTTAAAGAGCCCTGTGTAGCTTTGATATGGCTCATGGACGCTTCATATGTCATGTGCACTTCCTTGTACATGATGGTGTTGTACGATCGAGCCCGTGTGGGCCCCACCACGAAAATTTCGGACGAAATCTCTATCATATGTTTGTTCTGGCTTATTAAATAAGCCAAGTCTTTTGTTTTGTTTTGGTTGTGGTATTCGAGTTGCTTCAAAGTCAAGTGTTGATTCCATACCTTTTCCTAAGTGGTGTTCTCATATTTCTATGGGAGTGCTAATCCTTCTTGATCATCGAGTTTGTCTTGTCAATTATTTTCCAACAGGTGCCAGTTTCATCCATCCCAAGTTGCCTTTATTTTTCCCCACCATCCCACCCTTTTCTTCAAGGACTATGATTCCTTAATCAAGTATCCATTTTATTCATGTGAAGTGTCTTCGTTCTTTTACTCCAATGTTCTTATCGGATGATTCTCATGAAGGTGCTAAGGAAGCTCCAAGCTCGTCATTCTTCACCCCTTCTTTTTCTTCTCCGGTGGACTAAATTCAAGCTTTTATATTGATCATATCCCTTCCTTTTGTTTCACATATTTTCCAATTTTGCAATTTCTTATCCAAGTCTCTCTTAATTATTCACCTCTCTGTATTTTATATCCGGTGTGTAGAAGATATCTTAGAAGATTCTTGCTTCCATTCTGAATCTGTTGAAGCTATTTCGAGGTTTTTATCTCATTTAAGCCATTTAATTCAACCAGTGCAATCGCTCTTTCAAGCAACCATCTCCAACGGTGTTTATTTTGAGTGGGCCCTAACCCACATGTCTTTTCCCAGGATCTTACATGACTCTTCTAATTATGCGGAGCGATTCTCAAGTTCTTTCAAAGTTTGATGTAAGAATGATTTCTCATCAGTCAAATGTATCCTCCAAGTTCGTTTTCAAATTAGTTTAGTCTTGGGCTCAATGTCTTCGTTTTTCTTTCACCTAGAGTGTCTAAACAATTCATGGTTGTGTTTCTCGTCATCATTCTCAACTTTGAAAACCGAAGCAAAGTTGCTCTTAAACTTGCTCCGTTGTCTTGATGATGTGTAGTTCAAGCTTGATGCCATCCTCTCATAATTGTTTTCGATCGTCAAGCATTCTTTTCATACCCATCTGATGCATTTCAGGAATTGCTTTCATTTCTAGATCATTTGGAGACCACCATTTCAGAATATTTATTCGTTCTCAGCTTTCAGCTCTCGTTCTCCAATTATTCTAAATTGATGCCTCTTCGTTCGTCTCCATATTCTTCCGGTGCTTCGTTCAGTAGTCTGGAGTCAGCTCGTGATCTCTTCGTTCTTTCACATCTAAATCCCCTTGAGCATATTTTTGCTTCTAATTCTTCCCGGCGATTCGTGCTCTTGGCTTCAATCATTTTCAATTCTTATGGTGGTTTGTTCAAGATTCCTCTTCTTATGTTCTCATATCAATTCAATTGTTCTCTCATAATCCTACCGGTGATTCGTCGAAGACTTTCTCAAGTTTGCACTATATCTCTCCTTAATCCTTTTCAACGAGTATAAGTAGTATGCCAATCCATTGCTTGTGATCAATTCAAACTGGTGAAGGGTAAGCATGACATAATTCTTATTCTTGTTTCCTTGAGGTGATTTAATTCCTTCTTTCGGAGTTCATTCATCATGAAGAACTTCTCCGTTCTAAAGTTCTTCATCCTTCTTTTCTGGATTTCAAGTTTTCCCATTTTGTCGTCATGAAGATCCATCTAAATATTTGCAAGCTTCCAATTCTTGTTCTTTCAATCTGCGCTTTTTTTCCAACATCCTTTTATATGCGGAGTATTCCAAGAAATACTTCATGGTGGTTCGTTAAGGATTTAATTCATTCTCGAAGTGTTCTTCAAGATTTTATCAAAGGAGCTCAAGTATTCTTCTTCTTGCATTCAAAAATGCAGTTCTTTCTATCTTATATATTGAGGTGGTCTTATGTCATTCTTGACAATTTCCTTCATGTTTCATGATTCACAAATTGTCAGGAATGGATATTTTAAAACCATCATTTTCTCTTCGTTCATGAGTTGTTCAACCCATCATAATTTCTTCATTGGATATTGTCTTGGGTTATATTTCACCTAAAGCATTTCATTGGGAATGTTGCTATTTGTGGTGTTTATTAATGATCCAAGTTTTCTCCTATCCTCTCGGTGAAAGGAATTTTTTTCATCTCTTCGCTCTCAACAAATCAATCATTTGGTAGTGGTAGAATTTCACCCCAATTTTGGTATGTTTTCCATAAGCCCACAACAAGCTTATTCCTTTTCGTTGTTGTTTTTTCAACAACTTCGTTCAATCCTTCTTCGCAAGGATGCTCTTTCAAATTCAGTTGTGGTAGAAGTTATCATTTTCTTCTCCGTTCTTTTATTTCCAATGATCTAGCTTCTATTCTTTCATTCTGGAGGTATTGTGATGTTGCTCTCTCCGACTTATTATCTCATTTTATCAAGATCTTGTTATTTTCGTGCTTATCCATTTAATAGGAGTGTTGTGTCCTCTTTTCAAGTTCTTCCCATCTTATCAAGCTTTGCTTCTCTTTACTACTGGAGTACTGCCTGCATTCTTTCGTTCTCATTCCTTGCCTATTTCATTTGAACCGAAGTGGTTACATGTCCTTTCTTGTCCCTAGAGCTCTTCATTCATGCCTTTGCAACCTTCAAGTTTCTCATGGTGTTCCTTCTTCTCGTTTCTACGAAGTGCTTTCTACTTCATTCATCTCCATGGTATTCTTTCTTTGAAATTGCTCAAGACCTACGAGGTTTGTTGGTTTCACTCATTGTCAAGAAGGAACTTAGTTTTACCTCTTCCTTCTTCCGTTTCTCCCTGGTGCCATCGCTAGATCTTGGGGAGAGCTCTCTTGTAAGTGGAGGAGACTTGTAACGACCAGAGACCGATGCTTCAGACACCTTCCGTGTATTCCGAGTTTCTTCGCGTGATTTGTTTTGCTTGTTGCATTCATCATGACATCATTTGCGTTGCATCATGTCACTAAATCTTTGCAACTCAAATAAATAAATTGCATGGATCTCTGATCCAATTAAATTGAGGGAAATGCACATGGTGATTTCTCTTTAAAACATATTCAAAGTCTCCTACTATTATTAGGGAGCTATATTAAAATATTCCATTATCTTTGGAATCACGATAACACACTTACAATTTAATTCCATGCCTCTTCTTCTACAAGTTTCACCTCCAAACTTTGGCAACAATTCTTTTTTCCTTTTATTGAGGCTGCTCCTAAATTATCAGCATTTTTGGACACTTCTAATTCCTAGTCCTTGTTCAAACCATTTGAAAGAAATTAAAATGGCTTTTAATTTAATTCTTACAATCATGTCCACTCCTATTTTTCATATACTGTGCACATTTTTGTGAGTCCAGGAAAATTAACCCCATGCCCAAATTCTTTCTCTAACCTTTGCTCTTCTCTTTTTTTCTTCTTCCAATTTGCTGTAATTGAGCAAGAGTAGAAAGAAGGATAGAGAGTTTCCAGTGCAGCCCATTTTGGCCCAAGGACCAGGCCGCCAAACCATCACCTAAACCTATAACCCTAGCCCCGACCCTCTTCTCGATCTCTCCCTCTCGTTCTGTCTGGCTGCCGCCACACAACACACGTACGTAGAGGGGCAGTGCCCCACGCCCGATCCCCTCGACCACTACCTTGGCCTCCGGCCATGGCACCGGCGCTGACGACCCTGCAGGCCGCTGCTTCATCCATGTCCGCTTCCTCGTTCCTCTTACTGTGCACCGTCCGTCCTCCAGCCCTCGTCCACGACCGCGCCAAGACCAGCGAGCAGCTGCCCACATTCCACGCCCGAGGCTTCCTCGACTCCTCCGCCTTTGCGCCGGCAACGACGTCGCCATCCGTCCTCGCGCACCCGCACTGCTCGGCCTCCTCCCCATGCCTGAACTTCCATGGCTCTGCCGCCTCAAGCTCCGCCCCGCCGGATCCACGCCGTCGCCCCCGTTTCAAACACCGCCAGCGTCCCGCCTCCCCGTGCTCGACCTTGACCTCCTCTACTTCGCCTTCTCGCCGGAGATCGCGTTGCTGCGTCTCTTTCACCTCCTGCTCGAGTCCCCTGCATCAGCCCTGGTAGCCGCCGTCCCCTGCCGATGGTCTCCGCTGTCCCCATGCACCTCCTCTTGCTGTTGCCATTGACGCCAAGTCAGACGACTACCGAACAGGGAGTAGGGCCAAGTTCCATCATTGAAGATTTCATCAAGTACCCATGTTTTCGCCAAACACCACACCGCAAGCACCAAGTACCATGATGGCCCTCGAAGAGTTCGGATTCCATAAGTCTGACAACGCTCTTGTACAACTACGTTGTGGAGACCGAGACCGACAAGACCACATAGACGCCCGAACACTACCGCACTGGATCGCCAAGTCGAGTGATATGCCAAGTGCCTCTACCGACGCCCCCAGACATCTACGGATGTGTACAACTACCGTTGCCCGAAGAACCATGGGTCACAAGCGCCATGAACGACTACCGTTGCCAAGATCACGAGTACCTCAATGGTCGTCGTGTACCACTACTTCCACTACCGTCGTGAGAACGACTACTTCCATTACGGCCCGCGTGCCACTACTTTCTTCGACAAACTCGATCCATCCCAAATGCACCCTTGGGAGGTATAACGGCAGAGATGACATCCATGAATGAATGCTAGCGATCTATGAGATGCACCCTATGTTTGCACCTTGTCCGAGTTGTCTCTTGCACATACCTCCTCGCATACCTTGCCATCGACATGTGGGAACCCGGTATCCGGGGGCACCCCACAATCTTGCATGACACACTATCACCAACACTTTCTTTTGCACCAAGAGTCTCGATGAGTTGTCGGATCACCGAAATGTTGCCATGGCACCATTTCTGTTCCCGCCGCCATGACACCCCTTTCTTCTGTGGTGGCGACCCAAATGCCCCATATAATTTTCATCTCCACATTTCCCAAAATTGCATAAAACTGTATATGTCATCCGCATCATGATAACAACATTTAAATGCTTAAAAATTGTTATTTGCATTGTTTTGCATAAATTTCATGTTAAAATGGTTTAATCTTAACTAAATAACAGTACCTCAGAATTGAATAAACTTTATATGTACATGGAGATTTACGGGGATTGTTGTTTGTTGTTTCCGTCCTCATTTAAACTTGCCAATATACTATGTTGTAGTATCGTTTGTTGCACTTTGCCATGCCATGACTCATTAAACCGGGCATGCATCATACTTGGTTGCGCATCAAGTCATGTTTATGTGATGGTTGTTTACCATGTTGTTTGCTACTTTCCGGTTGTTCCTCTTCTCGATAGTTCCGGTTGCGTTGCGATTGTGAGGATTCGTTCGACTACGCCCGTTCGTCTTCTTCATGGACTCGATCTTCTTCATAGCGGGATTTCAAGCAAGATGACCATTACTCTAGATTCCACTACTATATTTGCTTTTCTAGTTCTCTCGATGCTATCGCAATGTCGCGCTATCTACCACTTGTTTATCAAACCTCCCAAATTCCCATGATAGCCTTTAACATTTTCCACCATCCCAGCAAACCATTGTAGGTGCTAGTTCCAGGTGTAGTGCTTGTTGTTCCATGTTCAGACATGGATATCTTGGGATATAACATTATCTCTTATTTAATTAATGCATCTATATACTTGGTAAAGGGTGGAAGCCTTGGCCTTTTGCTTAGTGTTTTGTTCCACTCTTGCCGCCCTAGTTTCCGTCATACCGGTGTTATGTTCCTTGAATCTTGCATTCGTAGCACGGTCGGAGTTTATGGCCCCCCTTCTTTCTTCGTCTAAAGTAAAGCTTTCCCGAGGAGACCAACATTGATTTTACCATTTGCCCAATAACAACTAAAACTTGCATAGGGACCGGCTAGAACCCGAGGTCTGTTAATCAACCCCCGAGCCAGTGCTCGACACGAGTGTTGGCCCACCTACCTAGCAGTCGGCGGCGCCGCCTCGAGGCAACTCGATGGTATTTGGCTATCGTCCGTTTCACATAGATGGATGAGTCCGTAGATAGAGAGCGTGCTGCTCTGGACACGGATCTGACTCATGGGGAGATCTCAAGGGATAGGTTCTACGTCGGGAGCCGGGGATTAGCGGGGAGGATGTCGCTCTTTTTTTTCGTTTGATTTCATCCGTAGTAGGATCCTGCTCTTCTGTATGATGATTGCTATGTAATTGATGAACTGTTGTATTCATGTTGTAGCTTGTGGCGAGTGTAAGCCTTTATCTTGTATTCTCATCTATTTAGTACATGGTAAGTTGTAATGATATCCACCTTGTTATGCGCTCGTAATGCGGTTGTGTCTCAATCATGAATTCATCATATGATTGGGATAGAATCGCATCTTGGGCACTATAGTGAACTTTCTTATGCATGATTATTATAGCTTTGTATTTGTCTCTGATGTATTTGTTTGTTTGGCCAGCTAGAATGATTTATCTTTAATGGGAGAGGTGCTTTGTTGTTGGTTCAATCTTGCTGTGTCCTCACCCAGTGACAGCATGGGTAGCGAAGCACGTATGATGTTGTTTCCACTAAGGGTAAAATGATAAGGTTTAATCATATTGTTTGGTTTTGTTCTATCTACATTATGTCAGCTTGCTTAAAGCATTACTCCATTTGCCGTGACCTTAATACCTCGATGGGTGGTGTCATAGTAGTAGATGCAGTCAGGATTCGGGCTACTAGCCACAAACGTAATGCCTATATACATGTTCATTGCCATGAATAACAACATAACTATGTGCTTTTCTATCAATTGCCGAACAGTAGTTTGTCTACCTACCGTATGCTATTATTATGAGAGAGAAGCCTCTAGTGAAAAATATGGCCGCGGGTTCTACTTCAATCATATTACAAAAACCAAAAATTCATTGTTGCAATTTTATTGCTTTTATTTTACTTTTCAATTGACCTATCTAATACTATCAGATTTAATCCTTGCAATTAAGCAGTACAAGGGGATTGACAACCCTCTTGCTCGCGTTGGGTGCAAGTATTTGCTCTTGTGTGTGTAGGTAATTTTCACCATGCGTTTGCGAGGTTCTCCTATTGGTTCGACAACTGTGGTTCTGACTGATGGAAATACTATATGCTCCTATATTGCTTCACCCTTCCTCTTTGGGGAAAATTCCAATGCAGCTCACAAGTAGCAGGGAAAATTGGTGTCTGCGGTTATTCCATATAACACGCTTAATGAGTTCGGTGTATTTGATCTGAGGTTGCCACTAGCATATATGCACTAATCGCCGCGTGGGATACTGGTATATGGGGCCCTTAGCATCGTACTAGTTCTCCCAAAACTCGACAGATGTCACAGTTGAGCAACATGCACTTGGACGAGGTGGATATGCCTGGATACAGAGGTGGGTTTGGTCCGGGCTGTCCACACAATGTGAAGGAGTGCTTGGGGGAGATTAGCACATGACCCCTTCGTGCTTGGGATTCAGACAGGTGTGTTGACCTCTTTGGAGAGCCTAGGTAGGACTACGGCGTGTTGATCACCCAAGGCCGGGCATTACCTAGAAAAGTGTGTCCGAGCAGAGGTAATCGAGTATATCGGGAAATGTGGTGCACCCTGCAGGGAAGTAATCTATTCGAATAGTCGTGTCCATGGCAACTGGATGACTTGGATTAGTATCCCAACCTCTTATAACTTAAACCGAATACTTGATAAAACACACGCAGATAACTAACAGATACCCACAAAGATCGCTTTCTCACGGGATGACGAGGAGAGGATCTCTCGGAAGGTTATTATACACGCTCCTCTGATCTACTGCTGAAAGATGTAGTCTTCAATAGGATGAGCTTATCTACCTTTACACCGGCATCCTGCAGTTTAGGACACCGATACTACCCCTTTATTTTGAGATTGATTGATATCTAGTATAGATCTGCTGTAAGTCTTGTGAGTACTTTGGCTGAGTACTCACCATTGCTTTGCTACCCTTTTCATTCAACTCAGTTGCTGCAATAGCTGGTAGCACTGCAGATGCAGGTTACCCCGATGGTGCGGACTACGTGGAGAGTGATACGTCTCAAATTTATCTCCTTTTCCAAACACTTTTGCTTTTGTTTTGGACTCTAATTTGCATGATGTGAATGGAACTAACCCGGACTAATTTTCTCCGTGGAGCTGAAATTTCACGGAGAATTTTTCTGAATATATAAAATATACTAGTGAAAAGATCCACTGGAGGAGGGCCGCCAGAGATCCACAAGCTCAGGTGGTGCCCCTCCCCTAGGGCGCGCCACACAAGCTTGTGGGACCCTCGAGCCTTGGTTTTCCCTACCTCCAACTCCATAAATACTGTCACATGGATAAAAGAAAACAGGGAGAAAGAATCATTGCATTTTACGATATGGAGCCACCACCACCTCTTGTTCTTCATCAGGAGGGCTGATCTGGAGTCCGTTTGGGGCTCCGGAGAGGGGGATCTGTCGCCATCGTCATCATCAACCCTTATCCATCAACAATTCCATGATTCTCACCCCAATAAGTGAGTAATCCCTTTGAGGCTTGCTAGACAGTGATGCAGTTGGATGAGATTTATCATGTAATTGAGTCAATTTTGTTAGGGCTTGATCCCTAGTATCGACTATATTCTAAGATTGATGTTGTTATGACTTTGCTATGCTTAAGGCATGTCACTAGGGCCTGAGTGCCATGATTTAAGAACTGAACCTTTTATGTTTTTTCATGAATATATTTGAGTTCTTGATCGTATCTCCTAGTTATATGTACTGATTATTGTTCTGATCCGTAGACCCAAAGTGACAATAGTTGGGATACTCTCCGGGGATGACTGTAATTCGAGGAGTTCATGTATTCACCATGAGTTAATGCTTTGTTATTGTTCTCTATTAAAAGGAGGCCTTAATATCCCTTAGTTTCCTTGTGGACCCCACTGCCATGGGAGGGTTGGACAAAAGATGTCATGCAATTCTTATTATAAGCACATATGACTATATACGAAATACATGCTTACATTGAATTGATAAATTGGAGCTATTATGTGTCGCTCTAGGTTGTGACTGTTATATGATGAATGTCATCCAACACAAATATCCATCACTGATCCAACGCCTACACTTTGCTCTTATTGATATTTGCTAAGTTACTACATTTGATGCTGCTATCACAATCGCTACAAAACTGCTATTGCTACTTTTCCTGTAACCATTGCTATTATAAAAACTATCAAACTACTATTCTACTAAATACTTTGTTGCATATATTTTTCTCTCCAGGTGCGGTTGAATTGGCAATTTAACTGCTAAGGCTTATAAATATTATTTGGCTCCCCTTGTGTAAAATTAATAAATGTGGTAAAATACTATCCTTGAAGACTGTCGCGATCCCCTATACTTGCGGGTTACGAAGACCTTTTTCTGGTGCAGCAGCTACAGAGCATAGCTCTATTCAGTTCACTTGGGAGTTAAATACTTGGTTATCACTATGAATAAAAAGTGAAAGATGCTAAGACCAAGATCATAGCCTTTAAGATGAGGGGAGGTAAGGAAATGCCATCTAGCTCCGCAATTAATTCACCTTTTGTGTTAAGTAGGCTTGCAACACCGCCACCTGCCATTCATTCTAATATGTCTCAAGTAAATGACGATACTACTTCTATTATAAATGAAACTTGTGATGATGCTAGTACTCCTCTTGATGAAACTGTGCCACTAGGTGAATTTCGTGATAAACAAATTGTTAAAGCTAAAGAACTTGAGACCGCTGAAAGTGATGAAAATTATTATTCACCTATTATGCCTAGCTCTCCTAATAGATATCAAATGCCTAATGAACGTGAGGGTTTTGTTATGGAAGGGGAGATTGCTAGAGAATTTCTTGCTTGTAATGATAGAAATGAGCTTAAGAAGTTCCCGAGTAAGCTAAAAAAGCTATGATAGAGAGAATGAAATATGATCCTAAGTTTGCTACTTCCTCTATATTTGTTACTGATAAGGATTATGAATTATCAGTTGATCCCAAACTTATTACTTTGGTAGAATCCGATCCTCTCCAAGGTTACGAATCTAAAACTGTTGTGGCACACCTTACTAAATAAAATGATATTACCACCATGTTTGCTTATGAGGAAAAAATAGCTATTATTATATCCTTAGGATGTTTCCCTTCTCATTAAATGGTGATGCTAAAGAATGGTTTAATACTATTTCTCCTCGTTGTGTGCGTAGTCCCTAAGATTTGATATATTACTTTTCTAAAAAATATTTTCCTTCTCATAAGAAACAAGCTTCCTTACAAGAAATACATAATTTTATGCAATTTGAGGATTAGCATCTCCCTCAAGCTTGGGGGGGGGGGCTTATTCAATTACTTAATGCTTCGCTTGATCACCCTCTTAAAAAAATGAAAAACTTGATATCTTTTACAATGGACTAACTGATGCTTCTACAGACTATCTAGGTAGTTGTGTTGGTTGTGTTTTGAGGGAATGAACTATTGTGGTACTAAAACTGGTAGATCTCAGGTAGGGGGTCCTGAGCTGTGGATATAGGAACAATAGTGAATGGGAGTCAAAGGGCACGATGTTTACCTAGGTTCAGGCCCTCTCGAAGAGGTAAAACCCTACATCCTGGTTGATTATATTGATGATGGAGTATCAAGCACGGGTTGATCTACCTCGAGATCATATGTTGTGTTCTAAACCGTTGGGCTGGTAATTGTGATTGTGTCTCTATGGACCAAACTCTCCGGCCTATATAGGCACCAGGGGTAGCTAGGGTTAAATATGGCCGGTTGCCAACTAGCAATAAGCATGCCGATAGGTGGAGTAGTCCTTGAAGTACACGCCAAGTCATCAACAGTGTATGTCCTGACCACGCCTGGGTTCGAGGACTTTGGAGTCCGTCCTTGTGAGATCGGTGGGTCATAAGCTCGTCCCATGGACTTTTAGCCAACTAGGTTGCTACCCCTTAGTCCAGGACACCGTCATTAGCCCATAAACTTTTTCGAATTCGAAGACATCAGATAAGGGGGCATAGAGCTTGTATCCCTATTTGTAGGTACGGTCAAGTCATCAGGGGACTAAGGGAAGTAATCAGATATGATTTGATGGGCATTGTTCCTTTAAGTCTGCAAGGGTCTTAGATGCCTCCTCAGCTGCATGGGCCTTAGCTGTCAAAATCGCAGTTTGCTCCTCGGTGTGAAGTGAGCGTTCGATGTTACCATTTATTGTAATAACTCCATTCGGTCCTGGCATTTTAAGCTTTAGATATCCATAATGTGGGATTGTGTTGGATCGGGGTGAATGCATTTCGTCCAAGCAATGCGTGATAACCAGTCCGAAAAGGGACAATATCGAAGATCAACTCTTCGCTTCGGAAGTTCTTAGGAGAGCCGAAGACCACTTCTAGAGTGATGGTCTCCTAACACTGCGCCTCCACACCTAGTATTACACCCTTGAAAGTGGTGTTGCTGGGCTTGATCCTTGACGGATTGCTACCCATCTTCTTTAACATGTAAGCATAGATTAAGTTGAGGCCACTGCCTCCATCCATAAGAACTTGTGTTAAGTGAAACCCACATACAATGTGATCGAGGACCAGGGTTGCTTGCCCTCCATAACGGATATTGGCCAGATGATCGTGCTTGTCGAAGGTGATCGGGCAAGGCAACCATGGATTGTACTTCGGAGCTACAGGCTCTAGGGTGTTGTCGGTGCAACAGACTGTCAGGACCCCGACTCAGTACCACATCGATCTAGCATCTAACACATCATATCACTTTGCGGCCTCACGCACGGTATCCCCACGGGTGTCGCCTTACCTTTCCCCGGGACCATTTGCGCCTTTTGGCACACGTATATGACAGTGTCGCTAGCATCCATATGACAAGGAGCCCGGGCTGACATGGCTAGTCGTAAACCCAAAGTGGCACAGACTTACAGGGACAGGCATCCATGACCCAGCATCGAACGTGTCGGTCATCAGCAAGTGGGTCCGGGCTGTAGCACTGGGCTAGCAGGACTCCGGTAAACCGGGCTGTAGCGGGCTAACAGGCCTCCGATACTCAATGCGTGACATTTCCCCGAAGGGACAGACACAGGAACGAAGAAGGACACATGCCGGCCAGCCTAAGTGTTCCGGAGCAGTAGCAAGCTACCATGGCTCGGTGGAAACACTAGGAGACATTTCCCGGTAAGAGAGGCTACTAAGGATAAACAACTAGATAGTCAGATCCCACACATACCAAGCATTTCAATCATACACACAATATGCTCGATATGTGCAAATACAACATGGCATCACAACATGACTCTACGACTCAAGTAATTTATTCAATAGGCTCCGAGGAGCGAGATATTACAAACAGGGGTCTCACGACCCAACATTCAGAGCATACAAGTCAAAGCACAAACGGAAGCTATCATGTCTGAGTACAGACATCTATAAATGAAAAAGGCTGAGAAGCCTGACTATCTATCAGATCCTGCCGAGGGCACAAGATTGTAGCTGAGGTAACAAGCTAAACGTCGAAGTCCACGCGGAACTACTAGTGAGACCGAAGTCTCTCTGCAAAAACATAAATAGGCAAACGTGAGTACAAATGTACCCAGCAAGACTTACATCAGAACTAACTACATATGCTTCATTATCAACAAAGGGGTGGTGGGGTTTAACTGCAGCAAGCCAGCTTTGACTCGGTGGCTATCCTAACTACGACTGCAAGCGACTCTTTTGAGGTGGCGCACACGAGTCCACATATTCACCATATCAATACACCACTATGGATCCGCTCCCGTCTCCCTACGAGAACACCATCCATAGCACTCACGCTTATCTTGCGTATTTTAGAGTATCCACTTTCACTTGTCTATGAACTGATATAAGCAACCCAGAAGTCCTTTTCCGCGGACACGGCTATTCGAATAGATCATATTAACCCTGCAGGGGTGTACTTCTTCACACACGCTCTCACCACTTACCGCCGTTTACACGACATGTACTCGGCAACCTTCAAGCGGAAGCCCAACGTGGGTGTCGGCCACGGCCTGCCTAAACACTCAAGTCTCTAGTCCAGGTTTATCGCCTATTCGGGTTCCATCCATGAGGAGATCCGGCCGGAGTTTCGCTCACAGCCCCAAACGATGTGAACAGGGTTCCCGAGACACCAAACGGGCGCCCGATACACCCGGCCACGTGCCTACCGCATCACAGCCCACCCCTACGGTCAGCGCTGTCCACGGCCTCCAGCATACTACAAACACCAGAAACTACTTGCAACTCCTGGACAGAGGACAAGGGTGATCAAGAAGCCGAGAGGGTCCATTGGTTTCGGGCCCAATGCGTGGTAGTAACTGAATCATGGATCACAAACACAGAACTCAGTTCCTGAGGACGGCTGCAATGAGACAACCCACCATGTACTCCTACATGGCCTCTCACCGCTACCTTTACCAAATCGTGTTCACACACTTAGCTCACACACAGTAGGACATGTTCACACACCTCTGATTCATTCCCGATGAATCAGACCTGACTCAACTCTACGCAGTAGCAGGCATGACAAACAAACATGAATGAGTAGGCACAACAGGGCTCAAACAACTCCTACTCATACTAGTGGGTTTCATCTATTTACTGTGGAATGACAGGTCATGCAAAGGATAAAGGGGTTCAGCTACCGCAGCAAGTAGCAGATGAATCGGTGTTGTCCTAATGCAGTAAAAGAGAGCAGGAGCGAGAGAGTAGGATTGTATCGGAATGAACAAGGGGTTCTGCTTGCCTGGCACTTCTGAAGATAACGTTGAGTCTTCATCAGTGTCAACGATCACATCATCGGTATCACGTCTATCGAGAGGGGACAAATACTGGCAACACAGAAAGGAACACAATCAATGCAATGCACAATATGATGCATGCTCATGACATGGCAATATGAATGTGTTTTGAGCTAATGCAACTAGCAGCAGATTAAATGAAGTTGGTTTGAATATAAGATTCAAATTCAAACTCCATATTGATTATTCAGATGCCATTTAATTGATTTGTGCTAAACAGCAGCTATAAGTTGTTCTAACATGCATGAAAATGGTACAGATGGATTCCTTGAATTTTTTTGATAATTTTTCATATATAAATTATTTAATTTGGAGTTACGGTTGAATTTCTATGAATTTTAGAAGTTTTAGGCATTTTCTGAATTTAATAAATCATTTAAGAATTATTTAAATTCCAGAAGCATTTATTACGTCAGCAGTGCGTCACCGTGACGTCAGCAGGTCAACAGACGCTGCTGCTGGTCAAACCTGACGTGTGGGGGCCACACGTCAGTGACACAGGGTTGTTTTAACTCACTGACAGGTGGGACCGGTCAACGGCCACGTTAGCTAGGTCAATTCCGACGCGTGGGGCCACTGTGGTTAACTTAAACTAAACAGGGGGTTAACCGTGGTTAGTTAAGGGCGTGGGGCCCACAGTCAGTGGCTAAGGCCTGGGTTAGCGGGGGTAGTTAGGCCCTAATGACCGGCCACATCAGCTCTCGCCGGAGTGTAGCCGGCGACGACCACAGAGCACGGCGGGGAACGCCGGACTTGCGCTAGGGGCATCGGATCGACGCGCCAAGGGCACCAGGAGGTAGCCCGCGCCCGTGCGCATCTAGGGGGACCAACGGAAGGTGCGGGGGTGACCGGGGTTCGCCAAAGTGGAGCCTGAAGCGGCGGCCGGAGTTCGGCCATGTGCGGGGTTGGGCTGCGGCGCGCTAGGAAAGAAACTGATGGTCCAGACGGCATCCGCGGGCCACCAGAAGCGCGCTGGTGCCACGGGTTCGAGCAGAGGGGCTCGGGTCAGGAGAGCTACGCGGCCATGGCGGACGGCGGTGCTCGGGAATGTGGCCGGGGTGCTACGGCACGGGAACGAGCAAAATGAAGGAGGGGAAACGGAGTGGAGCTCACAGGGGTTGCGACGGTGGCCTCGGGGAGCTCGGGGAGGCACCGGAGCCGACGAATTTGACGAAGATGGCCGGCGGTCCCGAGGTTGAAGAAGACATCGAGGGCGGTGTTGCGGCACGTCTGGGGCCTCGTGGCTCATTGAGGAGGTAGAGGGAGGACCGGCGGAGCTCTGGGAGGCGTCGGGAAGGCGAGAGGGTGGTGGTGGCCGCGGCGAACAGCGTCAGTGGCGACGGGTTCCGCTCGGGCGAGGAGAACAGAGGAGGGGGAGAGTGTTCCGGGGAGAGGATGAGGACGCGGGAGAGTGAGGGAGAAGTGAGAGGGGGTCGGGGGCTGCGTGGCGTCGCGGGAGGGACCAGGGGAGGAGGAGGCAGCCAGGCAGGGAGGAGGTGGCCGGGGCGCGTGCCCGTCCTCCTGGCAGAGGAGGAAGGCGACAGGGGAAGGAGGTGGGCTGGGCCGGCCAGGTGGGGGAGCTGGGCCGGCTCTGGTGGGCTGCACGGTAAGGCCAGGTAGGCTTTCTGCTCCGTTTTATATAATTCTGTTCTGTTTTTCTTTTATTTAATTCTTTTGCCATTGTTTTGAATTAAAATAATAATTCAAACAATGCCAAAGCTCCTCTGAATATTTTATATTGCTAGATGGACTTTTCCAAAAGCTTATAAAATATTTCAGGGGGTATTTGAAATTATATTCTAATTATATGAATATAATTCAAATTCAAATAGCTAATGATTTAAATCCAAAGTCCCAAAAATAATTCCTTAAAAATGTTCAATATTTTGGTTGGGACCAGAACCCTTACCAAAAATTATCAAACATCTAAGAAGAGCATTTTGGAGCAATGAATGAGATTTCTAGGGTTTTTGCCCTTCTTTTATTTAAGTTTTTGAGGCTTCCAGAATTCCTCAGTTCAGGTTTCAAAAATATAGACATGATGCACACATGAAGCTAGCCTAGAGCACTACCAGCAGCTAGGGATGTGACACAGACCCTGGGTCTGTTGCCCAAACCGTGCACAAGCCTAAGAGCAGGATTGCAACATCCAAGACCAGACCAAGCCGAACAGATCAGCTCTTTGATGTATCAGAGTGCGGATCAAAAAGACCAAGTCAAGCCAAAGGAGGAATACACCACTAAGGGAAAACCTCCCTTGCCGGGTAGGTGAGCCTGGCAAGGTCAGGGTTACCCGGACGACAAGCCTCAAGAATGTCCCGGCAGGCCTGCCGGGCCCTATGAAAGCAAACTACCCGGCCAGGGCTCCACTCTCCACCTCATGGTGACGCAAGTCATCCATCCATGCGGTCTCAAGCCCCCAAGTGAATAAGTGACTCCTTCTTGCCACATGGCAGCCACTTCCTATGGAAATCACCTCCAAATGGCACCCGTCTAGGTAGGTGTCATGCAGGCAAGAGAGAAGGTGGCCGAACAGCCCAACAACGCTTGCCGGGCAGGCCATGATGTGGCACTAAGCGGTGTATTTAATGCGCTTTGCCCCGTCTATAGAGTTAGGTATGATAGCACTATTTGCTAGCTAATCAGTGCACAATAACTGATTTGCCATTGTGGTGGCCCCTGCTACCTCTTTTAGCACTACGTTGGTTTTCCCCGAAGAGGAAGGGATGATGCAGCAAAGTAGCGTAAGTATTTCCCTCAGTTTTTGAGAACCAAGGTATCAATCCAGTAGGCGGCTACGAGCGAGTCCCTCGCACCTGCACAAAACAAATAATTCCTCGCAACCAACACAAATAGGGGTTGTCAATCCCTATAGGGCCACTTACGAGAGTGAGATCTAATAGATATGATAAGATAATATTTTTGGTATTTTTATTATAAAGATGCAAAGTAAAATAAAGGCAAAGTAAATAGCAAAGTGAATAACTAAGTAGTAGGAGATTGATATGATAAAGATAGACCCGGGGGCCATAGGTTTCACTAGTGGCTTCTCTCGAGAGCATAAGTATTCTACGGTGGGTGAACAAATTACTATTGAGCAATTGACAGAATTGAGCATAGTTATGAGAATATCTAGGTATGATCATGTATATAGGCATCACGTCCGAGACAAGTAGACCGACTCATGCCTGCATCTACTACTATTACTCCACTCGTCGACCGCTATCTAGCATGCACCTAGAGTATTAAGTTAAAAACCGAGTAACGCCTTAAGCAAGATGACATGATGTAGAGGGATAAACTCATGCAATATGAAGAAAACCCCATCTTGTTATCCTCGATGGCAACAATACAATACGTGCCTTGCTGCCCTTACTGTCACCGGGAAAGGACACTGCAAGATTGAACCCAAAGCTAAGCACTTCTCCCATTGCAAGAAAGATCAATCTAGTAGGCCAAACCAAAATGATAATGCAAAGAGACTTGCAAAGATAACCAATCTTACATAAAATAATTCAGAGAAGATTCAAATATTATTCATAGATAGACTTGATCATAAACCCAGAATTCATCGGTCTCAACAAACACACCGCAAAAAGAAGATTACATCGAATAGATCTCCACAAGAGAGGGGGTGAACATTCTATTGAGATCCAAAAAGAGAGAAGAAGCCATCTAGCTACTAACTATGGACCCATAGGTCTGAAGTAAACTACTCACACTTCATCGGAGAGGCTATGGTGTTGACGTAGAAGCCCTCCGTGATTGATGCCCCCTCCGGCGGCTCCGGAACAGGCCTCAAGATGGGATCTCATGGATATAGAAAGTTGCGGCAGTGGAATTAGGTTTTTGGCTCCATTTCCGGTCGTTTGGGGGTACGTGGGTATATATAGGAGAAAGAAGTACGTCGGTGGAGCAACAGGGGGCCCACGAGCGTGGAGGGCGTGCCTAGGGGGGTAGGCGCGCCCCTTACCTTGTGGCCTCCTGTTACGTGCCTTGACGTAGGGTCCAAGTCTCCTGAGTTATATTCGATGAGAAAATCACGTTCCCGAAGGTTTTATTCCGTTTGGACTCCATTTGATATTCCTTTTCTTCGAAACCCTAAAATAGGCAAAAAACAGCAATTCTGGGCTGGGCCTCCGGTTAATAGGTTAGTCCCAAAAATAATATAAAAGTGGATAATAAAGCCCAATAATGTCAAAAACAGTAGATAATATAGCATGGAGCAATAAAAATTATAGATACGTTGGAGACGTATCAAGCATCCACAAGCTTAATTCCTGCTCATCCTGGAGTAGGTAAATGATAAAAATAGTATTTTTGATGCGGAGTGCTGCTTGGCATAATTTTAATGTAATTCTTCTTAATTGTGGTATGAATATTCAGATCCGAAAGATTCAAGACAAAATTTCATATTGACATAGAAAATAATAATACTTCAAGCATACTAACAAAGCAATTATGTCTTCACAAAATAACATGGCTAAAGAAAGTTATCCCTACAAAATCATATAGTCTGGCTATGCTCTATCTTCACCACACAAAATATTTAAATCATGCACAACCCCGATGACAAGCCAAGCAATTGTTTCATACTTTGACATTCTCAAAACTTTTTCAATCTTCACGCAATACATGAGCGTGAGCCATGGATATAGCACTATAGGTGGAATAGAGTGGTGGTTGTGGAGAAGACAAAAAGGGAGAAGATAGTCTCACATCAACTAGGCGTGTCAACAGGCTATGGAGATGCCCATCAATAGATATCAATGTGAGTGAGTATGGATTGCCATGCAATGGATGCACTAGAGCTATAAGTATATGAAAGCTCAAAAAGAACCTAAGTGGGTGTGCATCCAACTTGCTTGCTCATGAAGACCTAGGGCAATTTGAGGAAGCCCATGATTGGAATATACAAGCCAAGTTCTATAATGAAAGATTCCCACTAGTATATGAAAAGTGATAATAAGAGAGACTCTCTACTATGAAGATCATGGTGCTACTTTGAAGCTCAAGTGTGGTAAAAGGATAGTAACATTGTCCCTTCTCTCTTTTTTCTCATTTTTTTATTTGGGCCTTTTCTCTTTTTTGATGGCCTCTTTTCTTTCTCTTTTTTTTACGTCCGGAGTCTCATCCCGACTTGTGGGGGAATCATAGTCCCCATCATCCTTTCCTCACTGGGACAATGCTCTAATAATGATGATCATCACACTTTTATTTTTCTTACAACTCAACAATTATAACTCGATACTTAGAACAAAATATGACTCTAGATGAATGCCTCCGGCGGTGTACCGGGATATGCAATGATACATGAGTGACATGTATGAAAGAATTATGAATGGTGGCTTTGCCACAAATATGATGTCAACTACATGATCATGCTAAGCAATATGACAATGATGGAGTGTGTCATAAACGGAACGGTGGAAAGTTGAAATGCCCCGGACACACCCGCCGGTGGTCGTTACTCCTGACGGGATCTAGACTAGCCCCACAGATCAATACTAGTCTTTTCTGCGCACTTTGTCCTCACTCATGCGCACCCGGGAGCAACTTCCCCGTCGGCCACCCATCCTGACACTACTCCAAGCTGAGCACGCTTAACTTTGGAGTTCTATCCGAATGAGCTCCCGGAAAAGAAGGAATTCCTTATTGATATGAGTAGTCTACCATCCCTAATAAGACAGGCTTGTCGGCGTTCTGGGAACGGGGGTCCCCAGACTTGCCTGCCTGCGGCCTGCGGCGTGGCTCAAGGGGGGGCCTAGCATGGCCCATCTTCATCAACACAGACCCAAGACCCTCGCGAGGGGCCAAGCCTCACGGGGGGGACGACACGGAGCTTCCTCAGGCACGGCCTCACCAGGCTGGCTCGCGAGGGGGCGGAGAGATCAAGGCGGGGTACCTCACGAGGTGCCCATGACGCAAGCCATGACGACCAAGGGCGCTAGGCGGGTGCCAGCCTGCGCAGTGTCCTCCTTTCCTCTGTGGTGCAAAGGGGGCAAGCTCAGCCGCGGAGTACCGAGGCATCAGGCAAAGGTTGCCATTTTGGTGCAACAAGACCAAGACCAGGAAGACTGCAAGACGGAGGTCATTGTGGAGCCCAAGATGGCGTCACCACCAGAGCTTTGTGCAGGCGAAGACTACTTTTGTCAGGGTATCTAGTACTAGCTGTCCCCCTTCAAATTAGCCCGCTAGTGTTGGCTCCCTTCTCGCTCGATATTTGGGAAGAGAACCAGGGCCTCTATAAATAGGACCAGTGTCAGGACCCCGACTCGATGCCACATAGGTCTAGCATGTAACACCTCATATCACTTTGCGGCCTCACGCACGGTATTCCCACGGGTGTCGCCTTACCTTTGCCCGGGACCGTTTGCGTCTTTTGGCACACGTATATGATAGTGTCGCTAGCACCCATATGATAAGGAGCCCGGGCTGACATGGCTAGTCGTAAACCCAAAGTGGCACAGACTTACAGGGACAGGCATCCATGACCCAGCATCGAACGTGTCGGTCATCAGCGAGTGAATCCAGGCTGTAGCACTGGGCTAGCAGGACTCCGGTGAACCGGGCTGTAGCGGGCTAACAGGACTCCGGTATTCATCGCGTGACATTTCCCCGAAGGGACAGACACAGGAACGAAGAAGGACACATGCCGGCCAGCCTAAGTGCTCCGGAGCAGTAGCAAGCTACCATGGCTCGGTGGAAACACTAGGAGACATTTCCCGGTAAGAGAGGCTACCAAGGATAAACAACTAGGTTGTCAGATCCCACACATACCAAGCATTTCAATAACATACACACAATATGCTCGATATGTGCAAAAACAACATGGCATCACAACATGACTCTACAACTCAAGTATTTTAATCAATAGGCTCCGAGGAGCGAGATATTACAAACAGGGGTCTCACGACCCAACATTCAGAGCATACAAGTCAAAGCACAAACGGAAGCTATCATGTCTGAGTACAGACATCTATAAATGAAAAAGGCTGAGAAGCCTGACTATCTATCAGATCCTGCCGAGGGCACAAGATCGTAGCTGAGGTATCAAGCTAAACGTCGAAGTCCAAGCGGAACTACTAGTGAGACTGAAGTCTCTCTGCAATAACATAAAATAGGCAAACGTGAGTACAAATGTACCCAGCAAGACTTACATCAGAACTATCTACATATGCATCATTATCAACAAAGGGATGGTGGGGTTAAACTGCAGCAAGCCAGCTTTGACTCGGTGGCTAACCTGAACTACGACTGCAAGTAACTCTTTTGAGGTGGCGCACACGAGTCCACATATTCACCAACCAATACACCACTATGGATCCGCTCCCGTCTCCCTACGAGAACGCCATCCATAGCACTCACGCTTATCTTGCGTATTTTAGAGTATCCACTTTCACTTGTCTATGAACTGATATAAGCAACCCAGAAGTCCTTTTCCGCGGACACGGCTATTCGAATAGATGATGTTAACCCTGCAGGGGTGTACTTCTTCATACATGTTTCCACCACTTAGCGTCTGCACACGACATGTGCTCGGCAGACTTCAAGCGAAAGCCGACGTGGGTGTAGACCACGACCTACCTAAACACTCAAGTCTCTAGTCTAGGTTTATCGCCTATTCGGGTTCCATCCATGAGGAGATCCGGCCGGAGTTTCGCTCACAGCCCCAAACGATGTGAACAGGGTTCCGTGACACCAAACGGGCGCCCGGTTTACCCGGCCACGTGCCTACCGCATCACAGCCCACCCCTACGGTCAGCGCTGTCCACGGCCTCCAGCATACTACAAACACCAGAAACTACTTGCAGCTCCTGGACAGAGGACAAGGATGAATAAGAAGTCGAGCGGGGTCATATTTCAGGGCCCAATGTATGGTAGTAGCTGAATCATGGATCACAAACACAGAACTCAGTTCCTGAGGACGGCTGCAATGAAACAACCCACCATGTACTCCTACATGGCCTCTCACCGCTACCTTTACCAAATCGTGTTCACACACTTAGCTCACACACAGTAGGACATGTTCACACACCTCTGATTCATCCCTGATGAATCAGACCTGACTCAACTCTAAGCAGTAGCAGGCATGACAATCAAGCATGAATGAGTAGGCACAACAGGGCTCAAACAACTCCTACTCATGCTAGTGGGTTTCATCTATTTACTGTGGCAATGACAGGTCATGCAAAGGATAAAGGGGTTCAGCTACCGCAGCAAGTAACAAATATGTCGTTGTTGTCCTAATGCAGTAGAAGAGAGCAGGAGCGAGAGAGTAGGATTGTATCGGAATGAACAAGGGGGTTTTGCTTGCCTGGCACTTCTGAAGATAATATAGCTCTTCATCGGTGTCATCGATCACATCGTCGGTACACGTCTATCGAGAGGGGACAATTACCGGCAATACAGAAGAAACACGATCAATGCAATGCACAATATGATGCATGCTATGACATGGCAATATGAATGTGTTTTGGGCTAATGCACCTAAAACCAGATTAAATGAAGTTGGTTTGAATCCAAGATTCAAATTCAAACTCCATATGTGGTTATTTAAATGTCATTCACTTCATTTGCCCTAAACAGTAGTGATAAGTTGTTCTAACATGCATGAAAATGGTACAGATGGATTCCTTGAATTTTTCTGATAATTTTTCATATATAAATTATTTAATTTGGAGTTACGGTTGAATTTCTATGATTTTTAGAAGTTTTAGGCATTTTCTGGAATTTCAGAATTAAATTAAATCCAGAAAACATTACTGCGTCAGCATGACGTTGGCATGACGTCAGCAAGTCAACAGGGGTCGGTCAGGGTCAAACCTGACGTGTGGGGTCCACACGTCAGTGTCACAGGGCTGCTTAGGTCACTGACAGGTGGGACCGGTCAACGGCCACATCAGCTAGGTCAACTCCGACGCGTGGGGCCACTGTGGTTAAGTTAAACTAAACAGGGGTTAACTGTGGTTAGTTAAGGGCGTGGGGCCCATATGTCAGTGAGAGATAGGGCTGTTAACAGGGTCATTAGCGACTAAGTAAGTGCGCCACGTCGGCGTCACCGGAGACCAGCCGGCGGCGACCATAGGACACGGCGGGGCACGCCGGACTTGCGCTAGAGGCGTCAGCTTGGCGCGCTGAGGGCACCAGGGGATGGCCCTTGCTCTCGCGCATCCAGAGGACCAAGTGGGAGGTCATGGGGTCGCCGGAACTCATGCCGGCGACGAGCTTTGGCGGCGATGGTGTTCGGTGGTGCTCGGGCGCGTCGCTACGGTGCATCAGTGAGCAAATGGAGAGGCTGGGCAGCACCTGCTAGTCATGGGGAGCGCTAAGAGCAGCTCAGTGAGGCCAGGGGAGCACGGAGGCTATGTGTGCAGCAGCAATGGCGGACGGTGGCTTCGGTGCTCGTGGGGAACGGCGCTACGGCATGGAGGGGAGCATGCTGAGTTAGGGGAGAGGGTCAGTGACTCACGGCGATGACGAGGGGACGCTCGGCGAGGTCGGGGACGATCCGGAGCCGGCGAATTTGACGAAGATGGCCGGCGGGTCCGAGGTAGAAGACGACGACGATGGCGGCGATGCAGGGCTTCCGGAGGGCTGTGGATCGGTGGGGAGGGAGAGGGGGTCGAGGCGGAGCTCCTGGGTGCATCGGCGAGGCTAGGGGTGGCCGGTGGCCATGGGTACGGCGACGATGACGGCGAGCTCCGCTCGGTCGCGGGAGGGGAAACAGAGGAGCGAGGGGGAGGGAGGTCCAGAGAGCGAGGGAGAAGTGAGAGGGGGTCGGGAACGTCTCCGTGGCGTCGCGAGGAAGTCGGGGAGGCTGCCACGGCGAAGCAGGAGATGGCCGGCGTCGGCGCGCGTGCGTCCAACACGCAGCTGCTTCGGGGCGAGGGGGAGGAAGATGACTGGCAGCTGGGCTGCACAGTAACGGGCCACGCAGAAGCTGGGCCGGCTACAGGTAAGTGGCCCAGGTACGGGTCTTTCTCTCTCTCTCTTTTCCTAATTATCTCAGTTTTCTATTATTCTGTAAATTTAGGGCTTTATTAAAAATACTCAGACACTTTCAAAAATCATGAAACTAATCATGGCTACTGTTTAGAATATATCCAACAGTAAACATTTTAGTTTATGATTATTTGAGCATTTGAATATTTAATAGCATTTAAATGCCCAAATGAAAATACTATATGATTTAATTCAGTGACCAAATATGTCCTGCAAAAATATAAACCATTTTTGGTAGATGCTTCCACCTCAAACCAGAAATGTTGAACATTTTTAGAGGACATTTTGAGTTCAATGAAAAAGGTTTTATTTTGACCCTATTTGAATTCATTTGGTGCTAGGGCTTAGTCAATCCCCATTTCAACTTTCTGTAAAAGTAAACATGATGCATCACCAAAGACTGGTACTGGTGCATTGCCAGAAGCTAGGGGTGTGACAACCAGCCACCCACAGAAGAGAGGGGTCTTTGGGGGGAAGGATTAAGAAGAGAGAGAGAGAGAGAGAGAGAGAGAGAGAGAGAGAGAGAGAGAGAGAGAGAGAGAGAGAAGGGTGGCTGAACTCCTCCCAGCAGTTCATCGCCCCAGCCAAGAACAGACCCTCGCGAGGCTGTTCTTCCTTGTATCATTCATCATCATCAGCCCAAGAGGCAATCCACCACACCACACACTGGAGTAGGGTATTACACGACAACGGTGGCCCGAACCAGTATAAACCCTGTGTATCTTGTGTTGTTCTTTCCATAGCTTAGATCTTAGCGAGGCGGAGGGGTGCAGGTAGGTAGGAAGCGAAATCTCCGTGCGCACCCCAGTGTTCGAACCTCAAGGGTCTGCCGGAACCCGAAATCCGACATTTGGCGCGCAAGGTAGGGGTGCGCCGGAATTCGTCTTCCACCACCCCGTTCTCTTCCGACCATCGCACCCATGTCTGACGCTCGTCGGGCCCGCGCCGAGCGCCGGGCCGCCCTCGCTTCCCGCGTTGCCCAGACAGCTCCTGACGGCGGGCGTCCTCACCGTTCCCCGTCACCTGCAGTCAACGCCGCCACCTGCCCGGCGGGGGACAAGCAGCAAGCATCGTCTCAGCATCCGTCTGTGCGGCAAGACGGCTGCACCGCAACTCCCTCGCTCCCCCCAGCTGGTTCTTCGTCCCACGCGCTCCGCGCACCCATGGAGGCTCGAGCTGCGCTCATCGCGGCGAACCAGCTCCTACGCTACCGCCCCGTCGACGACGTCTACGAAGAATGGCTCGACCGCGTCGCCGAGCTCGTCCACGCCGCAGGGGGCTCTCCTACGCCGTCTGTTCCGCTGCACCGCACCCCGCCCCGCGCGGGCGACGAAGCTCCGGCGGCGCCCCGGCTGCCTCCTCCTCAAGAAGGCGCCATGGCTCCAAGGTGCGTGGCCCCAGGGCGGAACCCGCTCCGTCAGGTGCCAGTGCAGCAAGAGCAGAGCTGCCAGGAAGTCCCTCGCCCACAAGAAGCTGCCCGGACGCTCCCTGCTCCAGCATGTCGCGACCATGCTCCTGCTCCCGCACGTCAAGACCCAGCTGCAGCGCGTGGGGACATGCAAGACCAAGCTCTCCGTCACCCAAGGCCTCCCGTGGCCATAGCAGGCTGTCGTGCCTTCACCACCGAGCTACGCAGTGTCGCGTGGCCCGGCAAGTTCAAGCCAGACCTGCCTCCTCGCTACGACGGCACGGCTGACCCTGTAGAGTTCCTCCAGCTCTACGAGCTGGGCATCGAAGCTGCCAACGGAGATGAGAAGGTCATGGCGAACTGGTTTCCCATGGAGCTCAAGGACGGGGCACACACCTGGCTCCTGAACCTGGCCCCAGGCACGATCTCCTCCTGGGACGAGATGCGCACCCACTTCATGGCCAACTTCCAAGGTACTCGAGACCGGCCACCCGCCGTGAGCGACATGCGCCGCATCAAGCAACAACCCGGGGAGACCCTGCAGAAGTACATCCAGCGCTTCAACAACGCACGCCTCAAGATTCCCAGGGTGACTGAGGAGGCCATCATCTCAGCCTTCTCCGACGACGTGCGTGATGTCAAGATGAAGGAGGAGCTGGTGATGCATGAAGACCTGTGCACTTCTTTGGAGCTGTTCAACTTGGAGACCAAGTGCGCCAGAGCTGAGGAAGGGCGTCTCTCCCTCCTCGAGCTGCCTGCCGCGGACCCGGAAGAGAAGAAGCCCAAGGCCAAGGATGTGAAGCGCAAGGGGGCTGCCGTGCTCGCGGCAGAACCAGACACCAAGCAGGGCAGAGATTAGCCCGAGCCTTCCAAGGGCAGCCGGTATTGCGTGTACCACAACCTCCACACCCACAACACCAACGAATGTCAAGAGCTCCGAGCCGTGCGAGAAGGAAGGATCGGCCGTCGACCCGACCGCGGTGACCGGGGCTACGGTCAAGGAGGAGGAAGGAACGCGGGACGCTGGGAAGACCGTGGCCCGCGCCAAGGGTGGCGCGTTCAACCTCACGAGGATCGCTGGCAAGACCCGCCTCACGAGGGAGACCGGAGGGGTCGGCCTTGCGAGGATCGCCCGCAAGGCAACACAGGCCTCCCTCCGCTGCCGCCGCAACCAAGGAGAAGAAAGGACCGCCACCAGGACGAGGAGGCTGGGGGCTTCCAGGAGCCGCGCACGATCGCCTGCATCCTGGGCGGGGCTCAAGCCCCAGCCTCTCAATGCATCTTCAAGCAGTTCGCCCGCGAAGTGAATGCAGTCCTCCCCAAGCTCAAAGCCACGCGCCCTCTTAGGTGGTCGGCGTGCGCCATCACGTTCAGCTGAGCAGATCAGCTCAAGTGTGCGGCTACAGCCGGAGTCCTCCTGATGCTTTGTTCCCCAATCATCAGCAACGTGGTAGTCACCAGGACCCTCATCGATGGCGGGGCGGGGCTCAACGTCCTGTCCGTGGAAACATTCAACAATCTCCAAGTGGCCTACAGCCAGCTTCAGCCAACCAAGCCTTTCTCCGGAGTCACCGACGGCTCCACGGTCCCGATCGGGCAGGTCCGCCTCCTAGTCACGTTCGGGGCACGTGACAACTACCGCACCGAGCTCATCGACTTCAACGTCGCTCACATTTGCCTGCCGTACAACGCCATCCTCGGGTACCCAGCGCTGGCCAAGTTCATGGCCATAACCCACCACGGCTACAACGTCCTCAAGATGCCAGGAAATGGCGGAGTCATCACGGTGCCCTGTGAAGAGAAGGATGCAGTGTGTTCCCTGGAACGAGCCTTTCAGGCCGCGTCACTAGAAGACCCAGATCGCCGAAGCAGGAGGCTTCCCGAGACCGCCCCCAAGAAGAAGAAGACATCGTCCGGCTCGGCTCCTCAGGAGGCAGGCCCCTCTGGGCTCGTGCCTGCCCAGGGGGAACCTCCTTCCATCACATAGGAAAGCGCGCCCGGCGCCCTCCTTAGGCAGGGCTCGGGGGCTCTCCCCTGGAGGGCCACCGACCTGGCTAGGGTCACGAGGGAGGCGCTTGGGCACCACATGGAGGCATGTTTCGAAGAACGTTTCCCTCAAGAAGGAGTAAGGCAAGGAGAGCCAGGCCCTCAGGAGTTCGTCAGCAAGGCCATTCAGGAGCTACAGGAGTCAAGAGTCATGAAAGGCGGCCGCCGTCTACCAGCAGTGGCTCCCCATCCAGGCGAGGATGGTGGGCTGCGCGTCTGCATCGACATACCAGGGCTCAACCGAGTCGCCTCTCTGGAGCGCCTCTGGCCCTCGCGAGTGGGGCGCTGCGGAGGTCCACCCCACAGCTACGTTCGCATGCCTTACGGCTTGCCGAACGCGGCTGCCACGTACCAGCGCCTCATGAGGGGCATCATGGAGGCACAAGAGGCCAGGCGTTCCGCAGCCCTGGCGGAGATGGAGATGGTCCGCGGGGAGCCGCCAGCACCTCCGGAGCCTCCCGAGGCCCCCGGGCCTGGGGGCTCGTGAGGATTGGCTTCCGCAGCCCACCGAGTCTGCTACACCAACACCCCTTCGTCCTCAACGTCATCAGGTGACATCTTTCAAGTTTCACTTCCAGCTGGGAGCGCCCCCCAGGGCTGCATTATTCCCAGGCCGCGTGGGTCCGTCCCTGCGGCATGTATCCCTTTTATTTCATGTTGTTAGCTTACCTTATTGGGGGCGCCCCTCGGGCTGCATGATCCCCAAGTCGCTCGGGCCTGACCCAGTGATGTCCGCCTTCCCAGCATCTATTTGAACGAATCCACTCCTTCGCGGCTAATGTGTTTTACCTAGTTGCCTGCTCAGCTGACGCCAACTAACGGAGCTGCTCCCAAACGGCACGACGCTTGCGCATGGGTCCGTGCCTGCAATGCCGACAAACCTGAATGGATGAGCTCTGGCCGCGGCAGCCCCGCATAGCATCACCTCGTCAAGCCTTCAGTGCCTCATTAACCCTTAGAAGCAACCAACGGCTGACTGTCAATTGTCATGGCAACCCCTCGTTTTCTTTTCTATGATAGGTCTACAGGATCTCTTAAAGGAGCTGCGTCAGGCGTGGCTGTTGCGGTGTCTCCTCCACTCTCGTCCGCGTGAACCGCTTGCACGTTAAAGGGGGGTGCCTGAGCATCGCGACTCAGGGCTCCTACTGGCTCTCCAGCCCTCACCCTCTGGCCTTGTCCACGGCATCGCGACCTGGCATACCAGCGACGGCTGAGACTCGCTCGAGGGCCGGGACCCGAGGACGTAGAGCAGAAAGGGGAACAAAGGCGAGAGGGGAGAGACACACGAGGACCTCGCCGAGCACCCTCGCGCCTGCCGATGCACCGACCCGGCGACACACCAGAGAGCGGCCCCTGATTCTCGAGATAAGTCATCACCCGGAAGCGCCAGCTACCGTGGCACCATCCCCGCACCTAATGCTATCCTGTGTTAGCGACGCCGCTCTCCTTTCTCACCAAACGACGGCTGCTTGGGCGCCAAAGGGGACCTCCTGAGCATCGCGACTCATGGGCTCTTACCGGACTCCGGGTCGCTCACCTCCTATCCTTGACCACGGCATCATGACCTGGCATACCAGCGACGGCTGAAGCCGCCTTGGGACTGGGACCTGTCGGCGCAGAGCACCAAGCCCTTGTGAGGTTCGAAAGGGAGGATTGAGCTAAGACGGAATGAGCAACTCGCACAATTCTACGACAAGGGTTATATTAACAAAACAGGATCACAGGCACCTTACAAGCCCCCACGGGACGCGTCTTTGATTCCTCACAGGGAACAGATCCTAAAGGAACACTAGCTACGTGCGCCCCTATAGAAGACGCCATCATCAACAGTGGGCCGTCAAGCACCAGCGCCAACCCCATCCAGATCAGAGCCGGCGGCGGCCTGATGAGCCCGCCCTGGTCCGGGAGCGGAGCCAGCTCGGGGGCTCGTAGCTGTCATCGCTCGTCTCCGGAGTCGCGAAGAGCTCGCTAGAGTCACTGGAACCTCCGACGCCTCCGCCGCCTGGGGAGCCGCCAAGGGAGCGGTCGGCGGGCCCAGTTCTCACCGCAGCAGGGCCCCAGCCACCTCTTCCGGGGCAGCACTCCAACCGGCACCCATTCGCGTCAAAGACCTTGAAGGACATCGCCGAACCACCATCATAATCCAAGTGGATCGCGAAGATGCCCCTTGTCCTGCAAACGCGGGCGATCTCTCTCTAGCCCCGAGTCATGAAGACCTCGCCCGGGGCAACGATCGCGACCTCTGCCTCGGTCGCGAGGTTGCTGCAGCCGGCGTGCT
The DNA here is from genome assembly GCF_018294505.1 of Triticum aestivum. Classification (NCBI taxonomy): domain Eukaryota; kingdom Viridiplantae; phylum Streptophyta; class Magnoliopsida; order Poales; family Poaceae; genus Triticum; species Triticum aestivum. Next base: position 317,166,863 of record NC_057809.1, on the reverse strand, counting down.
GCAGCCAGAGCTCCAGGGGCTCCCCCTGCGGGATGATGGAGGCAAAGAAGGGAGGAAGGCGAATCCAGGACTAAAGAGGAATGGCGACGTGGAGCACGAACTCTCGGGAGGAGCCCTCGGTGTGGACCTCAGGGGGGACGACCAACACCTTCGTGACCCGTCGGCGCCGACGACGGCGTCGCCCGTGGCGGTCAGCATCAGCTCCTTCAGGGCCCTCGACGTGGGCCTACAATGGAAGCGGGAACCCCAGCGGCGCCCGCTCGCACCAAGGCCTCGACACCACCTGAAGGGCCCCCTCGTCCGGGCCACGGGGGACGAGCCGTTTCTTCGGCGGGAGTGGGTCTGGTTCCTCTCGGGGAGCCTTTCCCTTCTCTGACGTCGAGAACCGGCGGATCGGAGCCATCGCAAGAAGACAGAGCAAGTATCGGGAAGAAGCAAAAGCAAGAAGGGATGGACTGGATGGGCACGCGTTGTTCCGTACTTATAGACGGCGAAGGCCAACCGCTGACCTCCATGATCGCAGGTAATCATGACCCGCTTTGCATGCAGGGGCTTGTCCAATCTGTACAGTTGCCGAGGCGCCGTGGGGAAGTGGAGACGCCCACGTCCAGTCAACCGCCACGCGGCGCCCAAGGCCGCAGGCTGTTAGGACCCGCGGCACTTCGCTCTTGCCCTTCCGCCTCCCTGCACGGCCAAGTCCGGGCGCGCCTTGAGCCCGGGGGCTACTGTCGGTGTTCTGGGAACAGGGGTCCCGAGACTTGCCTGCCTGCGGCCTGCGGCGAGGCTCAAGGGGGGGCCCAGCACGGCCCATCTTCATCAACACAGACCCAAGACCTTCGCGAGGGGCCAAGCCTCGCGGGGCGGACGACATGGAGCTTCCTCAGGCACGGCCTCACCAGGCTGGCTCGCGAGGGGGCTGAGAGATCAAGGCGGGGTACCTCACAAGGTGCCCGTGACGCAAGCCATGACGACCAAGGGCGCCAGGCGGGTGCCAGCCCGCGCAGTGTCCTCCTTTCCTCTTTGGTGCAAAGGGGGCAAGCGCAGCCACGGAGTACCGAGGCATCAGGCAAAGGTTGCCATTTCGGTGCAACAAGACCAAGACCAGGAAGACTGCAAGACGGAGGTCATTGTGGAGCCCAAGACGGCGTCACCACCTAGTACTAGTTGCCCCCCTTCAAATTAGCCCACCGTTGTTGGCTCCCTTCCCGCTCGATATTTGGGAAGAGGACCAGGGCCTCTATAAATAGGACCAGCCACCCACAAAAGAGAGGGGTCTTTGGGGGGAAGGATTAAGAAGACTGAGAGAGAGAAGGGTGGCTGAACTTCTCCCAGCAGTTCATCGCCCCAGCGAAGAACAGACCCTCGCGTGGCTGTTCTTCCTTGTATCATTCATCATAATCACCCCAAGAGGCAATCCACCACACCACACACTAGAGTAGGGTATTACACCACAATGGTGGCCTGAACCAGTATAAACCCTGTGTCTCTTGTGTTGTTCTTTCCATAGCTTAGATCTTAGCGAGGCGGAGGGGTGCAGGTAGGTAGGAAGCGAAATCTCCACGTGCACCCCAGTGTTCGAACCTAACAGGTCTGCCGGAACCCGAAATCCGACAAGGTTATCACATACACCTCCACTCAGAGGAACTGACGTCCTTGTCGGGCACAGGAACGTTCCCTCTTGGCACAAACGTCTGTGCTTCCAGTCCGGTACATGTGCCATGTCGGGTGCCACGACGGGTCACAAAAGTCATGAACAACATGACCACGCACCTCTCCGCAACCATCCGTGTAACTGCGAGGGTCGGCTCTGATACCAAGTTGGAACACCCCGGACACACCCGCCGGTGGTCGTTATTCCTAACGGGATCTAGACTGGCCCCACAAATCAATACTAGTCTTTTCTGCGCACTTTGTCCTCACTCGTGCGCACCCAGGAGCAACTTCCCGATCGGTCACCCATCCTGACACTACTCCAAGCTGAGCACGCTTAACTTTGGAGTTCTGTCCGAATGGGCTCCCGGAAAAGAAGGAATTCCTTATTGATATGAGTAGTCTACCATCCCTAATAAGCCAGGCTATCACAAAAGTTGCATGGCAATATATCTCGGAATGGCTATGGAAATGCCATAATAGGTAGGTATGGTGGCTGTTTTGAGGAAGGTATATGGTGGGTGTATGATATCGGCGAAAGGTGCGCGATATTAGAGAGGCTAGCAAAGGTGGAAGAGTGAGAGTGTGTATAATCCATGGACTCAACATTAGTCATAAAGAACTCATATACTTATTGCAAAAATCTACAAGTTATCAAAGCAAAATATTATGCGCATGCTCCTAGGGGGATAGATTGGTAGGAAAAGACCATCGCTCGTCCCCGACCGCCACTCATAAGGACGACAATCAATAAATAAATCATGCTCCAACTTCATCACATAACGGTTCACCATACGTGCATGCTATGGGAATCACAAGCTTCAACACAAGTATTTCTCAAAGTCACAACTACTCAACTAGCATGACTTTAATATCACCATCTCCATATCTCAAAACAATTATCAAGTATCAAACTTATCATAGTATTCAACGCACTCATAAGAGAGTTTTATTATTAATCTTGCATACCAAGCATATTAGGATTTTAAGAAAATTACCATGCTATTAAGACTCTCAAAATAATCTGAGTGAAGCATGAGAGATCAATAGTTTCTATAAAACAAATACACCACCGTGCTCTAAAAGATATATGTGAAACACTAGAGCAAAATTATATAACTCAAAAGATATAAGCGAAGCACATAGAGTATTCTAACAAATTCCAAATCATGTAAGGATCTCTCAAAAGGTGTGTACAGCAAGGATGATTGTGGTAAACTAACAAGCAAAGACTCAAATAATACAAGACGCTCCAAGAAAAACACATATCATGTGGTAAATAAAAATGTAGCTCCAAGTAAAGTTACCGATAGAAGTAGACGAAAGAGGGGATGCCTTCCGGGGCATCCCCAAGCTTTGGATTTTAGGTGTCCTTAGATTATCTTGGGGGTGCCATGGGTATCCCCAAGCTTATGCTCTTGCCACTCCTTGTTCCATAATCCATCAAATCTTTACCCAAAACTTGAAAACTTCACAACACAAAACTTAAAGTAGAAAATCTCGTGAGCTCCGTTAGCGAAAGAAAACAAAAGACCACTTCAAGGTACTGTAATGAACTCATTCTTATTTATCTGGGTGTTATACCTACTGTTTTACAACTTCTCTATGGTTTATAAACTATTTTACTAGCCATAGATTCATCAAAATAAGCAAACAACACACGAAAAACAGAATCTGTCAAAAACAGAACAGTCTGTACTAATCTGTAGCTAGCGCAAGATCTGGACCCCAAAAATTCTAAATAAATTGCTGGACGTGAGGTATTTATCTATTAATCATCTGCAGAAAGAATTAACTAAATAGCACTCTTCAAATAAAAATGGCAGCAGTTCTTGTGAGCGCTAAAGTTTCTGTTTTTTACAGCAAGTTCAACAAGACTTTCCCCAAGTCTTCCCAACGGTTCTACTTGGCACAAACACTAATTAAACACAAAAAAACACAACAAAAACAGAGGCTAGATAATTTATTTATTGAGTAGCAGCAAGGATAAATATTGGGTTATCTCCCAACAAGCGCTTTTCTTTAAATCCTTAAAGCTAGGCATTGATAATTTGAATGATGTTCACATGAAAGACAAGAATTTAAGCACAAAGAGAGCATCATAAAACACATGAAAAACACATCTAAGTCTAACATATTTCCTATGCATAGGCATCTTATCGGCAAACAAATTATCAAGGCAATCAAAAGCTAGCATATGCAAGGAAGCGGAAAGAAACAATAGCAATCTCAACATAACGAGTGGTAATTTAGTAACATGAAAATTTCTACCACCATATTTTCCTCTCTCGTAATAATTGCATGTGGGATCATCAGCAAATTCAACAAAATAGCTATCACACCAAATATTTTCAACCCAAGCCATATGCATGAAAGTTGACACTCTTCCAAAATAGTGGGATTAACATTAACTAAATTCATGACCTTTCCAAACCCACTTTTATCAAAAACTTCATAAGATTGAACATTATCCAAATATGTGGGATCTAAAGTTGACACTCTTCCAAACCCACTTTCAATATTATTGCAAACACTATTATCAATCTCATATTCATCATGGGGAGTAAATAAATTTTCAAGATTATAAGAAGAATCACCCCAATCATGATCATTGCAACAAGTAGAGGACATAGAAAAACTAGCATCCACAAGCTTAGAATTTTGCATATTATTAGGACAATTTACATAAATAAAATCATTGCAGTCATGCTTTTTATTCAAAGATCTATCGTGAATCGCTTCATAAAGTAATTCATCACACTTTTCAGATTCACGAATTTCAAGCAAAACCTCATAAAGATAATCTAGTGCACAAAACTCACTAGCAATTGGTTCATCATAATTGGATGTCTTAAAAAGATTAGGAAGTGTATGAGGATCCATAGATCTTAGGTTCTCTGTTTAGTAATAAATAAAGGACTATTCCAACCATACGAGCAAACAAGAAACGGGCAAAAAGAGGAAAATAGAGAAAGAGAGGGAGGATAGAGAGAGAGAGAGGGCGAATAAAATGGCAAGGGTGAAGTGGGGGAGAGGAAAATGAGAGGCAAATGGCAAATAATGTAATGCGGGAGATAAGGGTATGTGATGGGTACTTGGTATGTTGACTTTTGCGTAGACCTCCCCGGCAACAGTGCTAGAAATGGCTCGTTGTCAGGAGTCAAATCTTGACTTGCGCGAACCTCCCCGACAACGGCGCCAGAAATCCTTCTTGCTACCTCTTTTAGCAATGCGTTGGTTTTCCCCGAAGAGGAAGGGATGATGCAGCAAAGTAGCGTAAGTATTTCCCTCAGTTTTTGAGAACCAAGGTATTGATCGAGTAGGAGGCTACGCGCGAGTCCCTCGCACCTGCACAAAACAAATAAATCCTCTGAACCAACGCAAATAGGGGTTGTCAATCCCTATAGGGCCACTTACGAGAGTGGGATCTAATAGATATGATAAGACACTATTTTTGTTTTTTTATGATAAAGATGCAAATTAAAATAAAGGCAAAGTAAATAGCAAAGTAAATAACTAAGTAGTAGGACATTGATATGATAAAGATAGACCCGGGGGCCACAGGTTTCACTAGTGGCTTCTCTCGAGAGCATAAGTATTCTACGGTGGGTGAACAAATTACTGTTGAGAAATTGACAGAATTGAGCATAGTTATGAGAATATCTAGGTATGATCATGTATATAGGCATCACGTCCGAGACAAGTAGACCGACTCCTGCCTGCATCTACTACTATTACTCCACTCATCGACCGCTATCCAGCATGCATCTAGAGTATTAAGTTAAAAATAGAGTAACGCCTTAAGCACGATGACATGATGTAGAGGGATAGACCATGCAATATGAAGAAAACCCCATCTTGTCATCCTTGATGGCAACAATACAATACATGCCTTGTTGCCCTTACTGTCACCGGTAAAGGACACCGCAAGATTGAACCCAAAGCTAAGCACTTCTCCCATTGCAAGAAAGATCAATCTAGTAGGCCAAACCAAACTGATAATTCGAAGAGACTTGCAAAGATAACCAATCATACATAAAAGAATTCAGAGAAGATTCAAATATTATTCATAGATAGACTTGATCATAAACCCACAATTCATCGGTCTCAACAAACACACCGCAAAAAGAAGATTACATCGAATAGATCTCCACAAGAGAGGGGGAGAACATTGTATTGAGATCCAAAAAGAGAGAAGAAGCCATCTAGCTACTAACTATGGACCCGTAGGTCTGAAGTAAACTACTCACACTTCATCGGAGAGGCTATGGTGTTGATGTAGAAGCCCTCTGTGATAGATGCCCCCTCCGGCGGAGCTCCTGAACAGGCCCCAAGATGGGATCTCATGGATACAGAAAGTTGCGGCGGTGGAATTAGTTTTTTGGCTCCGTTTCTGATCGTTTGGGGGTACGTGGGTATATATAGGAGGAGGAAGTACGTCGGTGGAGCAACAGGGGGCCCACGAGGGTGGACGGCGCGCCTGGAGGGAGGGGTAGGCACGCCTGAGGGAGTTGTGGATTAGGGGGTATACGGACAGCCGGATTATATCCTTTGGCCGGACTGTTGGACTATGAAGATACAAGATTGAAGACTTTGTCTCGTGTCCGGATGGGACTCTACTTGGCATGGAAGGCAAGCTAGGCAATACGGATGTATATATCTCCTCCTTTGTAACCGACCTTGTGTAACCCTAGCCCCCTCTAGTGTCTATATAAACCAGAGGGTATTAGTCCGTAGGACAACATACAATCATACCATAGGCTAGCTTGTAGGGTTTAGCCTCTCCGATCTCGTGGTAGATCAAATCTTGTAATACCTATATCATTAAGAATAAATCAAGCAGGACGTAGGGTTTTACCTCCATCAAGAGGGCCCGAACCTGGGTAAAACATTGTGTCCCCTGCCTCCTGTTACCATCCGCCTTAGATGCACAGTTCGGGAACCCCTACCCGAGATCCGCCAGTTTTGACACCGACATTGGTGCTTTCATTGAGAGTTCATCTGTGGCATCGCCGTAAGGAAGGATGCCTCGTCTCGTTGTTAAAAGCAACATCACCGCCGGGGGAGCTTTGGCTGTCGGCCAAACTCTTCGGCTAGGCAGTTTCGTCATTACTGCCTGTTCGGCCGCTGCACCGATGATGACTTCTCGGGTCATCAAAAAACAGCCTCCACGTCGGCTTGGAAGTCGCGGAGCAGATGGATACAATGGAGCTCTCTTCCCTAAACGAACTCTTGGATCGCATCACCGCCTTGGGAGTCGCTATGAACTATGATCGGATTGGGCTTAAACCCGATCAAAGGGAGATTAACTCTCCACCGGTCACCTATCACGTTGCGGTGGTGGAGGAACAATGCAGTAACTATTCCTCTATTTTGAGGACTAACTATGTCCGGATTCCTGAGTTCTCCGAGATGGATACCCGCTTACGGGAGGACATTACCCAAGCCCTGAACCTAGAATAAGGCAGCGTGCCAAATTTATCGGGTAACACTCTGGAACCCGAACTTCCAAGATTGGAAACTCCTCGGCCCCTGGGTCTCAGATCGGGTAGGGATTCGGACTCAAATCCATCACCCACACAGACATAAACGATCTTTCCCACATCAGGCAAGAGCCCCATGAAACAATACATCATTATTGGGCCAGATTCCTCCTTGTGATGAACAAGGTTAAGGACTGTCGCGAGGAAGATGCAGTCTCACTTTTCTGCAATAATTGCACGGACAAGGGAATCCTTAACGCCTTAAGTCGCCGTGACATATCACGCTTCGCTGACTTGGCGTCAACAGTACGAAAGTACTGCGCGATGGAAAGCGCCTGGAAAACTGAAACGAAATTTTGGGATAATCCGGCTCCGAATATACACCCAGTCTGAAGTAAAAGCGTGCACTATCATAAGACGCCCGAGCTAGTTGCAAAGAAACAAAAACCCTCTACAGGGCATGGAACCGTACTGGAGGGATGGCTTAACGGACCCTGCAAAATTCACAGTACAACGGATACAATACCAACACACAACCTTAGAGCATGTTGGATACTCCGGCAGGTGGCCAAAAGTGGTGAGGATCTTCTTATCCCAAATGCCACAGAGCACCATCCCGTGGATAATAAAACGGTGTTAACAGCCTTTGAGACCTTTGCGTCACATAATAGGCGCAAGCGAACACTCCGCGGCATGGCTGAAATCTGCCACGTAGCAGCAATAAATCCATGGAGTGACACGACTATTACCTTCAATGCAAGTGATGAACCTAAATTCCGAACAGCCCGAGCACCAGCTGCGCTGGTCCTTAGTCCAATTGTGGACGGCTTTCGACTCACAAAGTACTCATGGACGGTGGCAACGGATTAAACCTCATCTATGAGGAAACTCCTCAAAAAATGGAAATAGACTGGAACCACATTAAGCAAAGTAGCACAACCTTCAGGGGAATCATACCCAGTCGGGAGGCACGATGCGCTAGGAAAATCACACTAGATGTGGTATTCGGTACGCCAGAGAATTACAGGTCCAAAGAAATTACATTTCAAGTGGCCCCGTTCAGCAGTGGATACCACGCCCTTTTAGGACGTGAGGCATTCACGATCTGCCAAGCCGTACCCCATTACGGGTACATGAAGCTCAAAATGCCTGGGCGCAACGGAATCATCACCCTCGCTAGTGATCCGGACACAGCACTCCGAGCCGAAAACAAAACAGCCGTACTCGCCCTCGAGGCATTATCCGAAGCCCTCTTGGCCGAGGAGCTAACCACACTACGCTCCACAGTGGACAGGGAGGACGTGATACTCTATAAGAGATCCAAGTCCACCTCTTTTAAGCCAGCAGATGAAATAGTCAAATTCCAAGTCCACCCAACAGACCGTACAAAAACAGCCTCCATCGGGGCACAGTTAAAACCCGCCGTGGACGCCGCACTACGAGAGTTCCCGCGCGAGAATTGGGACATATTCGCCTGGCACCCCTCAGACATGCCAGGAATCCCACGCAGGCTGGCCGAGCATAGCCTCAATATCATAAAGGGATTCAAGCCGGTCAAGCAAGCTCTTCGGTGTTTCTCTGAACCTAAGAGATAGGCCATGGGAGAGGAACTAGCCAAGTTATTGGAGGCCGGATTCATCAGAGAGATAAAACACCCGGACTGGCTAGCAAACCTGGTGATGGTACCAAAGAAGGATAAATCCTGGCGCCTTTGTGTCGATTTCAAGGACCTCAATAAAGCTTGCCCAAAGGATCCCTTCCCCCTCCCCCGCATCGACCAAATTATCGATGCTACCGCAGGACACGAGACATTGTGTTTCCTCGACGCATACTCCGGTTACCACCAAATCAAGATGGTGGAGTCCGACCAAGCCGCAACGGCATTCATCACACCATACGGTCCCTTCTGTTTCAACACAATGCCTTTTGGGCTCAAAAACGCCAGCGCAACATATCAGCGCATGATTCAGACATGTCTGGAGAAACAAATCGGCAAAACAGTAGAGGCATACGTAGACGATGTGGTCGTCAAAACCAAACACGTCGACTCTTTGATAGACGACTTGAGGCTCACATTCGGAAACCTCCGAACATACGACATTAAGCTCAATCCGGAAAAATGCGTTTTCAGCGTACCAGCCGGAAAGCTCCTGGGTTTCATTGTCTCCAGTAGAGGTATTGAAGCTAACCCGGCCAAAATCCGAGCTTTGTCACAGTTGGCTACCCCAACAGACCTCAAACAAATCCAAAAGTTAACAGGATGCCTGGCAGCTCTAAGCCGCTTTATCTACCGCTTAGGAGAAAAGGCCTTACCCCTTTATCGCCTCCTCCGGCGCACCGAACACTTTGAGTGGACGGACGCCGCCACAGCCGGATTGGAAGAAATAAAGGCCATTTTGGGAACCAACCCAATCCTGGTCGCGCCAAACATCGGCGAACCAATGTTGTTCTACATTGCGGAAACCCATCAAGTTGTAAGTGTAGTGCTTGCCGTCGAACGAGAAGCTGACGGACATAAATTCCCTCTTCAAAAGCCAGTATACTATGTGTCCACTGTCCTCACTCCATGCAAATCACGGTACCCACATTATCAAAAGATTGCCTACGCGGTATTCATGGCACCCCGGAAGCTACGACACTACTTTCAAGAGTGTTCAATTACAGTAGCCTCGGAAGTGCCACTTAATGATATTATAAACAACAGCGACGCTACGGGCCGGATTGCCAAATGGGCTATTGACCTCCTCCCGTTCGACATAACATACAAACCTCAACGAGACATTAAGTCGCAAGTATTAGCCAACTTTGTCGCCGAATGGACGGAGGCCGAACTCCCTAAAGAGTACGGCGCATACTCCAATTGGATCATGCACTTTGACAGTTCTAAAATGCTGGCTGGTCTAGGGGCTGGCGTCGTCCTGACGTCCCCAATCGGAGATACCGTTCAGTATGTACTGTAAATATTGTACACAGACTCCAACAACACAGCCGAATACGAAGCCCTGTTGCATGCTCTTCGGATGGCGGTCTCCATGGGCATTCAACGCCTCGAGGTGCGTGGGGATTCAAACCTTGCAATATCCCAAATAAATGGAGACTTTGACGCCAAGGATCCGAAAATGGCGGCTTACCGACACCCCGTCCTAAAAATGTCATCTCGGTTTGAGGGGCTCAAATTTCACCATGTGGCTCGAGAAAACAATCAGGCGGCAGATATGCTCGCCCGCATCAGCGCAAAACATGATGCGGTCCCCCGAACACCTTTCTAGAAAGGCTGTTCAAGCCATCTGTAGTATGGGAAGGGGACACCGGTAACCATAGTCCGGATCCAGCCAAAATGCCCGATACCGAATACTCTGACACAATCGGAGGCCCCGCCACCGAAATCACACCTTCAGCCCACGTAATAATGGCCATTATAGCCCCATGGACAGAACCATTCCTGGCCTACCTAACTAGACAGGAACTTCTAGAGGACCAAAATGAGGCACGCTGCATAGTGCGGCGATCTAAGGCCTACATGGTGCACGAGGGAGAATTGTATAAAAAAGCACTACCGGAGTCCTTCAAAGATGCATCTCCGAAGAGGAAGGGCGAAACCTTTTAGTAGAAATCCACGCCGGACTCGGCGGTCACCACGCCGCAGCCCGGGCTCTTGTAAGCAAGGCCTTCCGTACAGGATTCTATTGGCCAACGGCCCGGGCAGATGCACAGGACTTGGTCCAACGTTGCGCCGGTTGCCAGCTCTTTGCAAATCAAAGCCACATGCCACCCACCGCCCTTCAAACAATCCCCATTATGTGGCCCTTCGCAGTCTGGGGGCTTGACATGGTTGGACCCCTTAAAGGGGGAACCCATAAGAAAAATAACTTATTGGTCATGGTGGATAAATTCACCAAACGGATAGAGGCCAAGCCTGTTAAAACAGCCGAATCCAGACTAGTGATAGACTTCATATCTGGGGTCGTACACCATTATGGCATCCGCCACAGCATCATCACTGACAATGGCACAAACTTCACAGCCGATGAGGTAAAACTCTGGTGCAGCAAAATGGGCATCAAGCTCGATTATGCTTCAGTCTATCACCCACAAACCAACGGCCAAGTCGAGGGAGCAAATGGTCTTATAATGAGCGACATTAAACCCAGATCAGTGCGTTCCTTAACGAAGTCTAACACACACTGGGTAGAGGAGGTCGACTCCATACTCTGGGGGCTGCAGACCACGCCGAATGGTAGCACCGGATACAGACCCTTCTTTATGGTGTACGGCGCACAGGCAGTCTTGCCCTGTGACATAATTCATGACTCACCTCGAGTGCGCATGTACGAAGAAAGAGAAGCCGAGCTCGATCGGCAGGACAGTCTGGACAGCTTGGAGGAGGAGCGCGACGTAGCCAAAGCCCATTCCGCATTTTATCAGCAACAGGCTCACAGATACCAAAGCGGAAAAGTACGGGCCAAAACTTATAACGTTGGCGAACTAGTTCTACGCCTTCCGGATAAGAAAAGGAACAAGCTCGAGCACAAATGGGAAGGTCCCTTCATTATTGACCAAGTTCTGACCGGTGGAGCGTACCGACTGCGGGATGCATCGACTAGTCGACTCGAGCTGAACCCATGGAATGCGGCTAGGCTCCGAAGATTCTACGCCTAGTGCCGGACCCTATGTTCGTCCCCTCCCTTTGTCCATTTTTTGCATGTACATTATCTGTCTTGTTTTCCTTTCTTCCTTTCTGTTATTCTTTCTCTAGGCCTTTAAGGGCCAACTTGTGCCTCGCTTGCACATTATAGATGCGCTAGCCGTGCTTATAATACCCGGGGGCTTCTTTCACAGAAGCTTAATTATTTATCTAGGCCTCAGGCCCCGAACATGTGTCATGCTTCCGCATGTACCTTTTTTCGCCATTATATGCATCAATATGACTTAAGTTTTGGCCAAGCTAGGTTGCCTGGCTCTTGTATTTATGCCCTACATTCCCGTTAATTCGGCTAGGGCATAAGGGGAGCACCTCTGCAATTGTTCCTGCCGGGTCAGCCGGACGTGTACCTCAGACTGGGTGAAGCCGAAAGCTAGCGTTCTTAAGGGAATATTCGGTCGGTGAACAAAACATGATTTTTATTTATTGACCATATCTTCCCCCAGATGTTTTTCCTGCGTTTCCTATCGCAGTCCGGACATGCACTTTAGGGCATGCTTACCCAGGGAAAGGAACCCTTAACAGAACTATTCTCCCTGGAAGATGTTTCTTACTACCCATGTAATATAATATAACTAGTTGGGCACTTTTCTGTTCAAGTACTTATGACCCCTACGCCTGGTCTCCACACATGCCCTGGTTCTTATATAACTGCGTCGGTATTCGGATACACTCCGAACTATCGGGTCCCGAGGTTGAAGCGAAAAGGTCCGCCAAGACAAATGATCTACAATCCGGCTAGAAGGCATTATACATGTCATTTTCATTACATAGTCATGCAGACTTACTAAATTCCTCTTCTATACCATCCAACAGGAGGTCTGGCTTACAATCCTGTTGGGAATACTTTGCGGCTAATTCTACTTGCCCATAAACTAAGCTAATGGGGATCTCTTTTCCATCGGGCCCCACAGGTCCGACCTCGGCCATGTGATTTGGGTCTGCCTTGGTATACCGCGTCTTCACCATGGCCCAGGCTTCTCTGGCACCCTGTTGGCAGGCTGATATCTTCCATAATCGGAAGCGCCACTGTGCTCCCTTGAACTTCTCCGCAAGCTCTGCAACGCCCTTTGGCAGGGAGATGGACGGCCACAAGGCCTGGGCAACACCCTGCATCACCTGCCGAACTTGTTCGTGCAGATGTGACAACTTGGATAGAAGATCACCCGCAGACCCGGGCATTTCCTCCATGAGACGACCCGCCAGCATACCTACGGACATAATGTTGTTAGTCGGCTTCTTCGCCGAACTCCTTTAAAAGGATTCATTCAAGCACTTATTGAAAATGCCGCGCCGAAGCCGCTTATTCTCCTTCTCGGAGTCTGCAAGCTGGCCCCGAACGTCTTTTAGTTCCACGCTCAGCTTAATATTGGCGTCTTGGAGATTGTTTTTCTCCCGCCTAACCTCAGTCAGCACGCGTTTGCCAGCCTCTAGCTGTCGCATAACATGCTGGTCCTCCGGATTTTCTCCGGATTCATCTACAACATCTGTTGTTAGATCTGCAGCCATGCCGCACACTATATGGTAACCATCATTCTTTAAAGTAAATGTTACCAGCAGGTGACTTTTTCGGTTCCTGTAATGCGGCCATAGCAGCCCACCGTTGGGTCTTGCATTCCTCTAGCTCCTATGACAGCCTAGTATTCTTCTCTGTAAGAACCTGCACAATAAAGATGATCCTTAAATCAGTTCTGCTAACTGTTTCAAGTCTCGGGGGCTACTGATACATATAAATTGTCAGATTTACTTACCCGTACATCCTTTACATACTGATCTATGGCTCTGGCTATACCATCTTGAGCAGCTCGGAGGTACGCCTCTCCAGAATTGAAGGCATCAAATGCCTCTGGTGAGAAACAAGCGTCACAGAGTACGGCCCGGCGACGCCTATCATTCATGGCTCTTTCCACCTCTGAGTTTGTAGCGGATAATCTATCTGCATCCTCTGTAAGGGGATTATCCGGCGCTCGCCCCATATCGGCTTCTGCCTCTATGTCCGTCCTGGCGCCCGACTGGTGGAAGCGTGATTAGTAACATCACCGGACATATTCCGGTGAGCGTTTTTTCTGTTAAAGAAACACGGGCATCATTATATTTCGAGAAAGAAGACAACCACGGAGTGGGGTTTGTTATACCTTTGCACCGGTGTCTCCGTCCTGACCGCCTTCCTTTTTGGCCTACCCGGCCTCGGTGCCTCCTGTTGGCACGTTGCTGCGGGTTCGGCAGGTCGTCCCGAATGCCTTCCCTGTAAAAATGCCATGTGTATATGGTGGGTGAAGTGTCTAAAAGGGGATCCTAGTTTTGGTTTTTCTTACATGCGATGCAGGGAGCAGTCCGGGATAGTCGGCCGTAATGGCCACCATGGCATCGTCGCAGCTTAACTGGTAGAACTGCCGGTCTATCAGCTCCTCGAATATAACCGAATCTTCTTCAAGTCCAGAGTCGAGGGCCCGGTCAGGATGCTCTGGTTCTGGAGAAGGGCTACTAACCTCCTTTATGGCTTTTCGCAGTTCCTGCCGCAAGGTGGCAAGGTGAATACTTACGACAAAGAATGCGGGAAAAATGGGAGCAGGGAGATCTAACTTACCCAGCTTGGATGATTGTACATGGAGAATCAATCCCATGGCTTGATGCGGGTGAACTCCTCTTCCTCACCCTTGAACAATTGGGACAGAATTTTCGCTAAAGCGGCAGCATTGTCCAGACCCTTACGCCCGCAGCGGGTGGCGTCATCCGCCCCGTTATAACACCACAAGGGGTGCCCACGATATTGAACTAGTTGCACTCCCCGCATTATGCAAATCGACATAACTTCGATAACTGTCAATCCTGATCGAGCCAGTGCTTTAATTCGGTTCATCAGATAGAGGACTTCTCCATTGTGTTCCATCTGGGGGCTCCGTGGGCGCCAAATTCGGCGTTTCTTCAGAGGAGCATTGTTGAACTCAGGAAGACCCCGCCGAACAGGGTCCGGAAGGGGAACGTCCTCCATATAAAACCATTCTGAAGGATAGTCTTCGGGTGACTTCTTCGGAGTACCGGACAGGTATCCGGTATCGGCGATGCGCCATATTTCGGGTCCGCCCACTTGATAAAGTGACCCCCTCTGTGTGCGAGGGACGAGGCAAAATAGCCTTTTCCACAGCTCGAAGTGAGCCTCGCAGCCCAGGAACAACTCACAGAGAGCCACATAGCCGGCGATATGTAGGATGGAGGCGGGGGTGAAGTTGTGTAATTGGAGGCCGTAGAACTCCAGGAGCCCGCAGAGGAACGGATGAATTGGAAATCCGAGTCCCCTTAATAGAGAGGGAACAAGGCAGACCCGTTCCCCCACAGAGGGACAGGGAAAGCTCTCCGCTTGCTCCCCGCCATTATAGGTGGCAAGCCCGGCTCGAACGGGCACCATGTACGCCGGAGGGAGAAATCCCTTATTCTGCAGTTCGACTAAACGACTGTGTGGGACTGAACACCTTCCCCAATTACCGGGCTTAGGGCTTCGGGGGCGGGAGGAGGAGCTGTGGAGGACGGCCATGCTGGAATGGATCTTTCCGGAACGCACTCTGATGGACTCTCGCTGGGGGAGGATGGTATGGATCGGTTCTAAGGATCCCCATCCCTTTAATAGACAATTTATTTATCTGGCTAGGGGGGCGAATGTAAAAATGCCATGGCGCCTCGTATTCATTCGATGCGTGGGATAAAGCCCTTATTGGACACAGAAGCCAAGAGGTCCAAACATTTATGGGACCGGACACTGCTTTACAAACATTCGAAAGATGGAGAAGAACCCGCCTTGCAATGCCGAAGACAATACTGCGTGCCAGACTCATCGTCATTGAAGCCTGGTTCGGGGGCTACTGATGGAGTCCTGGATTAGGGGGTATCCGGACAGCCGGATTATATCCTTTGGCTGGACTGTTGGACTATGAAGATACAAGATTGAAGACTTCGTCTCGTGTCCGGATGGGACTCTACTTGGTGTGGAAGGCAAGCTAGGCAATACAGATGTATATATCTCCTCCTTTGTAACCGACCTGGTGTACCCTAGCCCCCTCTGGTTTTAGTCTGTAGGACAACATACAATCATACCATAGGGTAGCTTCTAGGTTTAGCCTCTCCGATCTCGTGGTAGATCAACTCTAGTAATACCTATATCATCAAGAATAAATCAAGCAGGACGTAGGGTTTTACCTCCATCAAGAGGGCCCAAACCTGACTAAAACATCGTGTCCCCTGCCTCCTGTTACCATCTGCCTTAGACGCACAGTTCGGGACCCCCTACCCGAGATCCGCCGGTTTTGACACCGACAGCGCCCCCTACCTCCTGGCCTCCTGTTACGTGGCATGATGTAGGGTCCAAGTCTCCTGAGTTGTATTCGATGAGAAAATCATGTTCCCAAAGGTTTCATTCCATTTGGACTCCGTTTGATATTCCTTTTCTTCGAAACCCTAAAACTGGCAAAAAACAGCAATTCTGGGCTGGGCCTCCAGTTAATAGGTTAGTCCCAAATATAATATAAAAGTGGATAATAAAGCCCAATAATGTCCAAAACAGTAGATAATATAGCATGGAGCAATAAAAAATTATAGATACGTTGGAGATGTATCAGCCCCTTGCACTATAAAAGGAGGCCCGTGGTAACCATAGAAGGGATTCAATCCCTTGTACACTCATACACGCGTAGCCATTCTAGCCCGGAGGCAACCCTACCGGGCTACAGCACTGCGTTTCCACAACGATCCACCATCAATCCACCAAAGTAGGAGTAGGGTTTTACGCCTTGCAGTGGCCCAAACCTGGGTCAAATTGCTGGTGTGATCTCTCTCGTGCTACGCGACGTTCTCCGCTCTTTATGCGATGTGCTCACCCCCCTGCTGAACCACAAGGGGTTCATGATCCCATAGGTGGTCATGGTTTCTCACGACATCTTCGGCGCACCAGGTAGGGGGTAGCGCTTGTGCGAACCCAAGAAGTCTATGCAACACGTCATCTTCATCGTCATTTTCTTCATCGACAGCTCCATCGTCCATGGCACCCAAGAAAAAGCCCGGTGCCGCAGCTCACCCATCTAGCTCGAAGACCCCGTCACACGTGGCTGTCGATGCCGCGGGGGTTACGGGGACGCACGGGGATGTGGATGTTGCGTAGGGACATGGTCAGCGTAGGGTGCGTTGTCACCACCTCCCTTGTGGCCGAAACGAGAGCGGGAGGCACCGGGGAAGGACAACACCAACAACATCCCAGCGGCCACGCTCTACGAGGTACGGGTGGAGGGATCATTCCATCTGCACCTCTTCGCCCAACCGAAGGGCACATCCATAGCGGCAGTACTCGCTCTGGGGCAAATCGCAATCCTCCGGTCGCTCCTGTTGCGGGTCGACCGCAGGGCATGCGCCACCCCAGGAGCGAGCTGACCTAGCCAATGCACCAAACGGAGCCACTGGTCCTCAAGCCCATCCACCTCATCACCATGCTGTCGTGATGACTGGTTCACGACAATGAGAACACGGCGCAGCCACTACCAGCACCATCAGGAGCCGAGCGACGCTACGATCTACATTATCATCCATGCCAAGCAACGCTTCAGAGGCTATGGCGCAGGCCCAGCTGCTGCTGAGATTTCCGCCGATAGCCGATCAAATGGATGGGTGGAGAGCCACCATTCAGAGCCTGATTGGTTTCACCAAGGCAGGAGGATCGCTGCGAGCTGGCCCGCCATGGCCTCCCTAGGCGACGACAATGGCCCACCCTGCTGGACGAGCGGAAGGGGCCACCCCCATGGTGCAGTCCCCTCCACGGCTGCGAGCGTGGGAGCCATGCGATCAAGAATTCGACGATGTCTCAATGGCTTTGTCCGATGCTCGTGCACGTCAAGGCCAACGGTGAGTCCTGGAGGACAAGCAATGGAAGGCATGTGCATCACCATTGAGTAACCCCACGACACCCACCGCCGGTCTGATAGGCGCGATGGCCCGACATCGATGAGCCCGTGCTCGGCGAAGGTGGGTACCTGCCTTTCGAGGCTGGGTGACCCGCCTTCACCTGTGAGTTGCGTCAAGTCCATTGGCCATCCACTCACACACTCAAGCCAGAAATACTAGAGAAGTTCGATGGGAGACAAAACCCAACAGAGTTCTTGAGCATCTACACCATCGCTACTCAAGCTCCTAGGGGAAGAGATGAAAAGGTGTTCGCCAACTACTTCCCTTTAGCACTGAAGCCAAATGTGAGGTCTTGGCTGATGCACCTGCCGGAGAACTCCATTTCGACCTGGGCTGATCTATGCCATGAATTTGTTGGTGCCTTCATGGGAGGCCATCAAGAACTAGAGCGGCCGAGTGACTTGCAGCTCCTCCCACAGAACGAAGGAGAGACTCTGCGGAAGTACATGTAGAGGTTCAGCCAAGTACGCATGAACATTCCAGACATCCACCTAGCAGCTATGATAGCTGCATTCCATTCCAACGTCTTCAATCGTCGGATACGTTCCAAGATGAATGTTCGATTGCCCAAGACAGTGTAGGAGCTTTACTCTCTAGTGGTTAAGTGTGCTCGAGTAGAGGAGGGGAGGCAGCTCCCTAGAGAAGAGGATGGCGTCGACATCGACTCAGAGGATGACAATGAGGCCACCAGTCAGAAAAAGAAGAACAAGAAGCGCAATAAAAGGTGCAAGGATAAGGCAGTGATGACCGTTGAGGGATCGGACACGCCTAGTAATGACAAGAGGCCATGACCGAGGTTCCCGGCAAGGAAGTTGCCGTGTGAGCTGATTGCTGGGAAGCCGCGGCTGCCGAGAAGGCTGGGAAGTTTGATGGCCCGTACTGCAATATCCATCAGATCAAGGGCCATGATCTCCAGGAGTCTCATCAAGTTGAGTAGCTCGTCAAGAAGCAAAGGGTTGAGTATGAGAAGCATGATAAGGAGAAAGGTTAGAGTGGCGCTGGCGGGAAGGGCCAAGGAGGCGGAGCAAGTCGCCCCGGCAAGGCTCCTCGGAATCAAGGAAAACCCGCCAAAGGCTGTGAGAAGGAGGATTACAATGATGAGAGTTATGGAGGAGATGAAGAGGAAACCAGCGAGCAGGAATTCCAGAAAACCACTAACGCACTGTGCATTTACGGGGGTGCATCTCCGCACTCCTCTCACTGCCAAATTAAATAGTGGGCGCATGAAGTCAATGTCGTGGAGCCAGTGGCAGATTCTTGAAGGTGGCTCAAGTGGTCCTGCCAGCCCATCATCTTTGATGAAGAGGATCGCCCTAACCGCACCACTGCGGTAGGGTGCTTGCCGTTGTTGGTCTCACCAACAATCCGCTACCTCAAAGTCACAAAGATGTTGGTTGACGACGGGGCCGGGTTGAATCTAATTTCTCCAAAGGTCATGAACAAACTTCAGATAGCTGAGGAAGAGCTTAAGGTTACTGGTAGGTTTCAAGGGATCAACCACGGCATGAGTCGTCCTAAGGGGAAGATCACACTACCGGTGACATTCAGGGGAGAGTTGAATTACCAGACCAAGAAGATCGTGTTTGATGTGATCGACCCCCCCCCCCCCTGCCGTACAATGGAATGCTGGGTCGCCCAACTCTGGCCAACATCATGGCGGCACCCCACTATGCCTACAACACCTTGGAGATGCCAAGGCCGATAGGCGTCATTTCCATTCCATCAGACGAGAAGGACGCAATCATTTGCATGTACAAGATGTACTGGGAAGCAGTCGCGTCAGAGGCCGCCGAAGCCACTATTCCCACCAAGGAAAGTAAAGGAAAGAAGAAAGCTAACAAGGACACCAACAAGGAATCCGGGAAGCGTACCTCTTCGGAGTAGGCTGCGCCTGTTGATGACTTGCCAGAGAGTTCCAATAGCAAGAGGCCCAAGGCTGCTGCACCCGTTTTGAAAAAGGTCCCGGCAGGGTTGGCTGGCATTGATGGTACTATCACTATCAGTGCCAAACTCGATGACAAATATGAAAGCACGCTTGTTGCCGTCCTCCCGGCGAATATTGAGGTGTTTGCCTGGAAACCATCTGATATCACTAGTGTTCCCAGTGAGGTAATTGAGCACCACCTTGCTGTCCGCCCACATGCCACACCCGTCAAGCAGAAGGTCCGGAAGCAAGCCTTGGAGCGGCAGCAGTTCATTGCCGAGGAGATCAAGAAACTTGAGGCAGCTGGTCTAGTTAGAGGTGTACCGCATCCATCGTGGTTAGCAAATCCTGTGGTGATACGCAAGTCTAATGGGAAGTAGAGGCTTTGCATAGATTTTACGAATCTGAACAAGGCATCCCCGAAGGACCCATTTCCCTTGCCGCGCATCGACCAGATTGTGGATTCCACCTCTGAGTGCGACCTTCTTTCTTTCCTGGATACCTACTTTGGATACCAGTAGATCGTCATGTCCAAGGAAGACAAAGAGAAGACCACGTTCATAACCCCATGTGGCACCTACTGCTTTGTACAGATGCCCTTTGGGTTGAGTAGCGCCGGTTCCATTTTTGCAAAGGCAGTCCAGATTGGCTTTGAATCACAGTTGCACAGAAACATCCAAGCTTACATCAATATTGTGGTCAACACCAAGGAAAGATCAACCCTCATTTAGGATTTGGAAGAAACATTTGCTAATCTGCATAAGATCAACTTGAAGCTGAGCCCAGAGAAGTGTGTGTTTGGCGTTCCTTCTGGTAAGCTACTTGGGTTCTTTGTGTCCCATCGGGGGATAGAGGCCAACACCGACAAGATCAAGGCTATCGAGCAGATTCAAGCATCCAAGACAGTTAAGGACGTGAAGCGTTTGACTGGATGCGTTGCCGCGCTTAGCAGATTCATTTCCAAGTCTGCAGAGTGCGCCTTGCTGTTCTTAAATATCTTGAAGAAGGCAGGACCCGTGGAGTGGACCCCGGAGGCGGACACTACACTGCAAGATTTGAAGGCCTACCTTTCATGTGTGCCCACTTTGGTCGCTCCCAAACCACAAGAGTCGTTGCTGCCATACTTAGCAGCAAGAAAGCAAGTGGTTAGTGCAGCACTAGTGGCAGAACGGGAAGTGGATGACGCAGAAGCCACAACCATTGTCCCCTTTGGAGATGAAAGTGAGCACATCCCGGCAAGGTCAGATGACATTCAAGACAAGGGGGAGCAAGGCAACAGAGACAGTCCCAAGGTTGCGGCAAGGAAGAAGGTGGTACATCGCCTAGTGTAATTCTTCAGCTCCCTATTGCAGGGGGCTAGGTCCAGGTACTCTGGCATGCAAAAGTTGATTTTTGGCCTCATCATGGCCTCAAGGAAACTACACCACTATTTCCAAGCCCACGAGATCACGGTTGTCACCCGCTTTCCTTTGCAACGAATACTCAGAAACCCCGAGGCCACCGGCAGGATAGTGGAGTGGGCCTTGGAGTTATCCAGCTTTGGTTTGAAGTTTGAGAGCACATCAACTATTCAGAGTAGAGCATTGGCAAAGTTTATTGCAGAGTGGACACCAACCCCTGATGATGAAGTGTTGGAGACAGTTATTCCCGACAAGGAAGCGCCCCAAGAATGGATTATGTATTTTGATGGTGCCTTCTCCCAGCAAGGTGCAGGGGATGGCATGCTTCTTGTTTCTTCCACTGGGGAACACCTTAAGTACGTCATCCAGTTGCATTTTACTAGCCCACAACCCTACATGATGCTGTTGAGTTGGTCACCAAATGTGAAGCCTACCAGTTCCATTCCAAGAATATCCATCTGCCTGCCCAAGCTCTTTAGACAATCCCTCTGTCATGGCCATTTTTGGTCTGGGGCTTGACATCTTGGGCCCCCTCCCCCATGCTACCGGGGGCTTTGAAGTCTTGTTTGTTGTAATCGACAAGTTTACAAAGTGGACAGAAGTATAGCCCGTCATAAATGGTATTGCTCAGTCAGCTATCAAGTTCTTGAAAGGATTGGTGTGCCGCTTTGGGGTCCCTACTCGAATCATTACCGACAATGACACCCAATTCATGAGCCACGCCTTCATTCAATACGTTCATGCCCTCAGAAGTAGGATCTCCTTCACCTCTGTTGCTCATCCAACGAGCAACGGGCAAGCTGAGAGGGCGAACGCTGAAGTGTTGCGAGGACGCAAGACAAGGACATTTGATAAGCTGCAGAAGTGTGGCAGGTGATGGATCGACAAGCTGCCGGTGGTTCTTTGGTCCCTCAAAATGACCCCAAATCGAGCTACTAGGAAGACTCCCTTCTCCCTTGTCTATGCAGCAGAAGCAGTTATCCCTATGGAACTCATTTACGGGTCACCTCGAATGCTTGCCTACGTTGAAGTAGCGCAAGAACAACACTGGCATGACGATGCTGTGCTACTTGAGGGGAACCGTCTCTGGGCTGCTACGCGTGCCGCACGCTACCAGCAAGCCCTGCGTCGCTATCACAACCACAGGGTTCATGCCCGGAGTTTTGAGGAAGGCGACCTTGTCCTTAGGCGTGTTCAGTCCGCCAAGGGTACAGACAAGTTGACGCTGAAGTGGGAAGGCCCTTGCCGGGTAGTACGAATCACCAGACCTGTTGCAGTCCATATGGAGACCAGAGATGGCATTCAGTTGCAAAACTCATGGAACATTGAGCACCTCCGTAAGTTCTACCCATAAGGAGCGGCTATTGAGCCCTGCCCGGCAGCCACCCTTTTTTACAGGCCTTGCCAATGTTGCATGTAACCCCTTGTACAAAGCCAGGCACAAACCCTGAGCAACAGAGAAATAAATGAAGTGTTGGGGCCCCCGATAAATTTCATGCATGCATAAGCATATCATGAGCATGGCATATTCATGTAGATAAGATCGCACATGGCATCATTTTCATCTACGCTAAACTGCAGGCTCCTACCATGGATTTGGTCCAGAAGAGGAGAAGAGAACACAATCCTACATTGCGATCCCTGGCAAGCCAAATGGATAAGTTCTCTCTCTTATCCATACATGTTCTGTAAGTAGAGACTTGTGCATGAGAAAACCTCGCCATTTTCGAAACTTAGGTGCTCCCATCCCTTGACTCGAACATTCGTTCAGTCAAGATGGTTGCAGTGTCCTTTGGTGAGAAGGTTTGGCGGTGGGCTGGTCCCTCTTTATTATTTGTGCCTGGCAGGCCTAGCTCCGTGACAGCAAACTGAGGGTACCAGCAGGATAGCCTGATGGGGAAAACTTGTTTACTTGAGTGTATAGAGGCTTTTTACCTTTGCATGGACATGTTACATGCACAAGTGCCTGACAAGGTTTATCTATTTCATTAATATGTTGAGTAACAAGTATAGACCTTACATAACACAAACATGGATAAAAGAGATTACATAATTTAAACTAAAGTTTGGCAAATGCCTACACATTTTAGATTGAAACAAGATAAGTACCCCGTAATCCCCCTCTCTCATTCCTCCTCCCCTAGGTATTGCGATGGGAAGAGAAGAGGGAAGAAGGAGTGCCTCAGCAGATGCCCGACCCGATCGCGTCAAGGGCTTGCCACGCGCACCCTGACAAGATCGGGCGGAAGGAGTAGCTCGGCGGTGACCTAGTCAACACCTTCAGGACAAGTGAGAAGCCCTAGCGCAATCAGTTGCGGGGAGAACTACCGGAGCTCAGCTGGAAGACTACAGGTGGAGGCGATGGCACCAAGAGAGTGCCCCCCTCCTCGACAATCCGGAGGCCAGTGATGATGGAGCCAGGGAGGGAGGGCAAGAGCGAAAAGACGAGGTGACAGGTCGCTAATATGAGATGAAGGCATTGGTGCCAACGTACTCCGACCTGATGCCCTGCCACCCTCCTTCTCCGTCTTCCCTCATTATTTCTACATCACCACCACTCCGGGAGAATGCCGACCACTCGAGCTATCACCTCCCTCGGAGAAGCAACAGGCAATGGCATCATCTGAGGCGCTTGAGGGGCATCGCTCCCCTCCTTTGGGGGCAGGGAGATGCGGTCGTCTTCAACGTTTGCCCTAACTTCACCAAAAGGAGTTGTGCTGGGGTTACCATGAGCCCCGAGCGCTGCATCCCAAATGGGCACCGAGAACCCCAGGGTTCCGGCATCGGAGTGCCAAGCCGCAGTGGATGGAAGCAAGATCCAACACTTCCCACCAGACGGCAGGCCCGAGCGGAGGAGATAAGCATTCCACCATAATGGGAAGGCTTGATATCTCCTGCACTATGAGCAGCTTGCCCGCAGCATCTCCTTGGGGCCCGGACCAAACTCACTCCCCAAGCATTGACACGAGCATTCGACATCATCAACACCGAGCTAGGGCCTGGGACTTGGCCCCGGGCTCTCCCTTTCAGCATACCCAGAAGAAAGTAGAGAAAGGAGGAGGAGGGGTGTGTGGATGAATATTCCCACTCATCCCCTACCCCTTCTTTTGTAGGCAGGCTGGGGCTGGGAGCCGATCCCTCAGCGGGTAACCGCCATCCTCCTACGCAAATCCATGAATACTGGGCCCCTGCCTTGGCGCTCTCCCGCACAACGCGCCTCCGTTACCTACCCCACTCAATGCATGCGGCATGCATGGCCATGGATAAGAGCGTGGTGGGAAGAGTGAATTGGAAGTTACTCACCCATGTGCTAAAGTCATTCACGAGCCATTACAAAGGTGGTCCCACTGCAATTGGAGTTACGCGATGCATGGGAGATCCCCAAAATGACCTGGACTCAGGTTAATGAAGAAGCAAAGAAGATCTTGAAGGACAATTAACCACAATCCTCTTACCTGTGCACTGGTTAGGGCCTACGCCAATGACACCCGGCAGCGCGTTCGGGCTAGGCTCGGGGTCTCCAGTCGGTGCTTCAAACCCTGGGTCTGTTTCCCACACCTTGCACAGGCGTAAGAGCAGGATTGCAACATCGAAGACCAGAACAAGTCGAAGAGATCAGCTCTTTGAGGTATCAGAGTGCGGATCAAAAATACCAAGTCAAGCCAAAGGATCGAGACACCAGTAAGGGAAAACCTCCCTTGCCGGGCAAACAAGCCTGGCGAGGTCAAAGTTACCCAAAAGACAAGCCTCAAGACCATCCCGGCTGGCCTACCGAGCCCTACGAAAGCAAACCACCCCGCCAAGGCTCCACAGGTCCACCTCACGGTGATGCAAGTTATCAATCGATGCGGTGTCCCCAGGTGAATAAGTGGCTATTTCGTGCCACATGGTAGCCACTTCGTATGGAAATCACCTCCAAAAGATACCCATCCACAAACGTGTCATGCAGGCAGGAGAGAAGGTGGCCGAACAGCCTGACAAGGCTTGCCGGGCAGGCCATGATGCAACGCTAAGCGGCGCATTTAATGCGCTCTGCCCCGTCTGCACAGTAAGGTATGATAGCATTGTTTGCTATCTAATTAGTGCACAATGACTGATTTGCCATTGTGGTGACCCCTTGATCTATAAAAGGAGGCCCATGGCGACCATAGAAGGGTTTCGGACCCTTGTACACTCATATGTGCATAGCCGTTCTCGCCTCGAGGCAACCGTGCCGGGCTAGAGCGATGTGTTTCCACCACAATCCACCATCAATCCACCAAAGCAGGGGTAGGGTTTTACGCCTTGCAGCAGCCCGAACCTAGGTAAAATTTCTCGTGTGATCTCTACCGTGTTGCGCGACGTTCTCTACTCTTTGTGCAATGTGCTCATCCCCCCTGCGAAATCACAAGGGGCTAATGGCCCCATAGGTGTCCATGGTTTCCCACGACATGTGTAGACGTCCCGAAGTGCGTGTTTCCTCTCCTTCTTAGGAATATGAGTGGCATAGATCATGCACCTCCTTTACCTTAGGAGGGAATTGTTTTGGTTTCCATTACTCGGCCTCCAAGGTTCGTCCTCGCTACGAGACTGGCTCTTGCTTTGGCTTTCGAACGCAATCTTTCTAGCCTTCTTGATACCTCAGTACTGTCAGTTGGTATGGTTTGCATGTTTATCTGAAGTGCCATGTATTTGGCAAGGCTTGTCAAGGATTTCATTAATTGCATTAGGACCGTCCGTGTTCCCTTTAAAGGGCTTATTTTTCACGCCAATCCTCGTATTCCTCAACCCAGCGTCACTGCCACTATTTTATGGTGGTGCTTGTTCTTGTTGCGCCGAGGCCTGCAGTTACCATCACGCACCTCTGAGGTGCCGGCCTCGCTGCATGAGTGGCACAAGCTAAGCAGTTTTCCTCGCCCGAGCAAACCCTGACGTTGTTGAGTCTAGAACAAAATGTTTTCCGTCTGATTCAAATTATCAGGTGACACCTCCTTCATCTTTTGGTGAATCGACAGCAACTCAACTCCCCCCTTTGAAAACTGTGGCCAGGTAAGTTGTAAAAACCTTTCCTTTCACTGCGTCATAAATCCTTTGAATAGGATGCTAATCCTCTTTTATTCTGTTTATAGGGCCAAGGCCAGACCCAGTAAGAAAGCTCGAACCACCAATCCGCTCGAAAATCCGGTCACCGAAGAAGAAGAACCAAGAGGTGAACCGGAACAAACTTGTGAACTGGAAAGCCCTCATCCTAAAGTTGCTTCTGATAATTTTCCCCTTGAAGGCCAAAATACTGATGAACCAGCAGACGTTGATCCTGCCGCGCCTGATGCTGAATCGGCAGAACCAAACCGGGCTAGTCCGGTGAAAGATGCTGAAATTCCAATATCATCAACCAAAAACCCTGAAGGCCAAGGTGATGATGTTATTATTACTAGAATGGGCCACAGCTCTCCTGGCCATCCCGTCATTTTGGCGCAACACAGTGCCAAAGAAGAGCAAGCTGCCAGGGAGAAAGGTAAATGGAGCAGCGATTTATCAAGCTATGCTCATCTTAATGCTCACGAGCTCCATTCTGGCTTCTTGAACCGTCTGCACTCAAACCGGGATTATGTAGCCGGTTTGGTTAACTTGATGAAAGAGCAATATGAGGTAAATTCCTCTCCCTTTGTTTATTGATTTATAGCTGAAATACTCTCCCAAGTAGCCCCCAAGGGCCATTTTATGATTATTAATCATAAACCAGGTCTTCTCATCACTGATCCTTGCAATAGCAGGTCTCTAATAATAGATAAGACTTATCTTGAAATAATTAGATAACTTTCTGCAGCATAGCCCCCAAAGGCCGGTTTAACTTGGCAAGTTAAACCGGTTTTTAATCCATACATCCATTTTAGAATAGACGCACATTAGCCCCCAAGTGTCAAGGATATTGCTTGCATTGTTCTGGAGACTTGTATAAAGTGTAGTACTTGAGAGCAAATAGGCATTAGCCCCCAAGTATGAAGTGCATAACTTGTTATACGCTTTGTACTTAGCAAATATATATGTTGTTTGTTTAATATACCTTCAATCGTGGCAGGATGAACTGAGAAGCAAAGATGCCCGAAACTCTGACTTGCAAGAGAATGTGAAATCACAACAAGCTGAGGCTGAAAAAGCTAAAGAGGAGCTGACCCAGGCCCTAGCCGTGATGGAAAAGTTGAAAGAATCTTTCAACAAAGATTGTGCTGACTGGGAAACCGAGAAATCCGGTTTAACCAAAAGAGTTGTAGACGCTGAGGCAGCCCTGAAGCCAGTGGTAGATGAACTAGCCGGTTTGAAACACCAGATCAATGCTATGACCTCTGCTATCTTTGGTAAGTACCTGCTTTATGTGTGTTGCATAAGTCGATGAACCTTATAACTGACCAAAATGTTAATAAAATCTTTGGCGGGTACCCGGATCGCTCATCTTGGCACAGATATGCGGATGAAACTCAAAGCGGCATACACATTGATTGAACAGCTGTACTCTGGGTCTCAGCGGGCTATTTGCAGGCAGCTTATAACAAACCGTCTCCCACGTTGATTAAAGAAACTCTTGAGAAGTTGGCCATGTTACCAGCCCGCATCGCCGAGTTGAAGAAAGCAGCTGCCAGAGCCGGAGCTTTAACTGCACTTATTCGAGCAAAAGCCTGGATTCCAGATCTTGAAGCGGAAGACATCATCAAAGGATACCCAGGTGTTAAAGAAGATGGTTCCAACTTTGATAATGATGATCTCCGGCGGCTGACCAAACAGATGCGGCCAGCAGCCAGCAAGTTGGCCGATGATACAGATTTGTCCCATTTTCAACCGTTTTACAATGCGGAGGGGAAGAGGCAGCCGGCCGACATCCATGAAGTTGAAGAACTTGTGCCTCCGATTCGTAAGCACACTTATGCTCCTGATATTAACCCCTCCAATCTTATCCATGAAGAAGCAGTGTTTCAAGCTTTAACTGGAATCGATTGGTCAACGGTTGATTTCCAGCGTCTGGGGAGGGATGAAGAAGTGCCCACACCAACTGACCCTCAACCATCAAACCATCCAGACGAAGCATCCTAAACCGGTTGCCGGTTTACTGTCCATCGTGTGCCGATCTTGTGAAAAACAATTATGCCATTGGAGCCGTTTTGAAGGCTTCTTGTAATAGGATAGCTAAAAACTCCTTTATTTGCCATGCCATCGAGCATGTTTTGTAATGCCTCATGACAACTTGTGCCACCCTTTGGGATATATTTATGCATAACCCATGATGAATTGTGTTCCTGGGTTTAACAACTTAAAAGTGTCTAGCGGTTTACCGCTAGACTGGTCAATATATCCAGGAAGTGTACATGACATAGATGAAATAATCAAAGTGTTTGTACAAAAAGCAGTATACATAACATACCTCATTGGTTGACCAATGGTGTATACGGTAAAGGTGTTAATACCAATCCGGAGCGTTGATAACCTCATCTCTGTACTGTCGGTTTATATATTAAACCGGACCGGGATAACTACCGGGTTTTCTTTATAACACTGGTGATTTAGTCAAACCAGACCGGGTCAATAAACACCGGTTTATAACTGATCATGTGTCAACAACTTGTAGTTGAGAAGCAAGCCGGGTCAAGGACACCGGTTTATCAAAAAATACTTATGAATTTCAACAAACAAAACTCAAACAGGAAAATATGCAAGGCTTTTTACGAGCTGCCAGGCTCCAAATCGAGGCTTTTCATGGGCTGCCAGGCCTCTGAGTTAAACCATTTAACAAAGCCTTTTAGGATGGGTCTCCAATTAACCAATCACCATTTTAACTTTGACAAGTTCAGGGTCTATAAAAGATTGACATGTCAAACGTTCGATGGGTCATACCAGGATTACCTGGACAGGAGTGGCTTACTTGATGAAGGCAGGTTAACCCGGGTTTTTAGGTGAATACACCAGGCTTCCAAGCCGTGGCTTGATAGCCAATTACGAGGGTCCTTTCAAACTCTTTGTTGCTTGCACAAAGAGCCCCCAAGTAACTTTGTGAGCTGTGCTCAGTGGGTGCCCATGTTTGAGTTTGTGGTTTGTGCAACACTCTCTTTGGCCCCACATAATTTCCTTTCTGGCTAAACGCTTATCAAGAGGTGTAGCTGTGGTGTGATAACAACCAAGCCCCCTAGTGATATCCCTTTGTCGTTTCAAACCGATCAAGAGGTGTAGCTATGGTTCAGATATGACCAAGCCCCCTAGTGATATTCTTTATATCCGTGCGGCTGTAGAGACCGGTTTAACAAAAACTCCGCTTTGTCAGTAGAAACTCTTGTGAGCACACACATGATGTAAAAAGAACAGAGACCCCGCTTTAATGGAGGCTCCGGTTTATTATATAATATATACATTGTCATAAATATGTACATATGAAGAGCCTATGGCTCAAGTATAATAAGGCCGAAGAAGAGCTATGATCCATGGCCGCTTGGTCTCCTCCTCTAATTGATGTGAGTCTTTATGCTCTCGAACATCAATGAGGTAGTAAGACCCGTTGTGCAGATTTTTGCTGACCACAAAGGGTCCTTCCCAAGGTGGGGATAACTTGTGCATATCAGTCTGATCCTGGATGAGCCGGAGCACCAAATCGCCTTCTTGAAAGGTTCTGGTTTTAACCCGGCGGCTGTGATAACGTCGGAGATCTTGTTGATAAATCGCCGATCGTGCTGCTGCAAGATCACGCTCTTCATCCAACAGGTCCAGAGAATCCTGACGTGCCTTCTCATTATCAGCTTCAACATAAGCTGTCACACGGGGCGAATCGTGACGGATGTCACTAGGAAGAACGGCCTCCGCTCCATAGACCATGAAGAAAGGTGTGTAACCCGTAGACCTATTGGGTGTGGTGTTGATGCTCCATAACACAGAAGGTAGCTCCTCAACCCAACAACCCGGCGTCCGCTTTAAGGGAACCATAAGCCTGGGTTTGATACCCCATAGAATTTCTTGATTTGCCCTCTCTGCTTGACCATTAGATTGGGGGTGAGCCACCGACGCTAGATCGAGCCGGATGTGCTCACGTTGACAAAATTCTTCCATCTCCCCTTTGACAAGTTAGTACCATTATCTGTTATAATGCTGTGTGGAAAGCCAAACCAGAATATCACCTTCTTGATGAATTGAACCGCCCTGGCTGCATCACACTTGCTGACTGGCTCTGCCTCCACCCATTTAGTGAATTTATCAACTGCTACTAACAGGTGGGTCTTTTTGTCCTTAGAGCGCTTGAAGGGTCCAACCATATCAAGCCCCCAAGTTGCAAATAGCCACGTAATTGGAATCGTCTGCAACTCTTGAGCCGGAACGTGCGCACGGCGGGCAAATTTTTGACATCCATCACACCTCTTGACTAAATCCTCTGCATCAGCATGCGCCATCAACCAGTAAAAACCGTGGCGAAAAGCTTTAGCAACCAGAGACTTTGAACCAGCATGGTGACCGTAATCCCCTTCATGGATTTCTCACAAAATCTCACAACCTTCTTGAGGAGAAAGACAACGCTGAATTGCTCCTGAAACGTTGTATCGATGTAACTCCCCGTTGAGTATGGTCATGCATTTGGAACGCCGGATTATCTGTCTGGCCAATGTTTCATCGTCTGGTAACTCGCCCCAGTTCATGTAAGCTAGATATGGGATTGTCCAATCCGGTATGGCATGCAGAGTTGCTACCAACTGAGCCTTCGGATCAGGAATAGCCAAATCTTCTTCGGTTGGCACCTTAACTGACGGATTATGCAACACATCAAGAAAGATGTTGGGCGTGACCGGTTTACGCTATGAACCAAGACGACTTAAAGCGTCTGCCGCTTCATTCTTCCTCCTGTCTATATGGTCCACCTGATAACCCTTGAAGTGACCAGCCACTGTGTCCACCTCTCGTTGATATGCAGCCATGAGTGGGTCCTTAGAATCCCAAGTGCCAGACACCTGCTGAGCCACTAGATCTGAATCGCCGAAGCACTTAACCCGGCTCAAATTCATCTCCTTAGCCATCTGAAGACCGTGGAGCAAAGCTTCATATTCAGCTGCATTGTTAGTACAAGGGAACATTAAATGGAGGACATAACAAAACTTGTCACCTCGAGGGGAAGTTAGTATGACTCCAGCCCCCGAGCCCTCCAACTGTCTAGATCCATCAAAATGAATAGTCCAATATGTATTATCTGGTTTCTCTTCAGGTTCCTGTAACTCCGTCCAATCATTGATGAAGTCCACGAGTGCCTGGGATTTGATCGCTGTGCGGGGTATATATTTGAGCCCATGAGGTCCAAGCTCAATAGCCCAATTGGCAATCCGGCCAGTTGCTTCTATGTTTTGAATGATATCGCCCAGAGGAGCTGAACCGACCACTGTGATGGGATGGCCCTGAAAAATAATGTTTAAGCTTCTGGCTTGCCATAAATACTCCATACACCACCTTTTGCCAATGCGGATACCTCTGCTTTGACTCAATGAGCACCTCGCTGATATAATAAACCGGCCGTTGAACCGGATATTCCTTACCAAGCTCCTTGCGCTCTTCCACAATGGCTACGCTAACAGCCCGAGCATTAGCAGCCACATATAATAATAGTGGCTCTTTATCAATCGGCGCTACGAGCACGGGCGGTTCAGCTAGCTGCCTCTTCACATCCTCGAACGCTTTATCAGCTGCCTCACTCCAGAAAAAGTTATCTGTTTTCTTGAGCATCTGATATAAGGGGATGGCCTTCTCTCCAAGGCAACAGATAAACCGGCTCAAGGCCATAATCCGGCCGGCCAGACGTTGAACATCGTTGATACAAGCCGGTTTAGCTAAGGACGTAATTGCTGCAATTTTTTCCGGATTAGCCTCAATGCCTCTGTTTGACACCAGAAAATCCAAGAGCTTGCCTGCCGGGACACCAAACACACACTTCTCCGGATTGAGCATCATGTTGTAAACCCGGAGATTGTCAAAGGTTTCTCTCAAATCATCTATCAGTGTCTCCTCCTTTCTGGACTTTACCACAATATCAACCACATATGCATGAACATTGCGACCAATTTGCTTATGAAGGCAATTCTGAACACATTGCTGATAAGTCACCTGGGCACTCTTGAGTCCAAAAGGCATGGAAACATAGTAGAAGGCTCCAAATGGAGTTATGAAAGCTGTCTTCTCCTGGTCCTTAACCGCCATTTTGATCTGATGATAACCAGAGTAAGCATCCAGAAAACACAAACGGTCGCAACCTGCCATAGCATCAATTATCTGATCAATGCGAGGGAGAGCAAAGGGGTCTACAGGGCAAGCCTTGTTTAAATCTGTGTAATCCACACACATGCACCAAGTGCCGTTTTTCTTAAGAACCAACACCGGATTAGCTAACCATTCTGGATGAAAAACCTCGACAATAAACCCTGCAGCCAAAAGACAGGCTACCTCTTCACCAATAGTCTTACCTCTCTCTTCATTGAAGCGGCGGAGGAACTGCCGGACCGATTTAAACTTAGGATCAATGTTGAGTGTGTGCTCAGCGAGTTCCCTCGGTACACCTGGCTTGTCAGAAGCTTTCCATGCAAAGGTGTCCCGATTCTCACCGATGAACTCGTTGAGCGTGCTTTCCTATTTCGGATCTAGGTTAGCGCTGATGCTGAATTGTTTAGACGAATCGCCGGGAACAAAGTCAACCATCTTAGTATCTGTAGCCAATTTGAATTTCAGTGCCGGATCATGTTTCGTAGTCGGCTTTTTCAAAGAGGTCATGTCTGCCGGATCAACTTGCTCCTTAAAGAATTTCAACTCCTCCGTGGCACAAACCGACTCAGCATAAGCCGCATCACCTTCCTCACACTCCAAAG
The DNA here is from genome assembly GCF_018294505.1 of Triticum aestivum. Classification (NCBI taxonomy): domain Eukaryota; kingdom Viridiplantae; phylum Streptophyta; class Magnoliopsida; order Poales; family Poaceae; genus Triticum; species Triticum aestivum. The sequence goes on along the minus strand of NC_057809.1, from coordinate 317,133,912 downwards.
CAATCTTTCTGCTTCCATGTACTGTGATAGTCCCCTTATGACCTGGCATCTTAAGCTGTAGATAAACATAACATGGCCTCACCATGAATTTAGCATAGGCTGGCCGCCCAAAAAAGGCGTGGTACGGACTTTTGATCTTTACCACCTCAAATGCCAATGTTTCTGACCTTGAATCATAGTCATCTCCAAAAGCCACATCCAAGGCTATTTTGCCAACAGGATATGTAGACTTACTAGGCACCACACCATGAAAGACCGTATTCGAAGGTTTAAGATTCTTATCTGTCAACCCCATACGGCGGAATGTATCATAATGCAAAATGTTGATACTACTTCCCCCATCCATGAGTACTTTGGTAAACTTGTATCCCCCAACTTGAGGGGCTACCACAAGGGCCAAGTGACCTGGATTATCAACCCGGGGTGGGTGATCCTCTCTACTCCACAGAATAGGTTGCTCAGACCAGCGTAAATACTGAGGTACTGCCGGTTCAACAGAGTTTACTGCCCTTTTGTGAAGCTTCTGATCATGCTTACACAAACTAGTGGTGAAGACATGATATTTCCCGCTATTTAGCTGCTTGGGATTGCTCTGATAACCTGACTGCTGCTATTGCTGCTGATTCCCCTGATGGTTGTAACCTCCCTGGTTGCCTTGGTGCCCTTGATTGATGTGTCCGGTTTGGTTGCCTTGAAACCCTAAATCGGAACCACCACCTCCATAGCCCGGCCCATGGAAACCTCCTCCTGGACCGCCCGATGGGCCGTTATCATACTGGAACATATTGGAATTCTTGAAATACCGCATGATGTAACAGTCCTTCCAAAGATGTGACGCCGGCTTCTCCTTTGATCCATGCTTTGGACAGGGCTGATTTAACAGGCGCTCCAAATTGGGGCCTGAACCTCCGCCCCTCTGGGGCTGCTTACCCTTACGGCGCTGACCATTCTCCTGAGCATTGGTATTAGCAAGAAAGTCCAAGATGCTGTCGGCCTTGCGCTTACCTCCGTTTCCATGGCCTGTCAGATTATGCTGCTGACCCTTGGCATTGCCATTCTTCTTACCTTTCCCCGGTTTGTCCTCCTCTGAATTCGGGTCCTTGGTATTATCTGAATCAGTGTATTTAACCAAAGCGGCCATGAGCGTTGACATATCATTGCAGTGACGTTTGAGGCTTCCAAACTTTTGTTTGAGTGGTAAGAAATGGCAATTGCCCTCTAATGTTAACACTGAAGTGTCTGCATTGATACGATCTTATGAATGCAAAATCGTTGAGACCCATTTGACCCAATGGGTCATGGACTCCCCTTCCTCTTGGACACAAGTGGCCAGATCCACGATTGAAATCGGCTGCTTACAAGTATCTCTGAAGTTCTGGATAAACCAGTGTTTTAACTCAGCCCATGATCCGACAGAATTGGTTGGTAAGCTCTTCAACCAAGTGCGGGTTGTTCCTTCCAACATCATTATGAAATATTTAGCACACACTGCCTCATCCACATCTAACATCTCCATTGCCATCTCATAGCTCTCCACCCACGCCTCTGGTTGCAAATCGGCGGTGTAATTTGGTACCTTACGAGGTCCCTTGAAATCCTTGGGCAGTCTCACATTACGCAAAGCGGGGGTAAGACACGACACCCCTAAGGAACTGAACACCACACCCGGTTCCACTGAGGCCGTAGGGTGAACCGGAGTATGTTGTCGTGCTCCATGTCAAGCTGCCAACTCGGCCTCCCGACATGCGCGGCCATGGTCCACGACATCCTGCGCATTAGCGCCTCCCCCTGTCGGGTTGTTTCCTCGTGGTGAGTTTCGGCGACGTGCACTACTGGACACGGCCGGTTCGTCCTCCACGTGTCTGCTATAGCTCCGACTTGGACGGGGAGTAGAATGAATCCTCTCACGACTGTGTGAATACGCTTGTTGTTGATTTAGTGCCGTTTGAAGGAGATCCCTGGCCCGATGTGCTTCCACCGCAACTGGTGACTCGCCGTCGGTCGGGAGGGCCGCTAGGCGTGAAGCGGCGGCCACAATGTTGTCCAATGGGTTGGAATTATGCCCAGGAGGTGTTGGTATATAATGTGGTACAACGTTGTTCTGGCGAGGCGGGTCCATCGTGCGCGGTTGAACCGGCGCTCCTGTTCCCGGTGCCTCCGCCCGGTTTAGTATGGGTTGGTTACTAGCTCCTGCTCCAGGTGTGTTGAAGAGATTCTGCGGCTCATAAACCGTCGGAATACGCTATCGGTACCTTCTTCTCATGACTTCCTCTGAAGCATCCTGATCCAACCTAATCCGATAGGCTTGTGCTCCCAATTCAGCCTGTTCTGTAGCCATCCTAGCATTCTTTGTCGCCAGGTCCGCTTTAGCCTGGGCTATCTGATCTTTTACCTTTGCAATCTCCGCATTGTGCTGATCCCTGGCTGCTGCATCCACCTCTACGGCCATCAACGTTGCCAAAGCGTCGAACAAATCAGACAGGAATTGGGCTGGAGGCGGCGCTAAGCTTCCTGCCCCTGCTGGTGTAGCTGTTGTTGAACCTTAGAGCATTGCTGCGGCGGTAGATGAATGAGGCGCTGATTGTGTGCCGGCCATGAAGATGGCTGCCCGGTTTGGTAGATCAGGGGAATCCGGAATACTGTTGCCCTCGGATCCTCCATCAATCCGGCTGTCCTTCAACTGGTAAAGTGATTCGGTCTCTCCAGAGGACTTGTCATCAGAACAGACCATGGTCTCTCCATCAGATGGTTCGCCGATCTTACCGATGAAGATGTGAATCCCAGCAAAGGGAACCCGATACCTGTATTCGATTGAATCGGCCTCGGGACCCCATCCTGTGTTGTCGATGTAGAGCTTGCCGCGACGACTCTTCGTCATCCGGCCCACAGCATATCCCTTAAGTCCATCAAAGCTGCCCTTCAAGAACACAAAACCATCGTGCGACAGCCCCACGGTGGGCGCCAATTGTCGTGGGTTTGTCATGGCAGATGTCCTTGTGAAAGTACTTAGTCGTGGAGCCAACGTTACGGGTTAGCATAAAGGGGTTAAACCGGACAAGGGCACACGGAGAGTTTTATACTAGTTCGGCCCCTTCGAGGAAGGTAAAAACCTACGTCTAGTTGTGATTGGTATTGCCGGGGAGCGAATCCGCTTTGTCTGGCTCTCGAGTTGTTGTCTGTCCCTAAACCACGGCTTGTCATCCCTTTATATACATGGGTTGACGCCCGCCGGGCTACGGAGTCCCGAAGCCGGATCATAAACGTGTCCGGTTCGGTCTCTACTCTTTCTATCTTACAATACAAGTTACATGACTAGGTCGGTTTACATTTACAGGCTGTAACTCGCCTTTGGGACTTGGGCCTTCCGTAAAGCACCATCATCTTTGCATCTTCACGGGCTTCTAATCTTCAAAGAGTCAACCCGGCTACATAAGGCCGGTTTACCTCTAGTAGTAATATCCCCAACAGGTTCCATACTCGAGGTTGGTTCTGATGAGAGATCTGGTCTGAAGCGTGGATTAGAAGTTGGCTCCGGGTCAAGGTCGCGGTGCCCGAAGAGTTATAAAGCCGATCTGGCATCTAGCCAGGGAGAGTGAGATCTCTGCAGGAATAAGTAGTGTATTCCTTGCTCCCGAAAGTAATGACTTGGCTGACTCTTGGTCTGCTGGCAAACAGATCGGACCCAATTTTAATTTTGGATCCGAGGTAGCTCTTGACTCGAGGTCAAGATCAGTTGGGACAGTGGTTGGACCCATGCACGAAGCCAGGTTCGCAGTGACAATGACGGGTTCTATCGTGGGTTTGTCATGGCAGATGTCCTTGTGAAAGGACTTAGTCATGGAGCCATCGCTACGGGTTAGCTTAAAGGGGTTAAACCGGACAAGGGGACACCGAGAGTTTTATACTAGTTCGGCCCCTTCGAGGAAGGTAAAAACCTACGTCTAGTTGTGATTGGTATTGCTAGGGTTTCGAAGGCCGGGGAGCGAATCCGCTTTGCCTGGCTCTTGAGTTGTTGTCTATCCCTAAACCGCGGCCGGGTCGTCCCTTTATATACATGGGTTGACGCCCGCCAGGCTACAGAGTCCCGAAGCCAGATCATAAACGTGTCCGGTTTGGACTCTACTCTTTCTATCTTACAATACAAGTTACATGACTAGGTTGGTTTACATTTACAGGCTGTAACTCGCCTTTGGGCCTTGGGCCTTCCGTAAAGCGCCATCATCTTTGCATCTTCACGGGCTTCTAATCTTCAAAGAGTCAACCCGGCTACATAAGGTCGGTTTACCTCTAGTAGTAATATCCCCAACAGGTTCCATACTCAAGGTTGGTTCTGATGAGATATCTGGTCTGAAGCGTGGATTAGAGGTTGGCTCCGGGTCAAGGTCGCGGTGCCCGAAGAGTTATAAAGCCGATCTGGCATCTAGCCAGAGTGAGTGAGATCTCTGCAGGAATCAGTAGTGTATTCCTAGCTCCCGAAAGTAATGACTTGGTTTGGGACGAAGCTCTTGACCCGGTTCATACGGCGAGTTGAGTTGGCATGCAGAATGATGCCGCCAAAAGTAAAAAGTTGTCTGGGTACGAAGATGTCACCACAGCCGATGTCACAGTTGATCTATAGGCGAGCCATTGATCCTTTTTGACCACACATTGGGACCTGTATGGGCCACCAATGTCAGTACTAAAACAAGAAGATCTCGGGTAGGGGTCCCGAGATGTGGACCTAGGAATGATGGTGAACAGGAGAGAAAGGGCACGATGTTTACCCAGGTTCGAACCCTCTCTAAGAGGTAAAACCTTGTGTCCTGCTTGATTATATTGATGATGGAGTATCGAGTATAGGTTGATCTACCTCAAGATTGCATGTTGTGTTCCAAACCCTAAGGCCGATAATTGTGATTGTGTCTCCATGGACCAAACCCTCGGAGGTAGCTAGGGTTACATATGGTCAGTTTACATCTAGTAATAAACATGCCGATAGGCTAAGTACTCCTTGAACTACCTGCCAAGTCTTTGGCAGTGTCCGTCTTGACCATGGATGGGTTCGAGGCCTCCAGAGACCTTCCTTCTGAGATTGGTGGGCCATAAGCTCAGCCCATGGACCGTGGGCGAACTAGGTTGGTACCCCTTAGTGCAGGACACTGTCAAAAATGCTGAAGAATTACTCAAACACTGGTACGCGTCGGTGCTATACAAACGGTTTTTGACCCCTGTGACATCCTGGATTTTGCCTTCTCTCTTTTTTCGGACTTGGTTTTGCCTTTGCCTTGGATTTTGTGTTTTGGAATCAATTCAACTGGACTTATCACTTGGGCATGCCCATGACTTTCACCCAAGTGACCTATCTACTTCTCATTCAATCTCATTTCTCTGAAAAATCCCCAAAATAATCAAATGAATATTTTTCATAAAAGAAAAACATTCATTTTCTCTTCTGAAACTTATTCCAGAAACTAGTGCTCCAAAGCAACCCCATTTTTATTACTCCAAAAATTCTAAAATAATTATGGAATATTCTTTGAACCATGGCCCACCTTCCCAAGCAAAAATATTGCATGACTTTTTGTAATATTTCTGCTACAGAAAATAATTTCTCTTCTGGTCCAAAATTGCACTTTGTACAAGAAGTGTATTTTTCCTTGATCCCTTGGCCTTGATTTTTCTTGAGCCTCTTCACCCTCCTATGAAAACCTTAAGAGATCAGCCCTAAGGCCCATCTAGAAGCTATCCAAACGTAGTAGCCATGTTTCTATCCAAAAACTTGCCAAGATGGTTGAGTCACATCTGGTCGGCCTGGCGATGAGTCATCGGCTTCTCTAGACCTATCACTGCATGGACTTTCGCCCAGACAAGGTTTGGCCGGTCGTGGGCATCGTTTTGACCATGCCAGGGCAGTGACCGCGTGTGGACATGGGGTCTGGCATGCGCTCGACGCGCTCTGAGTAGCGCCAACGCCTCTGTTTGGCACGTGCTCGAGCCAGAGCTCGCCAATGACTGCCTCGCTGGGCCACCAGCCTCGACTGATCACCATTGATGCCCCCCTGGCGCTCACCGACGCCAGAGATGCCCCAGCGAGCATGGGCATGTCCCAGCCAAAAGTCATACTGCACTCGTGCCCTTGTCTTCTTCTCCCCTGCCTCCTGTCCTCGTCCGCGAGAGTGGATAGCTCCCGCCTACACGCTGAGCCCTTGCCCCTCTCACTGGTGCCTTTTGTCGCCATTCACCGGTCTGCAGAGAACTCCGCCGGTGCCACGTACCCCCCTCTCGCTCCGGCTATATATAGAGCCATTCCCTCTGCTCCAAAGCGTCACACCGCACCACAAAACCACCACGACCTCGTAGAAGAGCCATAGCCCGGTCGGGAAGGCTTCTGGCCGTCAACCTCGACCAAAGATCACCGGTGATCCCTGCGGCCCAACCACCCTGCTCCAAATCCCCTCGATCTCAGTCAACCTCTCAGGCGCGTCATTAGGAATCCTCTGGTGTCCCCTGGACGCAGCTGAGCCCCTGTAGTCGCCTCTCGCCGTCGCGTTCTTCCTCTCTAGCAAGCCCTGTCCGCCATCGCCGCTTGCGAGCTTGATTGCAAGCAACTCCGGCCATCCCCCAGCAATCCACGGGTACAGGCAGGTGCGCCATGAGCCCCTCTCCACTTCTATCCCTCTGGTTTTGCCCAAGACCCCCTCGTCGCCAGCTTAAGCTCCGGCGGAGTGCAGTCGCGCTCTGTATCTCTCTCTCCCCTCTCTCTCCTGACCGGTGGGGCCCGGTGTCAGCCTCTCTACTCGCGCCCGAAGCGGTATGAGTGGAGGCGTATCGTGGCTTTGCGCCATCGACATCACCACCCCCCGGGTTTTCTGATTTATTCAAATTAATTCAAATGTTTGACCACAACTTTGACAAGTGATAACTCCTAGCCCATAAGTCCAAATGAGTTGATTCTTTTTGCATTGTGTTTGTTTCAGAAAGCTCTAGCAGCACACAAAAATGTGGAATTTTCTTTGCTGTCTAGAATTTCTGGTGATTTTCAGAATGGTTTTTGATATTTTGTTTTCTGGTTTTTAAATATTTTCAGAAGGAGGAACTTGCATTGAAGTTAACCAGGAGGAGTGTGACCCTCCTCTGCACTAAGGCAAGCCACACCAGCATTTGGATGGTATCATTTCAATATCTATGATTTTTCTACTAAAATATGAGTTCTTATATGCATTTAAAAATATGTTAAAGAAATATGGTTGTTTGCTAGTTACTTTTTCATGCTTGAAATGATTGTTTAAGCAACTGGTTGAATGCATGGACTAGTTTAATCTAGTAAAATAAAATTTTTCCTTAGTTATATTGCTTTGATAAATATTGATAGTTCTTTTTGTTAAGTGATATTGTCATATAAATTATGAGTTAATAAAAATATTTCTTGATAATAAGAATGAGGTAGAACCAGTAAAGTTTAAGCATGAGTAGTGCAAGCAAGTTATATTGATAAATTATGAGTTAATAAAGATATTGGAAGTTGCATGCTTTGCATGTCGATTAGTTGCATGATCATGGCATCGTATGACTTGGTAGATTAATTTCCAAGTTAAACATGTACGTTGATCAAGTCATGGTGCCACTGAATCGGGTTTTTCTCAGTGCGACCACATTTACCTTGCGGGAGGTCTTGATTCGGTCCTTTGTTGTGCCTCTTGCCGGTGCCTCCAACGAGGGAAGGTTATTGGCTTGCATACCCTGGCCCAGCAAGCAGACATAGCCTTGTGTGCCTGTTTTTTTTGGTACCTTGTCCCCATTTGGGACCGTTTTTCCATGGTGGTGGCCGTTGGTGTCCTTGGTAGACACGTGGCCACCCAGGACATAGCCCTGAGAGGGAGTTTATCGGAGTGGCCGGGAGAATGTCATGACAAGGGGAGGGTTTCGTCCGAATTCCGTTGGTCCACCCGAATGGGAGTGCGGGCATTGGATTCCATGGTGTGGGTAAAGTGCGCTACATCTGCAGAGTGTATTAAATCTATCGATAGTCGTGTCCTTGGTTATGGGCACAACTCGGGAGTAAGTCACACCATGGATCAACTTCTATAATTAATCTTGCACACTAAATAATTGTTGATGGCACTAACTTTGTGATGATTTCGGAGATCATGAGCTGATCATGAGTGATTGTTTTCAGTTGTGATCTGGGTACGATCACTGTTTGGATACGAGGTAACCCGTCTGGTAAGCGAGTCTGTGGGACTCGGTGCACATGTTGGTTTCACCGCATTAGTAACATTACTTGCATTGCATTAACCTGATTAATTGTCATGATGTTGTTTGTCATTGTGCTTATGTTTGTTGTGAGCTTGCAAGTACATTCAATGTACTGACCTGGCGTGTCATGCCAGCTTTCAGGCAAGTCATTTTGCAATCTGAGAGCTTCCAGTGTCTAGGCCGTGTCCACGTCGGTATCCCTATGCTATGGAGTTCCACTTCGTCGTTCTTCCACTGCCGCGTACTTCGTGTGATCGAGGCCCTTCATGTTCATTGAATAATGTACATACTGTTCAGCCATACCGTGTGTGCTGCTTAGCCTCTTAGCTTGATGTAATATCAGAGCAGTGTAATCCGCTAGCATCAATAAAGTGGTTGCTTCTGTACCATGTTGTTGTGTGTTGCCAGAAGGCTTGATCTCTGGGCTGGCAATGCAAGGTAAACCGGTTGCTCTGAGCTGGGGTGCCACAACGCTTGGTATCAGAGCCACGCTGATTGTAGGACATGCTAGACCGTTAGTGCGTTAGTGGAACGGTAAATAGCTTCGTCTAAGTGTCGGTAGTCATAGAAATTGGTTGCTGCATTGCATGCATGTTCATCTGTTGTTATTACTAACCGTATGATGGTTGTGAGTGTAGATGGCTCCAGTTCCAATCTTGTACCATCCTGAGCCAGCTCCGTACACATCGCCGCACCTACTTCAGAACGTGTGGCGATGACTCTACCCAGAGGGTCCTGATCCAGAGTATCAAGTGTATCAGGAGCATCTGGCTGGTTCATTGTATGAGTATTATGCTGAGGTCACTCTACACCACAGTTCCCCTTTCGGCGCTTACACTTGTTCTACTAAGGGTGATCTCGCTTCTACGCCATCTCAGGCGCTCCAGTTTGCTGCAATCGAAGCTCTTGTAGACTTGCGCTACAATAAGGTTCTCATGCACACCCTCCCAGGTTTCTTTTACTACCCATCTCTGCACGAGAATGGGCGTATCTGCTTTCCTTTGATTAATCCGATGTGTGATCATCCTACTAGCCACCTTTCCCGTTATATCACTGCCAGTTATCTCTTGAACTACGAGTTAGCTTGGGAGCTAACCCGCGCCCGGATAGCTCTCACTACTGCTCGTAATAGGAACCCTCTCCCTACTGTCGGCTTAACTCCATGCGTTCCTACAGCCTCTGCCACCACTCCGAGTACCACTACCCCTTTGGCAATAATCCCTCACAGTGCTCCTGCTGCATGGGCTTCCCTTGTCGCCACTCCTGCAGCTCCTATGCTAAGATCCCATCCCACACCTGCCCCTGAGGGAGTGTCCTCGAGGCAGCACCGTCGCGTCTCTCTTAACCCGGAGGTCGCCACTATCAGTTCAGGATCTAGGTCCGGCTTAGGAGAGGAGCCCGCAGTAGCCCCATCCGAGCAGTAGATCGCTAGAGTATCCCCGTTGTCATGAGTATGATGTATGGATGTAGCCGCACATGTTATGATGCTTAGTTTCATGTACGAGGGTAGTGACCCTGTCATGATGTTTATCTCTTATGTTTAGTCTATGTATAATTATGTTGGAACTCTCTTTTAATTCGCCTTGGTTTCTTTCTCTATTTTCTTCTGGATTTTGTCACTGGCTTTCCACCCATTTTTGGATATTTTTCATCGCGGTTGCTTTGCATTGGGAAACTAAATAATAGGATGCCGCGGGGAGGCAGCAGCAGCCAAGCTTGCGAGGATGTCCCTGTTCGTCGCTCCGCAAGACAGGCAGGACATTCCCCTGAGCAGTACCAGCCACCTCCGCCTCCACCATCACATCCACCTTCTACTGAGCAAATCTTGTGAATATTTGAACAAAGGAACAACGATCTGATGGAACTACTGAAAAGTGTGCAAGTTATGGTTGGGCAGAATGGACATTAGAATGGTCATTACTCCAAGCTGTCAGATTTTCAGCGAACCAAGCCTCCTAGTTTCAGCCAAGTTATTGATCCATTGGACGCTGATGATTGGTTAAGGACTATTGAGAAGAAACTTGAAATTGCTCGCACTGAGGAAGGAGACAAGGTTCCTTTCGCAAAACATTATCTTGAAGGAGATGCCGCGATATGGTGGGATAATGCTAAGGCCATGTGGCCCACGGACAAGGAAATTACTTGGACTAAATTCAAGGATCATTTCCGCAAGTATTACATTCCCTCCGGAATTATGAAAATCAAGCAGCGCAAATTCCTCTCTCTCACTCAGGGAAGCATGTCAGTCAGCGAGTACGTGAATAAATTCAACCATTTGGCCCGCTATTCACTCTATGATGTGGCCACCGAAGAACGGAAGGTCGATAGATTTCTTTGAGGACTGAATCAGCATCTCAGGTGCACTCTCAGCATGTTTGATTTTCCGGACTTCCAAACTCTGGCGAACAAGGCTCTCATTGCAGAAAGGGAACACAAGCTCATGCATGACGACAGGCTAGCTAATAATGACCACAAGCGCAAACTTTAGCCTAAGAAGGATATGCAACCCGTGCAGAAGGCTCGTACGTGGCAACATACTCAGGTTGAGTACAAACCCAACTGGCAGCAAAATGTCAACAAGACCACCACTCAAGTAAAGAATATCATGACTAGCTCGGTACATGAAGATTTTCAGCACAACAATTCCTGTTTCAGTTGTGGGCAAAGCAGACATTACACCAAATAGTGCCCCAAGAACGGCAAGCCCACAGCTCCTTTCCATCTGCAAGTCAACTATCTGGAGCCATATTCCAGCCCGAGTGCCATCCAAGGGCAAATGCATCATATATCCGCTGATGAAGCCCAAGAGGACCTAGAAGTCGTCATTGTTGTGTTTCCTATTAATAACATACCTGCCATAATTTTATTTGACTCTGGGCTTCCCACACTTCCATTTCGCGGAGTTTTGCTGCCAAAAACAAATTTCCTTGCTCGATTTTGGGAAAACATATGTTGGTACAGTCCCTGGGATCCTTGCTCAGAAGCAATCTGGTCTGCTGTAATCTAGAAATAGATATCAAGGGGGTCAAGTTTCCGACTCTTTGATAATCATCGATTCTAACAAATTGGATATTATTCTGGGAATGAATTGGTTGACACAATACCAAGTATGCATCAACTATGCAACCAGAGAAGTTACCATGGCAAATCAGGAAGGTCGCACCACAAGTTTTTATGCCTGCAAAAGCATACCCAAGAAGGATATGGTTTTCACCGACGTGGCTCAAGAGGTGGAATTGATTCCAGTGGTCAGTGGGTATCCCGATGTATTTCCTGAGGAATTACCAGGAATGCCGCCAGACAGAGAACTGGAGTTTGCAATTGACATGGTGCCTAGAACCACACCGATACACAAGAAATATTATCCGATGCCTTCATCAGAATTGGTGGAATTAAAGAAATAGCTGGATGAGATGCTGCAGAAGGGATACATCCGCCCAAGCTCTTCATCACGAGGATCACCCACGATATTCGTGGATAAAAAGGATGGCAGTCTTCGGATGTGCATAGACTACTGACAGCTGAATGACGTCACCATAAAAAATAAGTATCCACTACCAAGGATTGATGATTTGTTTGATCAACTCAGTGGGGCCAAAGTATTCTCCAAAATTGATTTGAGGACCGGATATCATCAACTCAAAATCAAGAAGGAAGATATTCCCAAGACCGCGTTCACCACTCGGTATGGTCTCTATGAGTATACCGTTATGTCATTCGGCCTTACCAACGCCCCAACCTTCTTCATGCATATGATGAATAAGGTGTTTATGGACTTCTTGGACAAATTTGTGGTGGTGTTCATTGATGAAATCCTCATTTACTCAAAAAGTGAAGACAAACATAAGGACCACCTCCGAGCAGTTTTGCACAAGCTCCGCGATCATCAGCTTTATGCCAAGTTCAGCAAATGTGAGTTTTGGTTCAAGCAAGTTGGATTTTTAGGGCATGTTCTCTCGGCAGAAGGAATAGCCGTGGATCCAACCAAGGTAAAAGATGTGCACCCACGACAATCTCAGAAATCCGAAGTTTCCTTGGACTAGCCGGATATTAACGCCGTTTTATTGAAGGATTCTCCAAGATTGCCAAGCCCATGACGGAGCTCCTAAAGAAGGATAAGAAGTTTGAATGGACCGAGGACTACGAACGGAGTTTCAATGAGCTGAAAATCAGACTGACGTCAGCACCAGTATTTACTCTTACCGACATCTACCGCGGTTTTGATGTCTACTGTGACGCCTCCAGAAAAGGCCTTGGATGCGTACTTATGCAAGATGGTAAGGTTGTGGCTTATGCATCCCGACAACTATGGCCACACAAGGGAAATTATCCCACTCATGATGTGGAATTGGCTGCGGTGGTGCAGGCTTTGAAGATTTGGAGACACTATCTTATTGGAAAGAGGTGCCAGATATTTACTGACCACAAGAGTCTCAAGTATATATTCACGCAGCCCGATTTGAACCTTCGTCGGCGAAGATGGCTCGAGTTGGTTAAGGATTATTACCTCGCTATAAATTATCATCCGGGCAAAGCTAATGTGGTTGCCGACGCTCTCAGCCGCAAACCGGCCAACCTGAATGCTCTAATTGAATCTTTGCCTCCTGAGCTTTATGAAGAAATCGCTCAGCTCAATTTGGTAATCATGGATGCTAGTCGTGCCAGTATATTGGAAGTTGCTCCTATCCTTGATGAAGAAATTCGCAGCGCTCAAGCAAATGACAAATCATTGAAATTATATGCCCAGCGTATGCAAGAGGGACAGACATAGGACTTCTCTAGAGATCGGCAAGGTACACTAAGGTTCCGAGGTAGGATTTGCGTACCCAGTCAAGAAGGTCTGAGGAAGGAGATATTGGCAGAAGCACATGAATCGCCGTACTCAATTTACCCAGGTGGCACTAAAATGTACGAAGACCTTCATTAGGTATTCTGGTGGAATTGAATGAAGAACGACATCGCTTACTTTGTGGCTTGTTGTGATATATGCAACAAGGTAAAGGTGGAACACCAAAAACCTGCTAGACTCCTTCAACCTTTACCCGTATCACAGTGGAAATGGGACGATGTCTGCATGGATTTCATCACCGGTTTACCAAGGACTCACCGAGGAAATGAGGCAATATGGGTCATAGTGGACACCTTAACGAAGGTGGCACATTTTCTTCCCGTACGGACCACCTACCGTGCCGATCAACTTGCATTGTATGTGTCCTGAATCGTTAGTCTGCATGGGGTACCAAAGACTATCACTTCGGATAGAGGATCTCTCTTCACTTCAGCATTTTGGTCCCGACTACATCAAGCCTTGGGGACTCCTCTGAAATACAGCACGACTTATCATCCCCAGACAGATGGACAAACTGAGCGAGTAAACCAAATACTCGAAGATATGCTCCGGGCATGTGCATTGGCCCAAGGGTCCAAGTGGGAAGACTATCGTGGGTTTGTCATGGCAGATGTCCTCGTGAAAGGACTTAGTCGTGGAGCCATCGCTACGGGTTAACTTAAAGGGGTTAAACGAGACAGGGGGACACGAGGGGTTTTATACTAGTTCGGCCCCTTTGATGAAGGTAAAAGCCTATGTCTAGTTGTGATTGGTATTGCTACGGTTTCGATGACCAAGGAGCGAATCCGCTTTGCCTGTCAATCAAGTTGTTGTGTGTTGTCCTCAAACTGCAGCCGGGTCGTCCCTTTATATACATAGGTTGACGCCCGCCGGTTTACAGAGTCCTGAGGCTGGGCCATAGTGGTGTCCGGCTCGGTCTCTATTCCTCTAACTTACAATACAAGTTTATATGATAAAGTTGGTTCACATCTACAGGCTTTAACCCGCCTTTGGGTCTTGGGTCTTTGTAAAGCGCCACCATCTTCACATCTTCATGGGTTTATATCTTCATGGACCTAACCCAGCCACTCCTAGCCGGTTTACCTCCAGTAACCATATCCCCAACATTAGGCCCTAGATTGATTTGAACTTGTTCATGTCAATCTTCAATACTTAGAAAATTCTTGCCCTGCCACCTTCGTATAAATCTGGTAAATCGCCGTGACGTCATCCTTTAAATCCGTAGTAAATTGTTATGACGTCATCTACCCGTTGAAGCTAAAGATACCCTTCATTAATGAATGTTCAACCCTAGAGGTGACATCCTTATGTCGGGACCCCGATCCCAAGTCACATTGATCTAGCCGGTAACACCTCATATCACTTTGCGGCCTCACGCACGATATTCCCACAGGTGTCGCCTTACCCTGGCCCGGGACCGTTTGCGCCTTTTGGCTCACGTATATGATTGTGTCGCTAGCATCCATATGACAGAGAACTCGGGCCGACATGGCTAGTCATGAACCCAAAGTGGCACTAACCTATGGGTACAGGCATACATGATTCACATTGAGCATGTCGGTCAGCAGCGTGTGAATCTGGGTTGTAGCACTCGGCTAACAGGACTCGGGATGTCACCGCGTGACATTTCCCCGAAGGGACAGACACAGGAACAAAGTGAAACACATGACGGCCAGTCAAATGTCCTGAGCAGTAGTGCTGGGCTAGCAGGACTCTGGTGAACCGGGCTATAGCGGACTACTATGGCTCAAGGAAGCACTAGACTACATTTCCCCATATGAGAGGCTGCCAAGGATAAACAACTAGATAGTCGGATCCCACACATAGCAATACACGTCACACGTACACATAACATGCAAGTATGTGATGTACAACATGGCATCACAACATAACACAACTCATATAGATAAAGGCCCAGAAGAGCCACATAGCATTAAATACAAACAGGGGTCACATGACCCATCATTCAGAGCATACAAGCAACAGAAGCATTACATGTCTGAGTATAGACAACTAAAAAAGAAAAAGGCTAAGAAGCCTGACTATCTACAAGTCCCTTCCAAGGGTACAAGATCGTAGCTGAGGTAACAAGCTACTCGTCGAAGTCCAAGAGGTACTACTAGTGAGACAGATGTCTCACCTGCAAAACATAAATAAAGCAAATGTGAGTACAAAGGTACTCAGCAAGACTTACATCAAATCCTATCATACATGCATTTGTATCAAGAAGGTAATGTGGGGTTTAGTTGCAGCAAGCCAGCTTTGACTCAATGGCTATCTTGTTCTATGACAACGAGAAACTTCTTTGAGGTGAGGCAGCGCACACGAGTCCACTAAATACCACATCAAATACACTACTATGGATTCATCCTCGTCTCCTTACAAGAAGGCCATCCATAGCACTCACACTTGTCTTGAGCATTTTAGAGTATCCACTTTAAGTTGTCTATGTACCACGTAAGCATCCAAGAAGTCCATAACCAAGGACACAGCTATTCGAATAGATCATGATAACCCTGCAGGGGTGTACTTCTTCGCGCACGCTCTCACCATTTATCACCATGTACACGTCATGTATCTCGGCAACCTTCAAGCGGAAGCCTGGCGAGGGTGTCGGCCACGGCCTGACTAACCACACAAGACTCTAGTCCAAGTTTATCGCCTATTCGGGTTCCATCTGCAAGGAGATCCGGCCGGGGTGTCGCTCACGGCCCCAAACGATATGTGCAGGGTTCCCAAGCCCACCTCGCCGGATGGATCTACGCTTGGTGCACCGTGCCACTTTTGCCTAGTCTGTCCCAAGCCCACCTGGCCGGGTGCCACTTGGTAGACTACTAACACTACCTACAAACACCAGAAACTATGTGCGACTCCTGGACAGAGATCAAGTTGGCTAATAAGTCGAGAGGGGCACTTAAGCATTCGAATGTGTGGTAGTAGCTAGTCATTGGACAACATACATGGAACTCAGTGCTTAAGGACAGTTGCAGTGAGACAACCCACCATGTACTCCTACATGGCCTCTCACCGCTACCTTTACCAAATCATATTCACACACTTAACTCTCAGCACCAGAACATATCGTACCACCCCAATTCATTCCCGATGAATCAGACCTGACACAACTCTAAGAAATAGCAGGCATGGCATGGCAAGAACACAACATGGCTCAATCAACTCCTACACATGCTAGTGGGTTTTAACTATTTACTGTGGCAATGACAGGTCATGCAGAGGAATGGGTTCAACTACCGCAGCATAAAGTAGAAGTTGAATCGTTGTTGTCCTATTGCAATAAATGAGAGCAGGAGTGAGAGAGTAGGATTGTATCGGAATAAACAAGGGGGTTTGCTTGCCTGGTAGATCAACAAGGAAGGCACTACTCCTCAGACAGGTACTATGGAAGGGTCTCCGGAGCAGGACCTATCGAGAAGGAACGGTGTCGATAATCAAACACAAGCATATGCAACAATATGATGCATGATCATGGCATGAGTATGTGATGTGCTTTGAGCTAATGCATTTAGCATTCTATTTGGAAGAGGTCCATTTGAACCCAAGGTTCAAATGCAACTCTAAATTAAATCTTTATAAATGCCATTTATATGTTTTCACCTATACAACAAGTATAAGTTTGTTATACATGCACGAAATAGGTACAGATCAATAGATTGAATTTTTCTGATAATTTTTCATATATAAATTATTTCAATCTGAGCTACGGTTGAATTTCTATGAATTTTTGAAGTTTTGAATATATTCTGGAATTTCCTGATTTAATTTTAAACCAGAAAATGAATAACTGCGTCAGCATTGCGTCATGCCTGCGTCAGCAGGTCAATGGAGCTAACCAGGTCAAACCTGATGTGTGGGGTCCACACATTAGTGACCGGTTAGTTAACAGGGGGTTATTAAACTAATCTAATTAAAGGATTAGGGCATCTAGGCCCACTCTCAGCGTCAGGGATTAGTTAAACAGTGATTAGCCTTAAGCTAATCACCTGATAGGCCGGGCCCGCACGTCAGGCCGGCTAGGGTCGTCGGCGGCAACCTCTAGACGCGGCGGCGTCCACGCTGCAGGGCACGGGGGCGGCGGCTGGGAGCACCGGGGCGTAGCCCGTGCTCTCCCGCATCTAGTGGGGTAGGTAGCAGGAGGAAGGGTGGCCGGAGACGACCGCGGCGAGGTCATCCGTGGCGGCTGGAGCTACGGGAACGGCGGGTTCGGCGCTACGGGGCACTAGGGGGTTGCGGTTGGGTGCAAACGACGCGCGGGAGGGCACTGAGAACGGCGGTGAGCTCGGTTGTGACTTGTGGCAGCTGTGGCCACGATGGTGACATGAAAGGTGGAGCCGAGCTCTCGGCCAAGGTGGCCGACAGGGCTAGGGCGCGCTCGAGCTACGGGGCTAGGGGGAGGGGGAAGGGGAGCTCAAAGCAAACTTGAAGGCGTCGTCGGTGAGCTCGGGGAGGACCAGTAGGCGACGAATTTAGCGGCGGCGATCCACGGCTCCGACGAAGGGGATAACGGCGGTGGCGATGCTGCAGTGCTCCTGGCGTCATCCAGCTCGACGAGGAGGCGTAGTTGAGGGCGGTGGTGCTCCTGGACAGAAGCAAGGGACGGGGCGGTGGCGATGGTCGCGGTGGCTCACGGCGACGTGCTGCGGTGGCGTTCGAGCGCGGGAGAGAAGACGAGCAGAGGAGAGGAGAGAGCTTGGGAGAGAGTGAGGAGAGGTCAGGGGGCTCGGTGGAGCTCTCTGGGGTGGACAGCGCCGAGGGGAAGGGGGGCCAGGCAGGCAGGAGCGTGGCGTGCATGCGCGCGCTCGCCATGCCCTCCTTCGCCTCCTCTTGGCAAGGAGGAGGATGACTGGCTTGACCAGTTGGGCCAGGCCAGGCCGCATAGGAGCTGGCCGCAGGTAAGGTCCAGGTAGGTTTTTCCATTTTTGTTTTTCTTTTCTATTTTTCTGACATTTGCTTGATTTAATAAAAATACTAAACCATTTTATTTTCTTATGCCATATTTTGCACGGGCTAGTGGTATTATTCAGAGCTCCTCAACTACTGACATAAATTTTGGACATATATTATATATATATCATATATATATCCAAGCAATTAATTATTGCATTAATTCCAAATGGCCAAAATAAATATTTATGAGTTCCTAAAAATATTGGTTTGATTTTTACCTCTGACCAATATTTTCAGAGAGCAACATGAACATTTTCTTGGACCTTTTTGGAGAAATTTTTATCTGGGTTATTTCCGGAAATGATTTCTGAGGGTTTCACAATCCCCATTTCAAATTTAAATGGAATGTGAACATGATGCACAACTGACTAGCTGGTCTAGGTCATACCAGAACTAGGTATGTGACACCTTATTAACTATCCATTTCCAGCTCCTTGATTTACGCACCTGTCGCTTATCGGTTCACCTTATAAATAGGACCACAGGCCCTTCTCTTTTCCCCCTTCGTCTCCTTCACCTCTTCTTCCTCCTTGCAACATCTCTGTCCCTGAGCGCCACCGCCGCCACCGATCTTTTCCTCCATCTCTCCGCCGGCCGCTGCATCAACCTGGTTGCACCAAAAAGCTGCGATGCTCCTTCATTGCTTCAACCAGTCTCTGTAAGTCTTTCCCTTCCCCCCTTTGTAGATCTGTTTAGGGTTCCCTCGTTCTTCGTAGTTCATCGAAGTTCATCAGGGCTCCAGTGCAGCTCTTCCCTGTTCCTCTTTATCTATGGATAAAAAACTTTAAGCTTGATACATTGCTCATAATGGTTTACCTTCCGCTACCACAACAAACCTTTTGTACGCGAAAAACTGATCTGAACCATTACGAACTGCTTTGGGTTCAACCCTTTTAGGTCAAAATATTTTTGCTTTCCTGCCTTTTATTAGATCCAAAATTTCCAAGTCCCCTTGTGGAACCTGTTTCACCTTACTTAGTCATTTTTACCTTGGATATGTATCCTCTTTACCACATAGGCAGTTTACATCCGTTGGTGAACTAGCAAACCCTTTTTACATCCGTTGTTATAATCCAGTTTAACAACATGTGTATACCTTTGTTCTGTTATGACCTTGTCATTCATTATTGTATCAGCTTCCGGTTTACGCAATTTTACATAGCTGTATATCTTTATTCCGTCGCACCTTATGTACCACCATGAATGATTTCTAAACCGGTATTTCCTTTCAGCTTTTCATTTGCAATGGCCAAATAGTTTTATGCTTGCAACTGGGCTCCTTCCCAGGTTGCCGAAGAACAGTTGAACGGAATGGTCAATATTGGCACTTTGCCCCAAAAGACTGAGATTCGGTGGCGAGTTCCAGGAATAGAGAATCCTCCTACCCCGAGGCACGGTGTGGTAGTGGTCTTTGTCAACCACATAGGTCGTGGATTCAAACCGCCCGGGTCGAAGTTTTTCTGAGATGTTCTTGCCAGTTTCCAACTCCATCCTCAAGATATTGGACCCAACTCGATGTTCAACATATGCAACTTCCAAGTCTTCTGTGAAGTGTACTTACAAGAAGAACCAACTGCTGAGCTATTCCGGGATTTTTTCCATCTGAACCGACGCACAGAATTTGGAAACGGTCCCAACACTGAACTTGGTGGCGTCTCTATTCAAAAGCGGAAAGAAGTTGAGTTCCCTCATGCCAAGCTGCACAATCACCCTAAGGACTGGAACCAGACTTGGTTCTACTGTAAGGATACCTCTCCTGAAGACGAGAACCCTCTGCCAGGCTATCGTGCCCACTAGCTTTCCAACACTCATCCATTGACGCAACCTTTAAGTTCTGCGGACGGACCACATATGCCCCTCAACTCACCAAGCGCGAGCCTTTATGGCCAACTGTTTATTGGGCGTCGACTTTGTACGTTGTTGGATATCTTGGAGCATATTGCCATTAAGCCGCCGCTATGGTTTAATCGGTGAATTAGAAGACCCCCAACGCCACATCAACATTCAGTTAACCGATGAAGAGGTCACTGAAGGTGTTAATAAAATTTTGAATGAATTGGAATCTGTCTGTCGGCGAACCGGCTTGAACCCCTTCTAGGCACAAAATAAACCGCCTGCTGTAAGTACTATCCTTCATTTTTATCTTTGACATCTTTTTAAATTGTTCAGACCATAAACATTCTTCTGTTTGTTTATAAACAGGGTGATGATCCATTCTGGAACAGGAAATCCGCAGATAAAGCGGCAAAGCCATCCCGTCTCAAAACAAAAGCCGTCAAGAAAACCTCAAAGCGGAAAACAGCTGAACGTATCAACATGGAACTTGATGAAGATGTAGATGAACCGGAAGTTGAGGTAGAACTTGACTCACTTGGCTCCCTTTTCATGCACGTCATTAACAATGATCTTTTTCAGGAGGATGTGGAAGGCAGCCAGGCTGATGACGTAGAGGTAATTACCCTTTCCTCCGGTTCAGACTCTATGCCAACACAAAAAACCCGTCAAGCGTTCCGGAAAGTAAGCTTTTCTCATCCTCTTGCTTACTTGGATCCAACATTTATTTTGAAGACACAGCAGCACGAGGCTTGCCGGACAATCCGACACAGCGACCAATAGGTCACTTCGGCTGGTTTACCTGACACCCCAGTTCCTAAGCGCCGATCTGAGGTCTCCCGCACTTCTGACAATTCTTATCCCAAGGCAGGTTATTTCCGACAACCTCTTAATCCGTCCGATTCAAATTATCAGGTGACACCTCCCTCATCCTCTGGCGAGTCAACAGCGACCCAACTCCCTCCTCTCAAAACTGTAGCTGGGTAAGTACTCAAACCCTTTCTTCAAATGTTTTGCATATCTTGAATAATATGCTAAATTTTCACCTCTTTTATTTTTGTTTGCAGAGCCAAAGCCAGACCCAGCAAAAAAGCTCGGGTGAACAATCCTATGAAGACCAGGTGGTTCTTGAACAGGAGCAAACAGGTGAACCGGACCAAACTCGTGAACCGGAGGGTCCCCATACTGACGCTACCTTTGATGAGCCACCCCCTCAAAACCAGAATATCGACGAACAAACAGAAGCTGATACTGCTGTTCCTAATACTGAACTGGTAGCTCCAATCCGGGCTAGTCCGGTGAGAGTTACTGGCACTCCACCATCACCCGTAAAAACTACTAGAGGCCAAGGAGATGATGTTATCATTACTGGCATGGGCCACAGCTCTCCTGGCCATCCTGTAATCTTGGCCAAAATATAGTGCCAAAGAAGAGTGTGCTGCCATGGAGAAGGGTAAATGGAGCACTGATTTGTCAAGTTATTCTCATCTCAGCGCTAAAGAACTCCACTCCCGTTTTTAAACCGTCTGCACTCAACCCGTGATTATGAAGCCGGTTTGGTGAACCTGATGAAGGAACTCTATGAGGTATTTTCATCTCCTTTCATTTCCTGATTCCGAAGTCTAAATATCAGCCCATGTAGCCCCCAAGGGCCGTTTTATGATGTTAATCTTAAATCGGGACTTTGTAAGACCTTAATCCTTACATGCTGATCCTCAATATGTCAAGTCCTCAATAAAAACAAAACCGATATTTTGTCAGTGTAGTTATGTAGCTTTCATCAGTGCAGCCCCCAAGGGCCGGTTTAGCTTTGCGAGCTAACCCGGGTCTTGAATCCATGCATCAATTTTGAACAGATGTACATTAGCCCCCAAGTGTTAAGGATAATGCTTGCATTGTACTTGAGATTTGTGAAAGATGTACATTAGCCCCCAAGTGTTAAGGATAATTCTCGCATGATATAACAATCCTTCCAAAGATGTGACGCTAGCTTCTCCTTTGATCCATGCTTTGGACAAGGTTGATTTAACAGGCACTCTAGATTGGGGCTTGAACCTCCGCCCCTCTGGGGCTGCTTGCCCTTATGGCGCTGACCGTTATCCTGAGCATTGGTGTTAGCCACAAAATCCAAACTATTGTCGGCCTTGCGTTTACCATTATTTCCCATGACCTGCCGGGTTATGCTGCTGCCCCTTGGTGTTGTCATTTTTCTTTCCTTTCCTGATTTGTCCTCCTCTGAGTCAGGGTCTTTGGTATTATCTGAATCGGCATACTTATCTAAAGCGGCCATAAGCGTTGACATATCATTACAGTGACGTTTGAGCCTTTCTAACTTCTGTTTGAGTGGCAGAAACCGGCAATTGCCCTACAACGCTAACAACGCGGTATCTGCATTGATGCGATCCGATGAATGCAGAATTGCCCAATGGGTTGTAGACTCCCCATCCTCTTGGACACAAGCGTCCAGGTCTACAATTGACATCGGCTGCCTACAGGTATCCTTAAAATTCTGGATAAATCGGTGCTTCAACTCGGCCCATGATCCGACAGAGTTAGATGGTAAGCTCTTCAACCAAGTACGAGTTGTCCCTTCCAACATCATGGTGAAGTATTTAGCACACACCGCTTCATCCACATCTAACATCTCCATTGCCATCTCGTAGCTTTCAACCCATGCCTCTGGTTGCAAATTGGGGGTGTAATTGGGTACCTTACGAGGGCCCTTAAAATCCTTAGGCAGCCACACATTATGCAAAGCGGGGGTGAGACACGACACCCCTAAAGAACTGAATACCACACCTGGCTCTACTGAAGCGGTGGTAGGGTGAACCGGACTAGGTTGACGAGCTCCATGCAGAGCTGCTAATTCGGCCTCTCGGCGTGCACGACCATGATCCACCACATCTCGTGCATTAGCCCCTCCACCTGCCGGGTTGTGTCCTCGTGGCGAATTACGGCGACGTGCACTGCTGGACACGGCCGGTTCATCCTCAACGTGCCTACTGTAGCTCCGGCTCAGGCGGGGGGTGGAATGAATCCTCTCACAACTGTTGTTTAATGCTGTTTGAAGGAGCTCTGTAGCCCGTCGTGCCTCAATCGCAACTGGTGACTCGCCGTCGGTCGGGAGGGCTGCCAATCGTGAAGCGGCGGCCACTATGTTGTCCAACGGGTTGGAGTAATGCCCCTGGGGTGTCAGAGCATACTGTGGCGCAATGTTGTTCTGACGAGGCGGGTCCATCATGCGTGGCTAAACCGGCGCTCCAGTTCCCGGCGCCTCCGTCCGGTTTAATACTGGCTGGTTACTAGTTCCTGCTCCTGGCGTGTTGAAGATATTTCTTGGCTCATAACTCGGCGGGAGATGCGACCGGAATCTTCTTCTCATGACTTCCTCTTAGGCATTCTGATCCAGCCTAAGCCGGTAGGCCTGAGCTTCCAACTCGGCCCGTTCTGTAGCCATCGTAGCGTTCTCTGATGCTAGGTCCGCTTTAGCTTGAGTTATCTGATCTTTTACCTTTGCGATCTCCGCATTATGCTGATCCCGGGCTGCTGCGTCCACCTCTGCGACCATCAATGTTGCCAAAGCGTCGAACAAGTCAGACAGAACTTGAGCCGGAGGTGGCGCAGAGCCCCCTGCTCCCGCCGGCATTGCTGCTGCCGAACCAGAGAGCATTGCCCCGGCGGTTGATAAGTGGAGTGCTGATTGTGTACCGGCCATAAAGATAGCGACCCGGTTTGGTAGATCAAGGGGGTCCGGGATACTATTGCCATCCGAAGCTCCACTAATCTGGCCGTCCTGCAACTGATATAGCGATTTGGTTTCTCCAGTTGAAGACTCGTCATCAGAGAAGACAACGGTTTCCCCATCAGATGCCGGTCCTTCCTCATATTCTGCTCCATGGATGACACCTACAAGAACATGCCTTGCTGCGGGCTGAACTGGGGAAGGGCTTGCACGCTAAGCCATCTCGATGATGTCGACGCGGTGTCCGGCTCAGGGCCCAGCTCGCCGGTCTTGCCGATGAAGATGTGAATCCCACCAAAGGGGACCCGGTACCCGTATTCTATTGAACCGGCCTCGGGGCCCCATCCTGCGTCGTCGATGTAGAGCTTGTCGCGATAACTTTTCCTCATCCGGCCCACAGCGTATCCCTTGAGTCCATCAAATTTGCCCTTCAAGAACTCGAAACCATCGTGCGATAGCCCCACAGTGGGCGCCAACTATCGTGGCTTTGTCACGGCAGATGTCCTAATGAAAGGACTTAGTCGTGGAGCAATCGCTACGGGTTAGCTTAAAGGGGTTAAACCGGACAGGGGGACACGAGGGGTTTTATACTAGTTCGGCCCCTTCGATGAAGGTAAAAGCCTACGTCTAGTTGTGATTTGTATTGCTAGGTTTTCGATGACCAAGGAGCGAATCTGCTTTGCCTGGCTCTCGAGTTGTTGTGTGTTGTCCTCAAACTGCAGTCGGGTCGTCCCTTTATATACATAGGTTGATGCCTGCCGGTTTACAGAGTCCCGAGGCCGGGTCATAGTGGTGTCTGGCTCGGTCTCTATTCCTCTAACTTACAATACAAGTTCATATGATAAAGTCAGTTCACATCTACAGGCTTTAACCCGCCTTTGGGCCTTGGGTCTTCGTAAAGCACCACCATCTTCACATCTTCATGGGCTTCTATCTTCATGGAGCTAACCCGGCCACTCCTAGCCGGTTTACCTCCAGTAACCATATCCCCAACAAAGACTATCTGCCATACGTTGAGTTTTCCTCCAACAACAGTTACCAGACCAGCTTAAAGATGTCACCCTTTGAAGCTCTGTATGGCCGTAAGTGTTGCACTCCACTGAACTGGTCTCAAACTGGGGACAGCCGTATTTTCGGGACTAATTTGATGATCGAAGTTGAGAAGCAAGTCAAGGAAATCTGAGACAGACTGTAGTTGGCAAAATCTCGATAGAAGAGTTACTATGACGCCGAACACCGTCAGATCAGCTTTGAACTCAGAGAACACGTCTATCTCCGAGTCACCCCTATGAAAGGAGTTAAGAGGTTTCAGACCCAAGGAAAATCAGCACCCAGATACATTGATCCGTTTCCAATCATGGCCAGAGTTGGAACAGTCATGAGCGATCTGCCGGAGGGGGATTCGATCACGGAGGGCTTCTACGTAATTGCCCTACACATGGTTTGAATTTATGGATGATTATACAATTTTTTTATGCTGGACTGAATTTTGCTTCTAGAAATCTTTTAGATTCGACCGCGGGAGGCACTTTTATGGAAATCACTTTAGCAGAAGGTACTAAACTCCTAGATAATATTATGGTTAATTATTCTCAATGGCACACCAAAAGATCTACTAGTAATCAGGTTCATGCGATAGAAGAGATTAATGTCTTGAGTGGAAAGATGGATGAACTTATGAAATTGTTTGCTAATAATAGTTTTTCTTCTGATCCTAATGATATGCCTTTGTCTACTTTGATTGAGAATAATAATGAATCTATGGATGTGAATTTTGTTGGTAGAAACAATTTTGGTAACAACGCGTATAGAGGGAACTTTAATTCTAGGTCGTTCCCTAGTAATTCCTCTAATAATTATGGTAATTCCTACAGCAACTCTTATGGAAATTTTAATAAGATGCCCTTTGATTTTGAGACTAGTGTTAAAGAATTTATGAATTAGCAAAAGAATTTAAATGCTTTGCTTGAAGAAAAATTGCTTAAGATTGATGAGTTGGCTAGGAACATGGATAGAATTTCTCTTGATGTTGATTCTTTGAAACTTAGATCTATTCCACCTAAGCATGATATCAATGAGTCTCTCAAAGCCATGATAATTTCCATTGATGAGTGCAAAGAAAGAACTGCTAGGATGCGTGCTAAGAAAGATTTCTTTGTGAAAGTGTGTTATTCTAGTTTTCATGATATTAATGATGAACATCCAAAAGTGTTTAATGTGTCTCCTATTAATTCTGTGTTTTCCAATATGAATCTTGATAAAGATGGGACTGGAGATGAGTCAACTTTAGTTAGAAGGTGTCCCAATGATTCTGAGTTTCTAGATCTTGATGCAAAAATTGGTAAAAGTGGGATTGAAGAGGTCAAAACTTTACATAGCAATGAACCCACTATTTTGGATTTCAAGGAATTTAATTATGATAATTGCTCTTTGATAGATTGTATTTCCTTGTTGCAATCCGTGCTAAATTCTCCTCATGTTTATGATCAAAACAAATCTTTCACTAAACATATCGTTGATGCTTTAATGCAATCTAATGTAGAAAAACTTGAATTAGAAGTTTCTATCCCTAGAAAAATTTATGATGAGTGGGAACCTTCTATTAAAATAAAGATTAAAGATCATGAACGCTATGATTTATGTGATTTAGGTGCTAGTGTTTCCACAATTCCAAAAACTTTGTGTGATGTGCTAGGTTTCCGAAAATTTGATGATTGTTCTTTAAATTTGCATCTTGCGGATTCCACCATTAAGAAACCTATGGGAAGAATTAATGATGTTCTTATTGTATAAAATAGTAATTATGTTCCTGTAGATTTTATTGTTCTTGATATAGATTGCAATTCTACTTGTCCTATTACTCTTGGTAGACCTTTCCTTAGAACGATTGGTGCAATCATTGATATGAAAGAAGGAAATATTAGATTAAAATTCCCATTAAGGAAAGGCATGGAACACTTTCCTAGGAACAAAATTAACTTACCTTATGAATCTATTATGAGAGCCACTTATGGATTGCATACCAAAGATGGCAATACCTAGATCTATTCTTGCTTTTATGCCTAGCTAGGGGCGTCAAACGATAGCGCTTGTTGGGAGGCAACCCAATTTTATTTTTGTTCCTTGATTTTTGTTCCTGTTTAGTAATAAATAAATAATCTAGACTCTTGTGTGATTGTTTTTTTTATGTTTTAGTTAGTGTTTGTGCCAAGTAAAGCCTTTAGGATCTTCTTGGATGATTGATATTTGATCTTGCTGAAAAAAACAGAAAGTATGCGGTCACGAGAATAATTTTCATTTTTAATCAGAGATCGATAAAATACTGATTACAACTGCAGTAGATCAATATACAAATTATTTAGGTCTTCCTAATTTTGTAGAAATTTTGGAGTTACAGAAGTATTCTAAACCTACAGATTACTACAGACTGTTCTGTTTTTGACAGATTCTGTTTTTCATGTGTTGTTTGCTTATTTTGATGAATCTATGGCTAGTATCGGGGGTATGAACCATAGAGAAGTTGGAATATAGTAGGTTTAACACCAATATAAATAAAGAATGAGTTCATTACAGTACCTCAAGTGGTGATTTGTTTTCTTATACTAACGGAGCTCATGAGATTTTCTGTTGAGTTTTGTGTTGTGAAGTTTTCAAGTTTTGGGGTAAAGATTTGATTGATTTTGGAACAAGGAGCGGCAAGAGACTAAGATTGGGGATGCCCAAGGCACCCCAAGGTAAAATACAAGGACAACAAAAAGCCTAAGCTTGGGGATTGCCCAGAAGGCATCCCCTCTTTCGTCTTCGTCTATCGCTAACTTCACTTGAGGCTATATTTTTATTCACCACATGATATGTGTTTTGCTTGGAGCGTCTTGTATGATTTGAGTATTTGATTTTTAGTTTACCACAATAATCCTTTCTATACACAACTTTTGGGAGAGACACACATGAATCAGAATTTATTAGAATACTCTATGTGCTTCACTTATATCTTTTGAGGTAGATAATTTTGCTCTAGTACTTCACTTATATTTTTTAAAGCACGGTGGTGGTTTTATTTCGTAGAAATTATTGATCTCTCATGATTCACTTATATTATTTTCAGATTCTTTGAGAACAGCATGGTAATTTGCTTTGGCTATAAAACTAGTCCCAATATGATAGGCATTTGAGATGTGTATGATAAAAACCTTCATATAGAGTGCATTAAATACTATGATTCTTCATAGGTGTTTTGAGATATAAATGTGGTAATGTTAGATTCGTGGTAGTTGGGTAATTGTGAAATTGATAAATACTTGTGTTAAAGTTGGCAAGTCCCGTAGCATGCACGTATGGTAAACGTTGTGTGAAAATTTGAAGCATGGGGTGTTCTTTGAGTTCTTTCCTTATGAGTGGCAGTCGGGGACGAGCAATGGTCTTTTCCTACCAATCTATCCCTCTAGGGGCATGCATAGTAGTACTTTGCTTCGAGGGCTAATAAACTTTTGCAATAAGTATGAGTTCTTTATGACTAATGTGAGTCCATGGATCATACGCACTCTTACCTTTCCGCAATTTGCTAGCCTCTTTGGTACCGTGCATTGCCCTTTCTGACCTTGAGAGTTGGTGCAAACTTCGCCGGTGCATTCAAACCCCATGATACGATACGCTCTATCACACAGAAGCCTCCTTATATGTTCCTCAAAACAGCCACCATACCTACCTATTATGGCATTTCCATAGCCATTCTGAGATATATTGACATGCAACTTTCCACCATTCCGTTTATTATGACACGCTCCATTATTGTCATATTGCTTTGCATGATCATGTAGTTGACATTGTATTTGTGGCAAAGCCACTTTCATAATTCTTTCATACATGTCGCTCTTGATTTATCACATCTCCCAGTACACTGCCGGAGGCATTCACATAGAGTCATTTTTTGTTCTAGAATCGAGTTGTAACATTGAGTTATGTGTAAATAAAAGTGTGATGATCATCATTGTTAGAACATTGTCCCATGCGAGGAAACAAAAAAGAGGCCAAACAAGCCCAAATAAAAAAATGAGAGAAAAAGAGAGAAGGGACAATGTTACTATCATTTTTCCACACTTATGCTTCAAAATAGCACCATGCTCTTAATGATAGAGAGTTTCTTATTTTTCACTTTCATATACTAGTGGGAATTTTTCATTATAGAACTTGTCTTGTATATTCCAATGATGGGCTTCCTCAAAATGCCCTAGGTCTTCGTGAGCAAGCAAGTTGGATGCACACCCACTTAGTTTCTTTAGATGAGCTTTCATACACTTATAGCTCTAGTGCATCCGTTTCATGGCAATCCCTACTCCTCGCATTGACATCAATCGATGGGCATCTCCATAGCCCGTTGATTAGCCGCGTCATGTGAGACTTTCTCCTTGTTTTTCTTCTCGCATAACCCCCATCATCATATACTATTCCACCTATAGTGCTATATCCATGGCTTGCACTCATGTATTGTGTAAGGGTTGAAAAGGCTGAAGCACGTTAAAAAGTATGTACCAATTGCTCAGCTTGTCATCAGGGTTATGCATGAGGGGAGCATTCTGTGTGACGAAAATGAAGCATGGCCAAACTATACGATTTTGTAGGGATAAGCTTTCTTTGGCTATGTTATTTTAATAGACATAATTGCTTGATTAGTATGCTTGAAGTATTACTATTTTTATGTCAATATTAAACTTTTATCTTGAATCTTTTGGATCTGAACATTCACGCCACAATAAAGAGAATTACATTGGAAATTATGTTAGGGAGCATTCCACATCAAAAATTCTGTTTTTATCATTTACCTACTCGAGGACGAGCAAGAATTAAGCATGGAGATGCTTGATACGTCTCCAACGTATCTATAATTTTTATTGTTCCATGCTATTATATTATCTGTTTTGGATGTTTAATGGGCTTTAATATACCTTTTTATATTATTTTTGGGACTAACCTATTAACCGAAAGCCTAGTGCAAATTGCTGTTTTTTTGCCTATTTCAATGTTTCGCGGAAAAGGAATATCAAATAGAATCCAAACAGAATGAAACGTTCGTGAGGAACTTTTTTGGAACAAATGTGGTCCAGGAGACTTGGAGTGGACGTCAAGGAAGGCGCGAGGCGGCCACGAGGTAGGAGGGCGTGCCCAGGGGGGGCAGGCGCGCCCGCCACCCCCGTGGGCCCCTGGCAGCTCCACCGCCCTATTTCTTTCACCTATATATACTCTTATACCCTGAAACCTTCGGGAAGAGAAACAAAACACCTTTTCCACCGCTGCAACCTTCTGTACCCGTGAGATCCCATCTTGGGGCCTTTTCTGGTGATCTGCCGAAGGGGGATTCGATCATGGAGGGCTTCTACATCAACACCATAGCCTCTCCGATGATGTGTGAGTAGTTTACCACAGACCTTTGGGTCCATAGTTATTAGCTAGATGGCTTCTCTCTCTTTGGATCTCAATACAAAGTTCTCCTCGATCTTCTTGGAGATCTATTCGATGTAACTCTTTTTGCAGTGTGTTTGCCAAGATTCGATGAATTGTGGGTTTATGAACTTGATTATCTATGAATATTATTAGATTTCTCTGAATTCTTATATGCATGATTTGGTATCTTCGCAAGTCTCTTCGAATTATCAGTTTGGTTTGGCCTACTAGATTGATCTTTCTTGCAACGGGAGAAGTGCTTAGATTTGCGTTCAATCTTGCAGCGTCCTTTCCCTGTGATAGCAGGGGCAGCAAGGCACGTATTGTATTGTTGCCATCGAGGATAAAAAGATGGGGTTTATATCATATTGTTTGAGTTTATCCCTCTACATCATATCATCTTGCCTAAAGCGTTACTCCGTTCTTATGAACTTGATACTCTAGATGCTGCTGGATAGCGGTCAATGCGTGGAGTAATCGTAGTAGATGCAGAATCGTTTCGGTCTACTTGTCACGGACATGATGCCTATATTCATGATCATTGCCTTAGATATTATCATAACTATGCGCTTTTCTATCAATTGTTCGACAGTAATTTGTTCACCCACCGTAATACATGCTATCTTGAGAGAAGCCACTAGTGAAACCTATGGCCCCCGGGTCTACTTTACATCATATACGTTTCCAATCTACAATTCTAGTTTACTATTTATTTTGCAATCTTTATTTTCCAATCTATATAAAAAAATACCAAAAATATTTATCTTATTATCTCTATCAGATCTCACTGTCGTAAGTGACCGTGAAGGGATTGACAACCCCTTTATCACGTTGGTTGAGAGGTTCTTGTTTGTTTGTGCAGGTACTAGGGGATTTGTGTGTAGTCTCTGTCGGCGTTATGGGAACGGGGGTCCCCGGACTTGCCTGTGTGCGGCCCGTGGTGTGGTTCCACTAGCGGCCCTGTACGGCCCATCTTCACCAGCGGACACTCAAGACCCTCGCGATGCGAACGACGCAAGACCTCCTCAGGGACGGAGAGATCAAGGAAAGGGACACCTCGCGAGGTTTGTGTGATGCAAGCCATGACAACTGGAGCTAGGTGGGCACCCGGCAGGCGCCAGCGCGCAGTGTCCTCGTTTCCTCTTTGGTGCTAAAGGGGCAAGCGCAGGCGAGGAGCCCCGAGGCATCAGGAAAAGGTTTCCATATCGGTGCAACAAGACCAAGACCAGCAGGACAGAGGTCACCGTGGAGCCCAAGACGGCGTCACCACCAGAGCCTTTGGCAGGCGAAGACTACTTTTGTCAGGATAGCTTGTACTACCTGTCCCCCTTCAAATTAGCCATTGTGGGATCCCTTCCCGCCTAATATTTGGGAAGAGAACCTGAGCCTCTATATATAGGACTAGCCACCACCATAGAGAGGAGAGGGGCTCATCTAGAGGGAATCCTCGACCACACACACCAAGCACAAGAGCACCTCTTCTCAGGAGGCTATTCTGCCCTTGTAACTGTTCATCCTCAGCCCAAGAGGCAATCCACCACACCACACTGGAGTAGGGTATTACACCACATTGGTGGCCCGAACCAGTATAAACTCTTGTATCTCTTGTTCTTTGGGTAAGTCGAGCTAGGCCGTGAGATCATGATGTGCGCGAGCTAGAGAGGGGGAGAGATCTTCGTGCGCACCCCAGTGTTCGAACCTCAAGGGTTTTGCCAGAACCCAAAATACGACATTGGGCGCGCCAGGTAGGGGTGCGTCAGAGCTTCTCTTTGACCAGTTGATCTGCCGATACCCCGCGGTTCCGATGTTCGGCGACCCGAGGAACAACGCCGACCGCTGGGCAGCTTGGCCGGCCCAGGCTGCGTCATCCGCCCAAGAATACCTCAACCCTGCGCCCCAGGCGGCACGCGCACCACCAAACACTGTGGGGCGCGGGCGACGCGGTCAAGCGCCATCCACCCTTACTCCATGAGAAGCACCGACAGCTGCAAGGGCCTCAAGACACGCTGCGGCCACGATACCGCACACCGAACGGGAACAAGCAAACATGAGGGCCGCGCTCACAGTTGCTCGGGAGCTGCTGCGATGTCGGCTGATGAAGAGCGGCTAGGATGCATTGTTGGAGCGCGTCGCCGAGCTACAGAACACTACGGCCTCGGGAGCACTGCCCTTCTGCTCCCTGCTTATGCCTCAGGCCGCGGTTGGATCACATGGCGGGCCTCACCACGCCCACATGCCCCCAGGTGCGCCAGGGGGCTTCATTGACACCGGCGCGACTAGCAGCACCAGATGCCCAATTGCACCCGCGCCACCTCCAATGGGCGCGGGCACGAGCGTTGCAACCCGCGGCCCCAGCGGATTGCGGCCTGGCAATGTGGAGCATGGGGTACTTCGGCGAGGTCTTTGGGGCGACGGCCTCGGAGGCCTACGTGCCCCGCATGACGGACCAGGAGTATGCGCTGGAAGACGACCCAAGCTCGTACCTCGAGCCAGTCTAGGAGGAGAAGGCGCTAGAAGCTGAGGTCTTCCAGGAGCCCCCCGGGAGCGTCGCCAACCATGTCGGCGACAACAGCTATAGGGTACCACTAATCTCTCAGGAGCAAGCTTACGCTAACCATGGGTTGTAGGAGGATCAGGTCACAACGGAGGACGGCGGCCCCAGCTCAGGGGCCTCCCTTCTACCAGGAGGAGCGCACTGGGGGCTGCAGGGGAGGTGCCGGGAGCAAGGTCCCTCCCCGCATCATGTGGAGCAGGGCGTCCCCTGGAGGTACGCCCTTTGTCGGGGAGGTGCTGGTGAGCCTGTCCCCGGCAGAGAATCTGTGGTCGCCGAGGGCGCCGCTGGCGTCCTCTTTTCCCCTTGGCTTCGTCCTGGCTTCCGGACGCACCAATGGTGGTCGACTGTGGTGCAAAGCGGGGCCCTTGTCTTGCGATATGAAGTAAGGCTCACGCCTGTGAGGATCTCCGCTCGTGACACTCCCACGTATTAATGAGTGGGGGCTATACACGCCCCGGAGTCTCAGGAATGTCACCCTCGGGCCTCGGGGGCTCCCTCCCACGTCCTAGTGGCAGCACTTAGCTCCGCGCTGGTGAGAAGACAAGAAGACTAGACTAGGTGCCGGACGCGGCCATTTGCTTTTAATCTCTCTTATGCATCCCTGTTTTCTGTCTTTGGACTTAAATTTGAAGTTGAATTTTCATTGGTGTGCGCGCGGGGGGGGGTATCTTTTCTCGTTCGTGCGATTACTTGCAATCTGGTTCCCTGCCCTGATTCGAAGTTCACACCTGCTGCCTTCCCCCTCGCGAGCGGGGGCTGGGCGAGGCGCACGCACGTGTCGTGCACGTCCTTCCATGGCTAGCGTTGCTCCTCCCGAGGCCCTCTCAGACCGATCGGCAAGCCCCTCAGAAGCACACAACCTCACGAGCCGGTCGGGAACCGGCCCTGACTAAGGTAAACTGCAGCAGTACGCTCGCGGCGGGGCTCGTGGGCTCATAAAAACACATATTCAGCTTGGCCTAAGGAATAAAGGCAGTAATTTGTTTACATGAGGGGCTCCCCCTCCCAAAATTCTCTTACAACTTTCACTGCCATGCCCGAGTTTTCACATGCAGGGTCCACGACAAGGAAGCACGGGCTTAATCGGACATATCTCTCATCGCGTCCTCCGGGTCGCCCTCAGATGCGTCACTGGCGTCGCCGTCACCATCGCTGGCATCGCCATCACCATCGCCGGCATCACCATCACCATTGCCGGCGTCGCCCACGCCATCGTCGACCACGTCACCTTCATCCGCCGCGACCACCACCGCATCATCCTTGGAGGTGAAGGCCCGGACTAGAGCATCCACATTGTCTTCTACCCAGCGCGCCAGGTCACCCTGGATGGCCTCAGGCACCGGGGCAATGGTGGCGTCAAAATCGAAGTTGGGGTAGGTGTTCTGGAGGTGGCTGAAGATGCAGGAGAACGCGCGCCTAAGCAGGCTACAGCTCCTCTCTTCAACAAGCACGCGAGCCCTCTCAGATCGACTCTCCAGGCGTGTCACCACATTGGTGAAGAAGAGGAGGTGGCTGGCATAATCATTCGAGTGGGGATGAGGGGCATATTTGTCACAGATGGTGCCCAGCTTCGCGTTGGCCCTGATCTTGAGGCTTTGGAGCATCGGGGCATGCTCGCGCTCTAGCGTCCGCCGCCAGAGCGCTTCCTCCCTGCTCTGCTACACGGAGGACTCGGCACTGGTGACCCGCTGCTGAAGAGAAAGTAGTTCGACGCGGGCGGAGGCCAGCTTAGCTTGCACTAAGGTCAGGGAGGCTGCAGTGGCTTCCTCACACTATCTCGCCTCAGCCAACCCCGACTTAAGGGCAATACTCCTGCCCACTTCCTCGGCTTCCCGCTGATCAACCTCCTCCTGGGCCTTGGCCTCGCGCGCACTGACAACATCCTCCACTTGGGCGACCTGGCGCTCCCTCGTCTCCAGCCGCTCAAGCTCAAGGTTGCGCTCCATGGCTTCCAGCGCCAGCACTTCCTCGCGCCTCAGGATATCTTCCTCCCACGGCAGGCGTCCCCTTCGTCGACGCTAGGGTGGCCTTGCGCTCCTCCACTTGCTGCTCCAAGCAGGCACTCCATGCTTGGAGCTCCCAAGCGCACTTCTCTATGGTCTCGCGGCGGCGATCAGCTTCCCGGGCTTCTTCCAAGGCTCGGGCGCAAGCCTCGCGCGAGGTCGCGAGAGACGCCTCATCCTTCGCGTTATCAAGCTCGCGCTTGTGGTGCCCGAGGTTGATGGCTACCTTCAGTTTATGCCGCTCCTCCATCAGCCGAAGATCCTCTGCCTCTAGGCGTGTGTCTACATCGGCGAGCTATCCGCCAAGCCGGCTCATTGTGCCCATCGCCTCCCGAAAGAGCTCTTGGCGGACGACACTCCGTTCGTGCGCAAGCTTGAGCGCATGGACGATTTAGTCTTCCACAACATGGGGCCACCGACGGGATCCGAAGCGGCTCGCTACCTTTCCACTGGGGGCTAGTGGCTGGTGCCCCCCGGTCGCTAACGGGGCTTCGGTAGGAGCCCGACTGGGTTGAGGCTCGCTACTGGAAGAAGGAACCAAGACTGAAGCCATCCAACCGCCATCCACGACCAGAGGAGGAGCACTTGGCACACTCATCGCACCCCCGACGAGGCCACAAAGAAGAGACGGCAGGAGCGCGGGCTCGAGGCACCAGGCTTGCGTGTCTTCCTCTTCGGCCGACCTCGCGCTGGAAGCAACATGCTGGCCTGGGACACTCAAGGCCAGCGGGAGACTCGAGACAGGAGGAGGTTGCTCCCCGGGAGGCTTCACGGCCTTAGCAGATGGGATCCTGAAGAGCCACTATCAGGAAGGGAAGCAGCACTCGAGGAATTACAAAGATAAGGTACTTACTCATCTATGGCGATGTACTTCCTCTGTTTCAACGGCTGGAAGGCGCCGCTGCTGCAGCTTGGGGACCCCTTCCTCTTGCGGAGCGCATCGAAGTCTACACGAAGCCGGCCGAAGCGTTGGACGTGGCGACCAACGTAGGGCGCGGCTGGTGAAGCACCCGAGGAGGTGACCTCGGGAGTGCGAAGCTGGGGAGAGCTATCAAGTTCCGCCTCGCAATGGCCTCTAGAGGCCTTGGGAGCTTCGACCTCAGGAAGAGTGGATTGTGTCGCCCCCTCAACTGCCACCCTAGAGCGAGAGTTACGGGTTCCCGAAGATGACGCTTTAGGAACCGTGGGCGGCTCCGACACCCCAGCACCCGCGCCTCCGGCCTCCGGCGGTGCTTGCCCCCCTACGTCCACCCTTGGGGCAAGTTCGGCACCGGCGACAAGGAGGGGAACCACGGTGACGGCATTCTCGCGGGACCCCTCAAGGCCAACCGGACGCAGCCCCCATTCGTCAAAGGGGGGCATCTGCCCCGCAAACTCCACCCTTTTGAGCAACAGTACAAGAGACAGCCCTCCGGTGGCATATCGGCTGGCGAGGGGTCGCCCGCCAGGACCTTGAACACCATTCTTCATGCCTCGAGCGGAAGCACTGACCCCTGAAGCCTCATGCAATCCTGGCCGACAAATAGGGCCCACATCGGCTGGGAATGGCGCTGGATTGAGGCGATGCGGTGTTGGAGAAAATCCTTCATTACCATTCGGAACCTCCTTAGCCAAGGTATTTCAACCTCCTTAGCCGGATCCAGACGAAGGCGACGTGGGGGCTCGTAAGCTTCTCATGAGCCCAGCCGGAGCTGGGGACGGCAGGCGCAGACGAAGGCAAGAGCAAAGGGCTGAGCACTTCGATATCCATGTACACCCACCGCATTCGGAACCCGCTCGCAGACGGCGGGAGTTCAAAGTCAATCCCCGAGCCGGCCGTTGCCACCATGGCCTGGAAGCTCAGGCACCCCGAGCATTGCCGGGGGTCGGTCAGGTGCAACGATAAGAAATGGCGCAGAAGGGCCATGGAGGGGGCAATGCCCACCATGGCCTCGCAGACAAAGGCAAAGACGGCGAGAAGAGCGACAGATTGGGGATCTAGGTGCGGCAGATGGATCTAGTAATGGGAAATCACAACGTTGAAGAAGGCGGAGAAGGGGGGGACCAGACCGGCCCACAGGGCGTCGATGAAGAATTGGACCTCAGTGGTTGTTCTATTGACAGAAGCTCGGGGCGCAGGACAGGCCGCTCCCCATTCGTTGAAGCTGGGGGTGAGTGCGAGGCGGACCTTGTCCATGGCCTCCTGATTGAGCACCCGCGATCAGCCGACGGCGGGCTCAGCAACCAAAGGCGGGTTGGCTGAGGACAGGGGCTTCTCCCCTTTCTCCGTCCGGTTCGGTGCCATGGCGATGGAGAGGGCTGCGCTTAGGTTAGATTGAGAGAGGAAGCTGAGGTTCAAAGAAGCAGAGGAGTCGGGGAGTGCGTTGCCAGCAATGGGGAGATAACTGTGTGGGACGCCATGGCTGCTTAGCCAGGCGGATATCAAGGCTGCGTGGGGAAGCGGGGCCGCCCATGTCAAATCAAATACCACGCGTCAGCGGGGCCATAGGTTGTTGGGGCCCGCAGCGCTCCGCACTTGCCCTTTGGCTTCGCCTCGAAGCCAAGACCGATCGCGCCTTGGGCCCCCGGGGCTACTGTCGGTGTTCTGGGAATGGGGGTCCCCAGTCTTGCCTGCCCGCGGCCTGCGGCCCGCGACATGGCTCCACCAGTGGCCCTGTATGGCCCATCTTCACCAGCGAACACTCAAGACACTCGCGAGGGGCCAAGCCTTGCGAGGCGGACGACTCAAGACCTCCTTAGGGGTGGCCTCACCAAGCTGGCTCGCGAGGGGCCAAGCCTTGCGAGGAGGACGACTCAAGACCTCCTCAGGGGTGGCCTCACTAGGTTGGCTCGCGAGGGGCGGAGAGATCAAGGCAAGGGACACCTCGCAAGGTTTGTGTGACGCAAGCCATGACGACATGAGCCTGGCAGGCGCTAGTGTGCAGTGTCCTTGTTTCCTCTTTGGTGCTAAAGGGGCAAGCGCAGACGAGGAGTCCCGAGGCATCAGGCAAAGGTTTCCATATCGGTGCAACAAGACCAAGACCAACAGGACGGAGGTCACCGTGCAGCCCAAGACAGCGTCACCACCAGAGCCATTGGCAGGCGAAGACTACTTTTGTCAGGATAGCTTGTACTACCTGCCCCCCTTCAAATTGGGCGTTGTGGGATCCCTTCCCGCCTAATATTTGGGAAGAGGACCCGGGCCTCTATATATAGGACTAGCCACCACCATAAAGAGGAGATGGGCTCATCTAGAGAGAATCCTCGACCACACACACCAAGCACAAGAGCACCTCTCCTCAGGAGGTTGTTCTTCTGTTGTAACTGTTCATCCTCAGCCCAAGAGGCAATCCACCAAACCACACTGGAGTAGGATATTACACCACATCAGTGGCCCGAACCAGTATAAACTCTTGTGTCTCTTGTCCTTTGGGTTCGTTGAGCTAGGCCGTGAGATCACGATGTGCGCGAGCTAGAGAGGGAGAGAGATCTTCGTGCGCACCCCAGTGTTCGAACCTCAAGGGTTTTGCCAGAACCCAAAATCCGACAGTCTCCTACTGGATTGATACCTTGGTTCTCAAAAACTGAGGGAAATACTTACGCTACTTTTCTGCATCAGCCTTTCCTCTTCAAGGGAAAACCAATGCATGATCAAGAGGTGGCGGCTGCGGGGCCTCAAAACCAGAACTTTTGACAGGTTGTGCAAGTGCGGAAGGCGTTGGATTGATGAGTTGCCAACGGTTCTTTGGTTGATCAAAATGACACCAAATTGAGCCACTGGCTAGACGGGGCAGAAGCAATTCTCCCCATGGAACTCATATATGGGTCACCTCGAGTGCTCGCGTATGATGAGTTTGAGAAAGAGCAGTTGCGCCAAGATGATGTGACGCTCCTTGAGAAAGATCGTCTTCAGGTTGCTGTGCGAGCCACTCGTTACCAGCAAGCCTTGTGCCGCTACAATAGATGCAAGGTTCATGCCCGAAGCCTTGAGGATGGTGACCTTGTTCTTCGGCAAAACCAATCCGCCAAGAATTCAAACAGGTTGACACCGAAGTGGGAAGGCCCTTATTGGGTAATATGAGTCACCAGGCCCGGCACAGTCCGCCTAGAGACCGAGGATGGCATTTCGGTGAGCAATTCCTGGAACATCGAACATCTTCACAGGTTTTACCCCTAAAGCGCGGTTGCCGGGAGCCCCGACAACCCCCTTTTTGTACTAGCCTTGCCGGCAAGGCATGTAACCCTATGTACAAAGCCAGGCGTAGACCCTGCGCGCAGTCAGGAAAGAAACCCTTAGTATGTACAGTTTCCTGTTGATTTCCATAGTTATGTGTATACGTATATGCATGCTCATCCAGGGTATTGTACTACCTTTTGAGTCCAATAAATATTAACGGACTGCCAAGGGTTCATGGTCTTGCCCTCTTTTCCTTCCATCCATGGCAAGGACGCTCGATCCCGCCAAGTACCTAGCTTCGGCAAGAAGTTGAGAAGACCGCCTGGCACGGGGATCCCCGACAAACCAACCATATAAAGTTTACCTCTTGCCCATCCATGTTCGTAACCTACGAATTGTTGCTACGTCTTGAGCTTGCATTGGTTTTCCTCGAAGAGGAAGGGATGATGCAGCAGAGTAGCATAAGTATTTCCCTCAGTTTTTGAGAACCAAGGTATCAATCCAGTAGGAGCCCACGCTCAAGTCCCTCGTACCTGCACAAAGCGATAGCTACTCGCAACCAACGCGATTAGGGGTTGTCAAGCCCTTCACGGTCACTTACGAGAGTGAGATCTGATAGATATACTATTTTTGGTATAAAGATGCAAAGTAAAAAGTAAAGGCAAAGTAAAAAGCAAAGCAAGATTAAAGTGATGGAGATTGATATGATGAGAATAGACCCGGGGTCCAGAGGTTTCACTAGTGGCTTATCTCAAGAGCATAAGTATTCTATGGTGGGTGAACCAATTACTGTTGAGCAATTGACAGAATTGAGCACAGTTATGAGAATATCTAGGCATGATCATGTATATAGGTATCACGTCCGTGACAAGTAGATCGAAATGATTCTGCATCTACTACTATTACTCCACTCATCGACCGCTATCCAACATGCATCTAGAGTATTAAGTTAAAACAGAGTAACACCTTAAGAAAGATGACATGATGTAGAGAGATAAATTCATGCAATATGAAATAAACCCCATCTTGTTATCCTCGATGGCAACGATAAAATACGTGCCTTGCTTCCCCTACTATCACTGGGTAAGGATACCGCAAGATCGAACCCAAAGCTAAGCACTTCTCCCATGGCAAGAACTACCAATCTAGTTGGCCAAACCAAATGAATAATTCGAAGAGACTTGCAAAGATAACCAATCATACAT
Source organism: Triticum aestivum (assembly GCF_018294505.1). NCBI lineage: Eukaryota > Viridiplantae > Streptophyta > Magnoliopsida > Poales > Poaceae > Triticum > Triticum aestivum. Next base: position 317,093,932 of record NC_057809.1, on the reverse strand, counting down.
AAAAGAATTCAGAGAAGATTCAAATATTATTCATAGATAGACTTGATCATAAACCCACAATTCATCGGTCTCCACAAACACACCGCAAAAAGAAGATTACATCGAATAGATCTCCACAAGAGAGGGGAGAACTTTGTATTGAGATTCAAAGAGAGAGAAGAATCCATCTAACTACTAACTATGGACCCCAAGGTCTGAGGTAAACTACTCACACTTCATCGGAGGGGCTAGGATGATGCAGAAGCCCTCCGTGATGATGGCCCTCTTCCGGCGGTGCTTCGGAACAGGCCCCAAGATGGGATCTCATGGATGCAGAAAGTTGCGGCGGTGGAATTAGGTTTTTGGCTCATGTTCTGATCGTTTGGGGGTACATGTGTATATATAGGAGGAAGAAGTACGCCGGCGGAGCAACGAGGGGCCCACGAGGCAGGGGGCGCGCCCTAGGGGGGGGGGCGGGGCGCCGCCACCCTTGTGACCGCCTCTTTTGTTCCTTGGAGCAGGGTCCAAGTCTCCTGAATCACGTTCGGTGAGAAAATCACGTTCCCGAAGATTTTATTCCGTTTGGACTCTGTTTGATATTCCGTTTCTTCGAAACACTGAAATAGGCAAAAAACAACAATTCTGGGCTGGGCCTCCGGTTAATAGGTTAGTCCCAAAAATAATATAAATGTGGAAAATAAAGCCCAATATAGTCCAAAACAGTAGATAATATAGCATGGAGCAATCAAAAATTATAGATACGTTGGAGACGTATCAGGCATCCCCAAGCTTAATTCCTGCTCGTCCTCGAGTAGATAAATGATAAAAAGAGAATTTTTGATGCGGAGTGCTACTTGGCATAATTTCAATGAAAATCTTCTTAATTGTGGTATGAATATTCAGATTAGAAAGATTCAAGACAAAAGTTCATATTGACATAAAAAATAATAATACTTCAAGCATACTAACAAAGCAATTATGTCTTCTCAAAATAACATGGCCAAAGAAAGTTATCCCTACAAAATCATATAGTCTGGCTATGCTCCATCTTCACCACACAAAGTATTTAAATCATGCACAACCCCGATGACAAGCCAAGCAATTGTTTCATACTCCAACTTTTTCAAAACTTTTTCAATCTTCACGCAATACATGAGCGTGAGCCATGGATATAGCACTATAGGTGGAATAGAATGGTCATTATGGATAAGACAAAAAGGAGAAGATGGTCTCACATCAACTAGGCATCAACAGGCTATGGAGATGCCCATCAATATATATCAATGTGAGTGAGTAGGGATTGACATGCAACAGATGCACTAGAGCTATAAGTATATGAAAGCTCAAAAAGAAACTAGGTGGGTGTGCATCCAACTTGCTTGCTCACGAAGACCTAGGGTAATTTTTGAGGAAGCCCATCATTGGAATATACAAGCCAAGTTCTATAATGTAAAATTCCCACTAGTATATGAAAGTGATAACATGAGAGACTCTCTACTATGAAGATCATGGTGCTAGTTTGAAGCACAAGTGTGGTAAAAGGATAGTAACATTGTCCCTTCTCTCTTTTTCTCTCATTTTATTATTATTATTATTATTCTTATTTTTATTTGGGACTTTTCTCTTTTTTATGGCCTCTTTTTATTTGGGCTTCTTTGGCCTCTCTTTTTTATTTATTTTATTTTTCGTCCGGAGTCTCATCCCGACTTATGGGGGAATCATAGTCTCCATCATTCTTTCCTCACTGGGACTAATAATGATGATCATCACATTTTTATTTTTCTTATAACTCAACAATTACAACTTGATACTTAGAACAAAATATGACTCTATGTGAATGCATCCGGCGGTGTACCGGGATATGCAATATGACAATGATGGAGTGTGTCATGATAAACGGAACGGAGGAAAGTTGCATGGCAATATATCTCAGAATGGCTATGGAAATGCCATAATAGGTAGTTATGGTGGCTTTTTTGAGGAAGGTATATGGTAGGTGTACGATACCGGTGAAAGGTGCGCGGTATTAGAGAGGCTAGCAAAGGTGGAAGGGTGAGAGTGCGTATAATCCATGGACTCAACATTAGTCATAAAGAACTCATATACTTATTGAAAAAATCTAGAAGTTATCAAAGCAAAGTTTTATGCGCATGCTCCTAGGGGGGTAGATTGGTAGTAAAAGACCATCGCTCGTCCCCGACCACCACTCATAAGGAAGACAATCAATAAACAAATCATGCTCCGACTTCATCACATAACGGTTCACCATACGTGCATGCTACGGGAATCACAAAACTTAACACAAGTATTCTTTAAATTCACAACTACTCAACTAGCATGACTTTAATATTATCACCTCCAAATCTCAAAACAATTATCATGCTTCAATCTTTTCTTAGTATTCAACACACTGAAAAAAAGTTTCACAAATCTTGAATACCAAGCATATTATTATTAAGCAAATTACCATGCTATTAAGAGACTCTCAAAATAATTTAAGTGAAGCATGAGAGATCAATAGTTTCTTTAAAACAAATCCACCACCGTGCTCTAAAAGATTTAAGTGAAGCACATAGAGAAAAATTATAACGCTCAAAAGATATAAGTGAAGCACATAGAGCAAAATTATCTTAGCTCAAAAGATATAAGTGAAGCACATAGAGTATTCTATCAAATTTTAATTCATGTATGGCTCTCTCAAAAGGTGTGTACAGCAAGTATGATTGTGTCATACTAAGACACAAATACACAAATAATACAAGACGCTCCAAGCAAAACACATATCATGTTGGTGAATAAAAATATAGCTCCAAGTAAATTACCGATGGAAGTGGACGAAAGAGGGGATGCCTTCCGGGGCATCCCCATGCTTTGAGGTTTTGGTGTCCTTGGATTATATTGGGGGTGCCATGGGTATCCCCAAGCTTAGGATCTTGCCACTCCTTGTTCCATGATCCATCAAAAGAATTCACCCAAAACTTGAAAACTTCACAACACAAAACTCAAAATAGAAAACTCGTGAGCTCCGTTAGCGAAAGAAAACAAAAGACCACTTCAAGGTACTGTAATGAACTCATTGTTTATTTATATTGGTGTTAAACCTACTGTATTCCAACTTCTCTATGGATTATAAATTATTTTACTAGCCATAGATTCATCAAAATAAGCAAACAACACACGAAAAACAGAATCTGTCAAAAACAGAACAGTCTGTAGTAATTGTAGCTAGCGCAAGATCTGGAACCCCAAAAATTCTAAAATAAATTTCTGGACGTGAGGAATTTATCTATTAATCATCTTCAGAAAGAATTAACTAAATATCACTCTTTAAATAAAAATTACAGCAGTTCTCGTGAGAGCTAAAGTTTCTGTTTTTTACAGCAAGTTCAACAAGACTTTCCCCAAGTCTTCCCAACGGTTCTACTTGGCACAAACACAAAAAACACAACCAAAACAGAGGATAAATAATTTATTTATTACTAAACAGGAGCAAAAGTCAAGGAATAAAAATAAAATTGGGTTGCCTCCCAACAAGCGCTATCGTTTAACGCCCCTAGCTAGGCATAAAATCGAGGATAGATCTAGGTATTGCCATCTTTGGTAGGCAATCCATAAGTGGCTCTCATGATAGTTTCATATGGTAATTTTATTTTCTTTCTTGGAAAGTGTTCCATGCCCTTTTTTAATGGAAATTCAAATCTAATATTCCCTTCCTTCATATCAATAATCGCACCAACCGTTCTAAGGAAAGGTCTACCAAGAATAATAGGGCAAGAAGGATTGCAATCTATATCAAGAACAATGAAATCTATGGGCACATAATTCCTATTTGCAACAATAAGAACATAATTAATACTTCCCATAGGTTTCTTAATAGTGGAATCCGCAAGATGCAAGTTTAGAGAGCAATCATCAAAATTACGGAAATCTAGTAAATCACACAAAGTCTTGGGAATAGTAGAGACACTAGCACCCAAATCACACAAGGCATAAAACTCATGATCTTTAATTTTAATTTTAATAGTTGGTTCCCACTCATCATAGAGTTTTATAGGGATAGAAACTTTCAACTCAAGGTTTTCTTCATAATATTGCATCAAGGCATCAACAATATGTTCGGTGAAGGCTTTATTTTGACTATAAGCATGTGGAGAATTTAGCACGGATTGCAACAAGGAAATAAAATCAATTAAAGAGCAACTTTCATAATTAAATTCCTTTAAATCCAATATAGTGGGTTTAGCAACATCTAGATTTTTATTTCTTTCAATCCCACTTTCGTCAATTTCATCATTAAGATCTAAATACTCTGAATTTTTACAAAGCCTTCTAGGTAATGGAAGATCATATTCAGTTTCATCAAGATTAATATTGCAAAATAAAGATTTAATAAGGGACACATCAATAACTTTTAGATCTTCATCTTGATTTTCATAGGTATTGGAAGAACATGCTTTAATAAAGGCATCTTTGCAAGCGCATCCTAGTGGTTCTTTCCTTGCACTCATCAATGGAAATTCTCATGGCTTTGAGAGACTCATTAATATCATGCTTAGGAGGAATTGATCTAAGCTTTAAAGAATCAACATCAAGAGAAATTCTATCAACGTTTCTAGCCAAATCATCAACTTTAAGAAATTTCTCCTCAAGCAAAGCATTAAAATTCTTTTGTGAATTCATAAACTCTTTAACACTATTCTCAAATTCAGAATGCATCTTATTATAATTTCCATAAGAGTTGTTGTAGGAATTACCATAATTATTAGAAGTAGGATATGGCATAGGATTAAAATTCCCTCTATAAGCGTTGTTACCAAAATTATTCCTACCAAAAAATTTCACATCCATAGATTCATTGTTATTCTCAATCAAAGTAGACAAACGCATATCATTAGGATCAGAAGAAACACTCTTAGTAGCAAATAATTTCACAAGTTCATCCATCTTTCCACTCAACACATTAATTTCTTCTATCGCATGCACTTTTTTATTAGAAGATCTTTCAGTATGCCATTGAGAATAATTAACCATAATATTATCTAGGAGTTTAGTAGCATCTCCTAAAGTGATTTCCAAAAAAGTGCCTCCCGCGGCCGAATCTAAAAGATTTCTAGAAGCAAAATTCAATCCGGCATAAATTTTTTGTATAATCACCCACAAATTCAAACCATGAGTAGGGCAATTACATCTCATTAATTTCATTCTCTCCCAAGCTTGTGCAACATGTTCGTGATCAAGTTGTTTAAAGTTCATAATATCGTTTCTAAGAGAGATGATCTTAGCGGGAGGAAAATACTTAGAGATAAAAGCATATCTTTGCACTTGTTCCATGAATCAATACTATTCTTAGGCAAAGACGAAAACCAAGCTTTAGCACGATCTCTAAGCGAAAAAGGAAACAACTTCAATTTAATGACATCATTATTGACATCTTTTTTCTTTTGCATATCAGATAAATCAACGAAGCTATTCAGATGAGTAGCAGCATCTTCACTAGGAAGGCCGGCGAATTGATCTTTCATAACAAGATTCAACAAAGCAGTATTAATTTCACAAGATTCAGCATCGGTAAGAGGAGCAATCGGAGTGCTAAGGAAATCATTATTGTTGGTATTGGTGAAGTCACACAATTTAGTAGTATCTTGAGCCATCGCGACAAGCAAGCAATCTAACACACGAGCAAACAAAAGCAAACGGGCAAAAAGAGGCAAATAGAGAGGGAGGATAGGGAGAGAGAGGGCGAATAAAACGACAAGGGTGAATTGGGGGGAGAGTAAAACAAGAGGCAAATGGCAAATAATGTAATGCGAGAGATAGGGATTGTGATGGGTACTTGGTATGTTGACTTTTTGCGTAGATTCCCAGCAACGGCGCTAGAAATCCTTCTTGCTACGTCTTGAGCTTGCGTTGGTTTTCCCCGAAGAGGAAGGGATGATGCAGCATAGTAGCGTAAGTATTTCCCCAGTTTTTGAGAACCAAGGTATCAATCCAGTAGGAGCCCACGCTCAAGTCCCACGTACCTGCACAAAGCAATAGCTACTCGCAACCAATGTGACTAGGGGTTGTCAAGCCCTTCACGGTCACTTACGAGAGTGAGATCTGATAGATATAATATTTTTGGTACTTTTGGTATAAAGATGCAAAGTAAAAAGTAAAGGCAAAGTAAAAAGCAAAGCAAGATTAAAGTGATGGAGATTGATATGATGAGAATAGACCCGGGGGCCATAGGTTTCACTAGTGGCTTCTCTCAAGAGCATAAGTATTCTACGGAGGGTGAACAAATTACTGTTGAGCAATTGACAGAATTGAGCATAGTTATGAGAATATCTAGGCATGATCATGTATATAGGCATCACATCCATGACAAGTAGATCGAAACAATTCTGCATCTACTACTATTACTCCAATCATCGACCGCTATCCAGCATGCATCTAGAGTATTAAGTTAAAAACAGAGTAACGCCTTAAGCAAGATGACATGATGTACAGAGATAAATTCATGCAATATGAAATAAACCCCATCTTGTTATCCTCGATGGCAACAATACAATACGTGCCTTGCTGCCCCTTCTGTCACTGGGTAAGGACACGGCAAGATCGAACCCAAAGCTAAGCACTTCTCCCATGGCAAGAACTACCAATCTAGTTGGCCAAACCAAACGGATAATTCGAAGAGACTTGCAAAGATAACCAATCATACATAAAAGAATTCAGAGAAGATTCAAATATTATTCATAGATAGACTTGAGCATAAACCCACAATTCATCAGTCTCAACAAACACACCACAAAAACAAGATTACATCGAATAGATCTCCACAAGAGAGGGGGAGAACTTTGTATTGAGATTCAAAGAGAGAGAAGAAGCCATCTAGCTACTAACTATGGACCCGAAGGTCTGAGGTAAACTACTCACACTTCATCGAAGGGGCTAGGATGATGTAGAAGCCCTCTGTGATGAAGGCCCTCTTTCGGCGGAGCTCTGGAACAGGCCCCAAGATGGGATCTCATGGATACAGAAAGTTGCGATGGTGGAATTAGGTTTTTGGCTCCTGTTCTGATCGTTTGGGGGTACATGTGTATATATAGGAGGAAGAAGTACGCCGGAGGAGCAACGAGGGGCCCACGAGGTAGTGGGGCGCGCTCTAGGGGGGCGCCCCCCACCCTCGTGACCGCCTCTTTTGTTCCTTGGAGAAGGATCCAAGTCTCACGGATCACGTTCAGTGTGAAAATCACGTTCCCGAAGATTTTATTCCGTTTGGACTCCGTTTGATATTCTGTTTCTTTGAAACACTGAAATAGGCAAAAAACAGCAATTCTGGGCTGGGCCTCCGGTTAATAGGTTAGTCCCAAAAATAATATAAAAGTGGAAAATAAAGCCCAATATAGTCCAAAACAGTAGATAATATAGCATGGAGCAATCAAAAATTATAGATACATTGGAGACGTATCACTTGTGCATTAGAAAACCTCGCCACTCTTTTTTGGAAGTCTCGGGTACTCCCATTCCCAGCACGAACGCTGCTTCGGTCGGAGTGGTCGTAGTAGCCCTTGCTAAAAAGAGATGGACGGGGGGCTGGACCCTTTCTCTGTAACCCGACAGATGTGATTCTCCGGCCGGCGCAGAGGGCACCGGCAAGACGGCTTACCGAGAGAACTTGTTAATTTCTGTTAAAGAGGCATTTTGCCTCTGCACGAGCGTATCCATCCACGGGTTTCCGGCAAGGCTAGTCTTTTTCATTAAAATGCTAATACAAGTACGGGTATTGCGGAACATAAGCATGGGATAGAGAGATTACATTGCATAGAAATTAAAATTCGGCAAACGCCTGCAAGTTTAGAAAAAAGATAAGTGCCCCATGATCTCCATTCTTGCGCCTTTCCTCCTAGGTGTGGCAGGTGAGGGCAAAGAAGGGGCTACGGGGAACGCGCCGACAGAGAGCATGGCGGGGATGGCCTTCAACAAGGCGCGTGGTCGAGGGAGGAACGCCATGCAGATGATGATGATGCCGCCAACGATCATCCGGAGTCGGAATCGGAGTCCTCCCGCCTGATCCCCTCCTCGTCGCCGTCACTCGAGGAGAAGCTCTCATCGTCGATCGAGCTCTCCGCGCAGCACCCTAACCTGTATCCCAAGCACCCGAAGACCTTGATGGAGAGCAGGTCGCTCTCCACTAATTTGAAGTGGAGAACGTGCCCCTTCATCAAGTAGTGGGCACGTGCTAAGGTTTTCCAACCTCGATGAAGAACCATTACATGAGGGACGGGGAACCATGTGTTCGCCCATATGTCCCCATTGCAACACCCCTTCATGTGAAGCCTCAGCCTCGGCGGCTGGTCGATCTCCAGCACCCTCGTGAACACCTCGGGGAGGCGAAGGCGGCTACGCAGCGGCTCGCGCAACTGAAAGATGAACTCCAGCGCCGTGTCCCCGACATGGCTGCTTGACGAAGTGGGAGGAGATGGTGGCGGAGATGGTGTTGGAGATGGAGACGTTGCAGGTGTCCTCCTTCCTCACCCTCCTCCGCCTCGACCACCTCGTCGACCACGCCCCCGTCCGGTGCCTCCACCTTGGGCATCTGGCTCTTCCTTGACCGTCGTGGCTCTCAGACGAGAGGAAGATCGAGTCGCCTCCGCAGGAGGATGGCTGCGACCGCTCCCTCTCAGCATGGTGGTGGATCGAGAATGGAGGCGACGCGAGGGGATGGCTCTCCTCCTCCTCCTGAGTCCCCTTTTTATAGTCAAGCAGGGAAGGCTGAAGACTGGCTCTACGCCTCTGAAGGGCCCTTTCAAGTCTGGCTCATTAAGTTGGCTACGAGTAAGGTCGTCGACCGCCCTCCCCGGGCCAATCAAAGGCGCATGGGTATCGGCCATGGCCCACCTTCCCATATCTCACACGTCCGTCACCTACCGCACGCCATGCATGCGGCGTACGTGGCGAAAAAGATAGGCACGGTGGGAAACGTGGAACGGTGGTTCCAATGTTGAGAGAGGAGAGGAGAGTAAATGAGCAGCGCCCCTCAAGTTTTCCCTTTTTATGGGGAAGATGCGGGCCACCTCTTTACTATTCACAGCGGGGTGACGCAAGCGTGCTGCAATCGCCCCACGCACGACCCCCACGTCATGCACTCAATGTGGGTCGTGGGGAAGCGCAATTGGTGAAGGAGTTACCGCAATAAAAACTCTGCCACACATCCCCGTCCACCTTTCTGGGCCTGGCCCAACAACGTTTCACGGTTATGTGTGGCCCATGCCCGGGGGCTCCTGTCAGTGTACAAAAGTAGGGGCCCTTCTGTAGCCCTTTACTTGTGCACGGGAAGTCGTAGCCACACCTACGGTCGGGCTCGGCAGGGCAGAGGAAGCAAAGACACAAGGCTTCCGAGGCACCATCCAATCCAGAAGCATAAAGAGCAAAGAGACAATGTGAGCTTCCCCCGGCAAGAACCTTGCCGGGACGGCCTACATGGCCCCGGCAAGAGCCTTCCTGGGGCAACTTGCCCAACACCAGCATGACCGCCACCCTTGAGCCTGAGAGTTGTGATGCCATCTACAACGTCAGGACCAAGGCTCAGGTGCGCCTGCATGGTGGCATGCAGATCTTTGAGAAAACCAAAGGCCTGCAGGCCTAGATGAGCACCAAAAGACAAAGACCCCCGGCCAGATCCTTGTCGGGGACGCTTGCAAGCCCCTGACAAGACCCTTGTCGGGACGCTTGCAAGCCCCCGACATCTACGGAGCGGAAGCCAGGCCCGCACTTACCAAAGCTTCGCTGCCCCACGCCCGTTTCGACGTGACAACTAGCCTACCAACTAGGCACGCACTTGCGTGGCAGCATGCGGCCTCTAGGCCAACCAGCCAAGCACCTGCGTGGTGCCATGCAGATCTTCGTGAAGACCCTGCCATCGCACCAGCTCAGCAGCCATCCAGCATGGTGCTGCATGCCTCGTCACCTTGGACGTGCATCGAAGCAAGGCGAGGCGGTGATGGATGGGACAAGCTCCTTTACCGTCCCCGATAAATCTAGAGGACACATAGGCGGCGCATTAAATGTGTTTTCCCTAGGATGTCAGGAGATAAACTTGTACATTGTACATACTTTCCACCTCCTGTGTGCCACTGTGGCAACCCCTTTGACATATAAAAGGAGGCCCGAGGCGTACTGAGGAAGGTTTCGTACTTTTGGATTGGGCCTGCACCGTAGCTAGTTGAGGAGCTCAAGAACAGTAAATACACACAAAGCAGGACTAGGGTTTTACGCGTCGCTTGCGGCCCAAACCTGGGAAAAAATCCCACCGAGTTGATCTTCTAGACCCGCTCTTTACGCAGCCCCACGCCCCGCAACCGTAGAAGGGATTCCGTCGAGGGATCCCATAGGTGTCGTTCCGGATCCCCGACATCATTGCTGCTAGAATCGTGTGTTGACTGACAAAGCCTTGCGTAAACAAGTCATGCTCGAAATCTATGGCGTGTACAACCCATTGGCTATAAATTTTACTCATTTTCTAATTCATATGGAATTAATTGCAGCCCATTTTCCATTTTTAGAATTGCTGCCCATTTTCTGGTCAGTGCTAGGGTTAAAAATTTGAACTACAAAATGTACGAAATTTAAAAAATTCGCATATTTTTGCTGGGGAACAAAATATTCTTAATCCAAAAATTAGTAGCCATACTAAAAAAATTAAAAAAAATTCTTACTATGTCATGTTAAAATCCAATGAAATATAAAATACTAGTGAAGAACAAAAACAAAAAAATAAACTAATTGCCCATTTGCTATAATTTTTTAGGAATTTGCAACCCCTTTGATATTACTTATAACATATACTGACCATAATCTTTGGCAAGGCCGGAATGCATCCCTCCTCGTCTTGAAAGATTTGCAGCCCAGTAAGTCAGAGAAAACAAATAGGTCTAGCTTGGGTATTCTTCTAAAATAAATAGTGGGCTACCTATTTTCCCAAAGAAAAAACTGTTGGGCTGGTCATGTTGTTAGACGGGCCATAGAGACTGCACAACCCAGTTTATAGCCTGCTGCTCCAAACAAATCCTAAAAAAAAAGTTGTTCAATTCTATCGTTAATTGACAATACGTTGACAATGATGTGGGTCCCAGATATCAGCAGGGTGGATCAGAGTAAAAAATGAGGGGTGCATCTGAGTAGTAAAAGAGGCACTTGCTTGTGTTCAGGAGTGGACCTGGTGGGTCCGTTCTATCATACTCACAACTATAGTCCTCTCCCCATCCGCAAAAAAAAACTATAGTCCTCTCCCAATTCACTATGTTGACATGGCCGGACGACAGTGCCACTACGAGCGCACCAAGGCGGAGGATAAAGTGTTGTCGCCAATGTGTTGGGCTGGGTTGGACATTCTTATCAAATGGACCGAAACTATTTATGACGTTGACTATGACTTGCATGGGTCCGCTGGTTGCAGGAAGAAAATGGTGGGAGAAAGAAGACTGGTCGCTTTGTTTGCCTAAGAATAATATCGACTGAATGTAATGACGCTGTCATAGGAAATAATATCCTCTTGTTAAAATTTGACTTTTCAAATCGTGAATTTAAAGAACTGGTGCATGAGCATTTAGCTTTATTTATTTATGTTTAGGGGACCATGAGCATGTACCCGGGCCAGATTCATGTGAGAGCCTCCCTTCCAGTTAATTATGGGCTCCTGTATTGGGCCTTCATCAGTGGGCTGCATGTTATCGACAAGTGGAAAATGTGTTTCGTACCAAAAAATAGTATGCGCTACGTATGGTATGGGGCACTAAAGGATCTGATCGTGCAACGACTTCCAAAACATTGTGTTTGTCGTTCTAACAACACATTTATTCAACCAACAGATGAAATATACTACTGACTGTACATTGAAAATAGCAGCAGCAGCAACCAGGGCTGGGGGTGCAACAGAAGCAGTAAGCAGGCCAAAAGAGTAAAGACGCAGCTCTCTCTTCCAAACCAAACATCAGCCATCATTACAAAAGGGTTACCAAAAAAGAACAAGTGTATGCATCAAACTAAATAAAGATCCTACTACACCAAGTGTATGCATCTAAATAACTAGCTCAGTTAGACTTACTATTTATTAAGCTGTGGAGATTGGCCGACGGCTTGAAGCAAATGGGTGCCTGATGGGGAGAACTCTGGCCAGCAGGTCGAGGTCTGATACTTGCGACCCTCTCTCCTACTTTGGGCTACAGAGCGTGGCGGCACATATCAGGGTATGGTGCATGCAGAGACGGATGGTACGCTATGTACACACAGTTTTGCCTGATTAACGAAATCGCGGTGCCATCATGATCCTTGCCGTCGGTTATCTCCTGGTTAATCGGATAATTCAGTCCAAGAAACAGAGAGCGTGTACCAAGTCTACTTACTAGCCTCCAGTCAAAAATTCCTGAAGGTCGAGAGAAGCTAGGATCCTGCTCAAAGACCTTGCAGTGACTGTGATTGTATGCCGCGAAACAACACGCCCGGTACGTGCGAACGATCATCAATCGTTCCGCGTCGTGTGATCGAGCCAGGAACCACCTGCAACTGCCATGCCGCTTTTCTTTGAAAGGTTCTGGGATTAGGAAGGGTAGGGACACTAGGCGGCCTACAACATCATATCAAGTTGGAGTCAAATAAAAAAGGGCTCTTACTGTAGTCAATCTTAAGAACAGCATGTTACGAGCATGAATGTTTTTTCAGTAAATGTTGACACTAATATAAGCAAGCCATCATGATATCATAGGAAAGAAACAAACTACTGTAACAGCTGTTTCTAGTGATCACTGGAGTAGGCTAGCAATGCGTCTAGCCATAGAAGGAGACGACAGTGTAAATGAATCCCTTGTGTTCAATGGTATCAGAGAACCATGGAGGATGTATGATCCTGCGATGGATGTGCAGATTTATCCACTTACTGCAGTGACCTGTCAGATAGGCGAGACCGCGGTTGAAGAATGCAATTGGCCTGAAGTCTTTATAATTTGCAGATCTAGTGGGCACTTGGCAGATTACAACCTTGAGAAAATCAAACTTGGTATCATGTTGGCTACTATAAGCTTCTGAGTATTCTGGGTCGTGGTGCCAAAGCAGTACAGTGTGAATTGAAGGAAGGGGGATCAATCGTCGAGTGTAGACCTCCATGAGCATCCAGCTGTCACGACCGTTCATGAGCACCATCCAAGACGTGTTCATGCCAACTCAGTACATACCGTTAATGTAGTTGAGGGTGACGGGCATCGGATCATAGTCAAGGGGGTTGATGCTCGCCACCCTAGGATCATTATGCTGCGTGACACGCGGTTTCTGAAGATCAGGAGGCATCAGCAAGCAAGGAGCTGGCTTAAAAAGCTCTGGCCTAAGGGCTTTGAGTAAACGGTACAGCCCCGACAAGCACGCGGCGAGCGGCATGGTCTGAGATTGTCCACACTTGAAACAATGAGCTTGATTACCTCTATGGGGAGCGAATTCCAGCCACTCTTTCAGTGGACACTGCTCGGTTCTGCCATTGTTAGTGCTTGGGTTTCGAAAGAGGGGGAGGCGCCTTATTGGGGATGGAAGATTGGACGATTATGTGTTGACAAAGATGGAGATGCGAATATGTGCTGCGGGAAGTGGACAGGTGATGATGACTACAGCACACCGCTTGACTTACGAGACACATACCAATAGCGTAGGGGCATATCGATGCCAAACAACTTACTTGAGTGATCACAGTACTAGTACTCCCTACAGTACCTACTACTATGCCCTAGTTTCCATATAGAGTAGTGGAGCAGGACTCTGCTCTATTACTAGCACCAGAGGAGTAGTATATTCTAATCCAAAATAGTTACAAACTTCAATGCCCGAGCGTGGAATGACTATGAACCTCCATCGGTGCTAACTCCAATCCCCAGCAAATGTTCGCTGGGAGACATGGCAGTTACAAACGCCCGCGACGTAGTTATAGTACGTGTGTGAGGGTGGCGGTTTTGTCAAATACTATGCCTTCAAAACATGCCACCGTCAGATGGAAATCTGATGGTTACGTGGGATTCGCCAGGATTGAGCTCGTGGCGAACAATCGCTAGATATCATTACTAAAAAAGGTTAAAACACCCAGGGCTATAACTTGCACCGGCTGAGCACCAACAATGATACTAACATAGTTGTAAAATGGTCAAAGTCTGTGTCTGCGTGGTGTTTGAAATTATATGCAGAAAACTAGCAAGAAGCTCGTGCATTGCACGAAACATCAAGATGCATTTTTTACAAAACACCCGTTGTGATTGACCCATGCAGGAGTAATCCCATGTGTAAAAACTAATGATATCTCAAGAATTTTATCTGAGAAATGGTATCTCGAGAATTTGATCGAAAAATGATATCTCTATAAAGATGAGAGATAAGGTGAGAAGGAGTGGGGCGTGGTGGTGAGTGGTGGTCAGACTGGGCGGAGGCATGGGGATGGACGGAGCGGGCAGCGGCCACCATGCCAGATTGTTATAGAGACTTCCTTTTTTCATTGCTCAGCAATGAGGTTGTGGGAGATAAGGATGAACGAGGCAAGGCCTTATTTGTAAATGTGGAGAGAGGTGTGGGTATGTTTTGTAAAATTGTCATAGTTTGCTTTCTATCCGTCAGATATAGATCGGACGGTCTATATTACAAGATGGTAGGCACACCATCATCACCAACTCAGTTTTTTATAAGAGTGGAGATAGAAACTAGGGAGGAGCACCATCTACTGCTTCGTGTGCTACTCCTGTGCTCCATTCAGTAGTCGCAACGTCCACTACAGCCACTCCCTCCCGTGCTCCATTCGGCGGCCGCAACGTCCCCTACAGCCACTCCCTCCTGCGCTCCATTCGGTGGGCGCTATTGGAATATGGGAGCGCACTCACGCGACTGCTAGTAGCGACGACTTCACTGATGATGACTTCTTCCCCAGCCTCGTCAACCTCTTCCTCAACGACATGAGCGACAACCTCAACACCAACGTTGCTGCTCCCGTTGCACTGTATGTGTTTGTGTCCTTCCTGTTCAGAATCATGGTAGAATTCATGTTTCCAGTCTGTGTCCTCGATTCGATCTGTTCATCTACTATGCTAGTCCACATGATTAGTTTAATCTCTGTTATAGCCGTCATGATTTATTTTGTGCTTATTTGGATTAAATCTCATAGTAACTTGCTCATATATTCATCTGGCGCAACGTCCCCTAAAGCCACACCCATTTCATGGACGGCCTGGTCGATGCCCTCCAGGTGCCCTGCATCTACAAGAGTTTTGACTGTGAGAGGTACGTCAACCAACACTCGCTGGCGGAACATAGTTCCAGATGCGCGCACGCGCCCTGCTACTGCTATGAGTGCATGCTGCCGTTTGAGGGCTCGCTGGCGAGCCTCGTGCATCACCTCACAGCACCGTCCGTCGAACACTACTGGCCCGTGGCGGTGAACATCAAGTACGAGACGTGCTACCCGCTCGCTGTGCCGGAGTCACTAGAGGATCACCACCGCCTTCTAGTTGAGGAGGAGGACGACAACATCTTCCTCTTGATCGTGGGCATCGGTGTAACACCCCAGATGTAACTTTCCCAATTTGTACCCCAACTCTTGCCGTTTCGGCATTAAGTTAATTTATGTTCTCGGGTTCGGGTCTTTCTCTCCGTGTGTTGTTATTGTTGTCATGCATCTCATATCATGTCATCATGTGCATTGCATTTGCATACGTGTTCGTCTCATGCATTCGAGCATTCTCCCCGTTGTCCGTTTTGCATTCCGCCACTTCGTTCTCCTCCGGTGGTCATTTCTACCTTTCTTTCGTGTGTGGGGATTAAACATTTCCGGATTGGACCGAGACTTGCCAAGCGGCCTTGGTTTACTACCGGTAGACCGCCTGTCAAGTTTCGTATCATTTGGACTTCATTTGATACTTCAACGGTTAACCGAGGGACCGAAAAGGCCTCGTGTGTTCTGCAGCCCAACACCCCTCCAATTTGGCCCAAAACCCACCAAAACACTCTCCATCTTCTAGAGCGTTCGATCACGATCGCGTGGCCGAAAACCGTACCTCAGTTGGACTCTCCTAGCTCCCTCTATGCCTATTTAAAGTCCCCTCCTGAAATTCGCGGATCTCCTTCTCCTTCCTCCCGAGAAAACCCTAGATCGTCCCCTCGCGCGCGCCGGACATTGTCCGTCCGGACCGGACGGATCCGCCATCGACCAACCGCGCGGTGCCACGTGGCACCCTGGCGCCCGGCGCCACCGCGGCCCGCGGGAGCCCGCGGCCGGCCCTCCTCCACCGCCTCCCAGGCCGCGCCTCCACCGCCCCCACCCCGGTCGCGAGCTCCGCCGCGCGCCGCCGAGCCGCCCGCCGTCACTCCTCCACCACTCCGCCGCCTCCCCGCCGGCGCACCTCGCCGCCTCTCCTTCCGGGTCGCCGCGCCGCCCCAACGCCCCGCGGCGCCGCTCGCCGCCCGGCCGCCGCGTCCGCGCCACCTCGCCGCCCTCCAGCCCTCCCTCGTCGACCCCGGCCGCCATCGCCTCGCCGGAATCGCTACAGTGCTCGCCGGAGTCGCCTCGGGCCGCGTGCCACCGAAACCCTAGATCTGGTGGTTCTTTTTTCCTCTAAGTCCCAAAAATTCCAGATCCAGGTGCTCATGTTCATAGCCTCGTATCTTTGCATCCGTAGCTCCGATTCATGCATATAGCATATAAAAATGTTCATCCCAGAGAGTAAATCATTTCATTCCATTGCATCATTTTCATTTGAGCTCATCTTGATGCCCGAAATGCTGTTAGAAGAGGGCTACTTGAGATAATTGTCAGATCTGCTGCTCCATTTAGCTTTTTGTCATTTTTGCCATGATTATTGTGTGCATGTTATGCCCTGATGCTCTACATATGTTTTGTTAAGGGTTTTGTCATCTTTCCAGAGGTGCAACCCATGTATTTTCTGTGATGTGTGTGGTGACTAGCACAAGCTTGCAAAGTGGTGCACTTGTTAATTATGATTTCAGGGACTTAGCAATTCCACTAAGTCCTTGAGCTGTTTATCTCATATGGCCATATGTTCATGTTGTTTCTTGGTGATCCGTGCCTCTTTTGGGGATGATCAGTAAGGATGTTCTGTTAATATTGTAGTGCTCTATCCATCCATGTATTTGTTTGCAATTATGGAGCTCCCTATCTTGAGTCAATCGAGCTCTACTTTTGCTACTTTGTGAATCTGGGCAGATTATCAACTTGTTTGCAATTTTGCCGATGATGTTGTAGTTGATCCGTGCACACTATGCTATTGATCTTGCCATGTCTAGCTTGCATTTTGTGTGTTCTTGATGGATGTATGATTATCTTATCATGACTTGCTCCGTAGTGAGTACATCGAGCTTGTAAACATGCCTACTTGACATCTGTTTTCAGCATGCTCCAGTTTTCACTAAGTCTGGAATCTGATTATGTTTTTGCTATGTTCACATGCTTGCAATTGTATTTTATGTTCCCTTTTGGCTCAAGGTCACTAAGGGACTTTTGTTAAGCTCTTTGAGTAGCTCCATGCCATGCTTTACGTTGCCATGTTCAGGTCCTGTAGCATGTAGTTTTGTTGCTCCGAAGTGTGCTACCTGATCTGAAATTCCAGACAAGTGTTAATTTCACTAAGTTTGAGATCTGTTTGCCATATGCATTTTGGCCATGCTTGTTTGAACCTGTTAATGGATGAATTGGCTGTAGCTCAGTGCTAGAATTTTGTTATGCATCTTGTATGTATCCCTGCCATGTATTTTGTTGTCATGTTTGGGTGCCGTAGCATGTTCATCTCATTGCATTTAGATGGCTACTTGCTGTAAATCGCAGACCGGTGTCATTTTTGAATCGCTTGCCATTTCCAAACCGTAACTCCGATTCCGGTGTTCTTTATATTGTTTTCATGCGATTTCATCTCATATTTCTAGTGGCACACTTGTATTCCCAAGTTGAGGCCAGGTTCTTGCATTTTCCTGTCATATCTTGCATATGCATCCCGCATCGCATCCCGCATAGCATATCATCTTTGCATCATCTTGTTTGATCCTTGCACGTGGTTGATTGTGTCCTTGTTGCTTGTTTGTCTTGTTTGGGTAGACCCGGGAGACGAGTTTGCTAATGAGGAGCCCGTTGAGTTTGGTTTCGAGGATCTAGTCAACTCTGACAAATGTGCAGGCAAGATGATCATACCCTCGAAATCACTACTATCTCTGCTATGCTAGCTTGCTCGCTCTTTTGCTATGCCAATGCTACGATGCCTACCACTTGCTTTCAAGCCTCCCAAATTGCCATGTCAAACCTCTAACCCACCATGTCCTAGCAAACCGTTGATTGGCTATGTTACCGCTTTGCTCAGCCCCTCTTATAGCGTTGCTAGTTGCAGGTGAAGTTTGGAGACCGTTCCTTGTTGGAACATTTATTTACTTATTGGGACATCATTATATTATCTTGTTATCTTAATGCATCTATATACTTGGTAAAGGGTGGAAGGCTTGGCCTCTCTCCTAGTGTTTTGTTCCACTCTTGCCGCCCTAGTTTCCGTCATATCGGTGTTATGTTCCCGGATTTTGCGTTCCTTACGCGGTTGGGTTATAATGGGAACCCCTTGATAGTTCGCCTTGATTAAAGCTTTTCCAGCAATGCCCAACCTTGGTTTTACCATTTGCCACCTAGCCTCTTTTTCCCTTGGGTTTCCGGAGCCCGAGGGTCATCTTATTTTAAACCCCCACGGGCCAGTGCTCCTATGAGTGTTGGTCCACCTGTCAGCTGCCGGTGGCCACCAGGGGCAACTCTGGGCTGGCCTACCCGTACCTAAGACAATCTGAGTGTGCCCTGGGAAAGAGATATGTGCAGCTCCTATCGGGATTTGTCGGCACATTCGGGTGGTGTTGCTGGTCTTGTTTTAACCTGTCGAAGTGTCTTGAAGAACCGAGATACCGAGTCTGATCGGAATGTCTTGGGAGGAGGTCTATTCCTTCGTTGACCGTGAGAGCTTGTCATGGGCTAAGTTAGGACTCCCCTGCAGGGATTTGAACTTTCAAAAGTCGTGCCCGCGGTTATGGGAAGATGGGAATTTGTTAATGTCCGGTTGTAGATAACTTGAACCTTAACTTAATTAAAATGAATCAACTGAGTGTGTTACCGTGATGGCCTCTTCTCGGCGGAGTCCGGGAAGTGGACACAGTGTTGGAGTAATGCTTGCGCAGGTTGTTCTCTAGTTTCTCGCTCGCGCTTTGCCGCCTCTTCTCGCTCTCTTTTGCGAACAGGATAACCACCATACTTGCTAGTCGCTTGCTGCAGCTCCACATATTTACCTTGCCTTACCTATAAGCTTAAATAGTCTTGATCGCGAGGGTGCGAGATTGCTGAGTCCCTGTGGCTCACAGATTACTATTGCACCAGATGCAGGGCCTGATGATTCCGCTCCAGGTGACGCGCTTGAGCTCAAGTGGGAGTTCGACGAAGACTCTCAATGTTATTATGTTTCCTTTGCTGATGATCAGTAGTGGTGCCCAGTTGGGGGTGATCGGGACCGTGTCGCATGTTGGGTTATCTTTTATTTTGGCGCCGTAGTCGGGACATGAGTGTTTGGATGATGTAATGTTATTTATGTACTTGTTTGACGTGGCGAGTGTAAGCCAACTATGTTCTCCCCTTTATTATTCCTATTACATGGGATGTTGTGAAGATTGCCTAACTTGCGACATATGCCTTCAATGCGATTATGCCTCTAAGTCGTGCCTCGACACGTGGGAGATATAGTCGCATCGAGGGTGTTACAAGTTGGTAATCAGAGCCTTCCCCGACCTTAGGAGCCCCATTGCTTGATCGTTTTTAGCGGCCGAGTTGTGTCTAGAAAATTTTTTTGAGTCATTTAGGAATTATATACCGGAGAGTTTAGGAATTATTTTTTACTTCCCAGTCTCCTCATCGCTCTGGTAAGGCATCCTGACGTAGAGTTTTGACTCTTCTCTTCTCAAATTTCACAAAAAAAATTTAGGATCACGCGGGTATCTTGGAATCGTTCTGATGGTCTTATGATGAGAACATTGTCTTGGTGCCTCCTGTCAGGGGTTTAGTGGAAGTGTCCCGGGGAGTTGAGCTCTGAGGTGTTGTCGTCATAATTTTATCGTTGCAGTTCTGGAATACCTGAGTTTAGTACGCCGACATCGAAAATCCCTTTTATGCAGTTCGTTGGTGAGATAACCTCGACGCCACCCAGTACTGGGGCGGGAGTTCGGGAGTATCGCCATAACTTGTATGACGGATGCTTTTCGAAGGTTGAGGTAGATGGTTTCCGAAGGTTTCTTGTTTATGTGTTGAAGGATGGATACAGCTGGATGTAGGATTTGCTAGTTTGGGTGAGATATTATGCTTCCCCTGTATCCCCAACACCTGATTGCATAACCGGAAAGGTTCGGGAGTTTCATAGGTGGGAATTCTAGTACCTCTAGTTCTTCTTCCACGGATATTGGTTTGAGATTGGGATTTCTTACCGATTATTCATTCTTGATCCGTACCTTGTTGATTTATTTCTCTACCTTAATTCTACGTGGCTTCTCAATTTATGGATATGTGACCATTTCAAGAGGAATGCATTCGTTCATTTTGTTCGGATGTGAAGACTATATGTTGCAATTTTCATTCCGTTGGATTCAGCTTCAATATTTGTCTATCAATGTGCTAATGGATGTCAACATCTTCAGGATGGCTCCTCCAACGTGCACGACTCCGAATCCTGATCCGCCGCCACCTCCACCTCCTCCGGAGGCATGGCAAGCTGTGATGGCCGCAACCAATGCAAACACACAGTTGATCATGCAAATTCTCCAAGAGCGCAATCAAGGCAACCAAGGGAACCAAGGCAACAATCAGAATCACTTTGCTACACTCAACCAGTTCCTTGCTAATGGGCCAAAGACTTTCAGTAATTGTGTTGAGGCAACCGATGCTGACGATTGGCTTGTGGATCTGTGCAAGAATTTCGAGTGCAGTAACGTCAGGCCAGAGGACTTTGTCAAGTTCGCTTCCTTCCAACTCAAAGATCAAGCTGCTGAATGGTTCCAGCAATACAAGGACACCAGAGGTGGACGTGTTATCACTTGGGATGAATTTCGTCAAGATTTCCGAGCTCATCATATCCCTTAGACCGTGGTTGAAAAGCAAGCGTGAGGAATTCCGCAACCTGAAGCAAGGCTCTTTGTCTGTCTATGACTACAACAAGTTGTTCCAGAAGCTCGCCCGTTTTGCCAAGCAGGACGTCCCTGATGAGAAGAGCATGATATACCAGTTCAGGGGTGGTCTTAGAGAAGAAATTCAGCTAGCTCTTGTTCTCTTCGAGCCCTTGAGATACGATGAGTTCTACAACATGGCATTGAAGCAAGAGGCTGCTCAGTTGAGGTGTGATGCTTCCAAGAAGCGAGTCAGAGATGTTACTCCTTCTTCCTCTACTCAAGTGGCCAAGCAGCAGAAGTATTGGCTTCCTCCTCCTCCGTTTCGTCAGCCATATCAGCAGAAGAGCAAAGGTGGCAGTGGTTCTTCCCACCCACCCAACCCTGGCTTTCAGAACAAGACTTCATCTCAAGCTCCAAGGTCGAGTGCTCCGTATCACCGTCCGCTTTCAGAGGTCACGTGCAACAAGTGCCAACAGAAGGGTCACTATGCCAACAAGTGTTTCAACCAGAGGCGTCTTCCTCCTCCTCCTCCTGTCAGATCGGCAAGTACAGATGTGGTCAAGCATAATCCCAAGCATGCCAAAGTCAACTTGATGAGCGCAGCCCAGGCAGAGGACTCGTCAGATGTCATCATGGGTAACCTTCCTGTTAATGATATTCCAGCTAAAGTTCTTTTTGACACGGGTGCATCTCATTGTTTCATCTCGAGACCGTTTTCATCTAAGCATGGTTTGCCTTTGCAAATTTTGCCTAGTCCATTAGCAGTTGTCTCTCCCGGTAGGCGCATGCATGCTAACTCCATTGCTCCGGATGTTACTATCACTTTGGGAGACTACAAGTTTCTATCTTCTCGTACGGTTCTTGGTGACTCAGATATTGATCTTATTCTCGGAATGGATTGGCTCTCTAAGCACAAGGCTCATCTTGATTGTGCAGCCAGGCAGATTCAATTGACTCATTCGTTTGAGGATGTAATTGTCTTTGCCGCTCGTGATGATACCATCCGTCTGTTTTCTCTCAATGAGAAGGGTGAATTGGATGCCATCTCTCAAATTCCAGTCATTTGCGATTATCAAGACGTCTTTCTAGAAGAGCTTCCAGGAATGCCTCCGCACCGGCCAGTTGAATTCGTCATTGATCTTGAGCCTGGCACGGAACCTGTGTGCAAAGGTCCTTACAAGCTCGGACCTGAAGAGTTGAAGGAGCTGAAGAAGCAACTCGTTATTCAAGAGAAAATGGGTCTCATCCGGCCTAGTTCTTCTCCATGGGGTTGTGGTGTTCTTTTTGTGAAGAAGAAGGATGGAACGGACCGACTTTGTGTTGATTATCGTCCATTGAAGAAGAAGACCATCAAGAACAAATACCCACTTCCTAACATCAAAGAGCTATTCGAACAACTCAAAGGTGCCCAAGTTTTCTCCAAGCTGGATCTCCGTATGGGTTATCATCAGATTCGAATCCGTGAGCAAGATATTCCCAAGACGGCTTTCAGGATAAGCTACGGTTCATATGAATACACTATCATGTCTTTTGGCCTCGTGAACGCTCCTCTGATGTTCTCTCGCATGATGAACTTCATCTTCAACGCCTACACCAATGACTTCGTTTTGATCTATCTCGACGACATTCTGGTTTTCTCGAAGAACAAGGAAGATCATGCCAAGCACTTGCGTTTGGTACTCGATAAGCTCAGGGAACATCAGTTCTACGCCAAGTTCTCCAAGTGCGAATTTTGGCTCGATGAGGTTCTTTATCTTGGTCATATCATCTCTGCCAGGGGCATTGCCGTGAATCCTGAGAAGGTGTCTGCAATTGTGAATTGGGAACCTCCTCAGAACGTGAAGCAACTCCGTAGCTTCCTCGGTCTCGCAAGCTATTGCCGAAGATTCGTTGAAAACTTTTCTAAGATCGCGAAGCCTCTCTCAAATCTTCTCTAGAAGAACATCAAGTATGTTTGGTCTCCGGAGTGTGACATTGCTTTCAACACTTTGAAAGAGAAATTGATCACTGCTCCAGTTCTGACTCCGCCTGATGAATCCAAGCCGTACGAGGTCTTTTGTGATGCCTTTCTCCAAGGTCTTGGCGCAGTATTGATGCAAGAGAAGAAAGTTGTTGCTTATACCTCTCGCCAGTTGAAGCCTAATGAGAAGAAATACCCCACTCATGATCTCGAGTTGGCGGCAGTTGTGCATGCTCTTTTGACTTGGAGACATCTTCTATTGGGAAGAAAAGTGGACATTTTCACTGATCACAAGAGTCTCAAGTACATCTTCACTCAGCCTAATCTCAACCTCAGGCAAACTCGATGGGTCGAAATGATTCAAGAGTATAATCCGAGTATCGAGTATACTCCAGGCAAGACCAATGTGATTGCTGACGCATTGAGCAGAAAGGCTTACTGCAACAGTCTAATTCTCAAGCCTTATCAACCCGAGCTTTGTGAAGCTTTCTACAAACTAAATCTGCAAATTGTTCCTCAAGGTTTCCTCGCCAACCTTCAAGTCTCTCCTACCTTGGAAGACCAGATTTGCCAAGCCCAGCTTCTTGATGCTATGGTGAAAAAGGTGAAGATTGGGATTGCCAAGAGCCAACCCAAGTACAAGTGCTACCGCCTTGATGACAAGGATACTCTCTTCTTCGAGGATCGTATTGTTGTACCCAAAGGTGACCTCCGTAAAGTGATCATGAACGAGTCTCACAATTCTCTCCTCTCCATCCACCCTGGGAGCACGAAGATGTATCAGGACCTTAAACAGGCTTATTTGTGGACTCGAATGAAGCGCGAGATTGCTCAATTCGTGAATGAATGTGATGTCTGCAGAAGAGTGAAGGCAGAACACCAAAGGCCAGATGGTCTCCTCCAACCTCTTGCCATTCCAGAATGGAAGTTTAACCACATTGAAATGGACTTCGTGACTGGGTTTCCAAAGTCCAAGCATGGCAATGATGCTATATTTGTTGTCATCGACAAACTCACCAAAGTGGCTCACTTTCTGCCTATCAAAGAGTCGATCACTGCAGCTCAATTGGCGGAACTCTATACCTCTCGTATTGTCTCTCTGCACCATATTCCACAAGTGATCTCTTCAGACCATGGCAGCATTTTCACCTCGAAGTTTTGGGATTCTTTTCAGAAGGCCATGGGCACCAACATCCGCTTCAGCACAGCTTTCCATCCTCAAACTAGCGGTCAAGTCAAGCGTGTCAACCAGATTCTTGAAGATATGCCTAGGGCTTGTGTGATCTCCTTCAGCATGAAGTGGGAGGATTGTCTTCCTTATGTTGAATTCTCCTACAACAACATTTTTCAAGCAAGTTCGGGCAAGGCCCCATTTGAAATTCTGTATGGCAGGAAGTGCCGTACACCTCTCAACTAGTCTGAAACCGGTGAACGTCAGCTTTTGGGTAATGACTTAATCACAGAGGTAGAGGAAATGTGCAAAGTCATTCGAGATAATCTCAAAGCAGCCCAATCCCGTCAGAAGAGCTACTATGACAGTAAGCACTGTGATTTGGCTTTCGAGATCGGAGATCATGTTTACCTCCGCGTCTCTCCTATGAAAGGTACTCGTCACTTCGGTATCAAAGGGAAGCTTTCCCCTAGATATGTGGGACCTTTCAAGATTGTCAGCAACAGAGGCGACCTCGCCTATCAACTCGAGCTTCCTTCAAACTTTGCAAATGTTCATGACGTGTTCCATGTCTCTCATCTCCGAAAGTGCTTCAAGACTCCTGACCGCACCGTTAACTTCGAGGACATTGAGCTCCAAGAAGATCTCTCTTATCGTGAGCACCCAGTTGCTATTCTTGAAGAGACTGAACGCAAGACTCGCAACAAGTCAATCAAATTTCTCAAAGTCAAGTGGTCACACCATTCTGACCGTGAAGCTAACTGGGAACGCGAGGATCACCTCCGTTCTGAATACCCGGCGTTCTTTCAGTCCTAGATCTCGGGACGAGATCCTTTCGTAGTGGTGGAGTGTTGTAACACCCCGGATGTAACTTTCTCAATTTGTACTCCAACTCTTGCTGTTTCGGCGTTAAGTTAATTTATTTTCTCAGGTTCGGGTCTTTGTCTCCGTGTGTTGTTATCGTTGTCATGCATCTCATATCAAGTCATCATGTGCATTGCATTTGCATACGTGTTCGTCTCATGCATTCGAGCATTCTCCCCGTTGTCCGTTTTGCATTCCGGCACTTCGTTCTCCTCCGGTGGTCATTTCTACCTTTCTTTCATGTGTGGAGATTAAACATTTCCGGATTGGACCGAGACTTGCCAAGCGCCCTTGGTTTACTACCGGTAGACCGCCTGTCAAGTTTTGTATCATTTGGACTTCGTTTGATACTTCAACGGTTAACCGAGGGACCGAAAAGGCCTCGTGTGTGTTGCAGCCCAACACCCCTCCAATTTGGTCCAAAACCCACCAAAACCCTCTCCATCTTCTAGAGCGTTCGATCACGATCGCGTGGCCGAAAACCGCACCTCATTTGGACTCTCCTAGCTCCCTCTATGCCTATTTAAAGTCCCCTCCCGAAATTCGCGGATCTCCTTCTCCTTCCTCCCGAGAAAACCCTAGATCGTCCCCTCGCGCGCGCCGGACATTGTCCATCCGGACCAGATGGATCCGCCACCGACCAACCGCATGGTGCCATGTGGCACCCCGGCGCTCGCCGCCTTCGCGGCCCGCGGGAGCCCGCGGCCGGCCCTCCTCCACCGCCTCCCGGGCCGCGCCTCCACCGCGCCCCCCCGTCGCGAGCTCCGCCGCGCGCCGCCGAGCCGCCCGCCGTCGCTCCTCCGCCGCTCCGCCGCCTCCCCGCCGGCGCACCTCGCCACCTCTCCTCCCGGGTCGCTGCGCCGCCCCAACGCCCCCGTGGCGCCGCTCGCCGCCCCGGCCGCCGCGTCCGCGCCACCTCGCCGCCCTCCGGCCCTCCCTCGTCGACCCCGACCGCCATCGCCTCGTCGGAATCGCTACAGTGCTCACCGGAGTTGCCTCGGGCCGCGTGCCACCGAAACCCTAGATCTGGTGGTCCTTTTTTCCTCTAAGTCCCAAAAATTCTAGATCCAAGTGCTCATGTTCATAGCCTCGTAACTTTGCATCCGTAGCTCCGATTCATGCATATAGCATATCAAAATGTTCATCTCAGAGAGTAAATCATTTCATTCCATTGCATCATTTTCATTTGAGCTCATCTTGATGCCCGATATGCTGTTAGAAGAGGGCTACTTGAGATAATTGTCAGATCTGCTGCTCCATTTAGCTTTTTGTCATTTTTGCCATGATTATTGTGTGCATGTTATGCCCTGATGCTCTACATATGTTTTGTTGAGGGTTTTGTCATCTTTCCAGAGGTGCAACCCATGTATTTTTTGTGATGTTCATGTTGTTTCCTGGTGATCAGTGCCTCTTTTGAGGATGATCAGTAAGGCTGTTTTGTTAATATTGTAGTGATCTATCCATCCATGTCTTTGTTTTCAATTATGGAGCACCCTAGCTTGAGTCAATCGAGCTCTACTTTTGCTATTTTGTGAATCTGGGCAGATTGTCAACTTGTTTGCAATTTTGCCGATGATGTTGTAGTTGATCCGTGCATGCTATGCTATTGATCTTGCCATGTCTAGCTTGCACTTTGTGTGTTCTTGATGGATGTATGCTTAGCATATCATGACTTGCTCCGTAGTGAGTGCATCGAGCTCGTAAACATGCCTACTTGATATCTGTTTTCAGCATGCTCCAGTTTTCACTAAGTCTGCAATCTGATTATGTTTTTGCTATGTCCACATGCTTGCAATTGTATTTTTGATCCCTTTTGGCGCAAGGTCACTAAGGGACTTTTGTTAAGCTCTTTGAGTAGCTCCATGCCATGCTTTACTTTGCCATGTTCAGGTCCTGTAGCATGTAGTTTTGTTGCTCCAAAGTGTGCTACCTGATCTGAAATTCCAGACAAGTGTTAATTTCACTAAGTCTGAGATCTGCTTGCCATATGCATTTTTGCCATGCTTGTTTGAACCTGTTAATGGATGAATTGGCCATAGCTCAGTGCTAGACTTTTGTAATGCATCTTGTATGCATCCCTTCCATGTATTTTGTTGTCATGTTTGGGTGCTGTAGCATGTTCATCTCATTGCATTTAGATGGCTACTTGCTGTAAATCGCAGACCGGTGTCATTTTTGAATCGCTTGCCATTTCCAAACCATAACTCCGATTCCGGTGTTCTTTATATCGTTTTCAAGAGATTTCATCTCATCTTTCCAGTGGCACACTTGGATTCCCAAGTTGAGGCCAGGTTATTGCATTTTCCTGTCATATCTTGCATATGCATCCCGCATCGCATCCCGCATAGCATATCATCTTTGCATCATCTTGTTTGATCCTTGCACGTGGTTGATTGTGTCTTTGTTGGTTGTTTGTCTTGTTTCGGCAGAGCCGGGAGACGAGTTCGCTAACTAGGAGCCCGTTGAGTTTGCTTTCGAGGATCCAGTCAACTCTGACAACTGTGCAGGCAAGATGATCATACCCTCGAATCACTACTATCTTTGCTATGCTAGCTTGCTCTCTCTTTTGCTATGCCAATGATACGATGCCTATCACCTGCTTTCAAGCCTCCCAAATTTCCATGTCAACCCTCTAACCCACCATGTCCTAGCAAACCGTTGATTGGCTATGTTACCGCTTTGCTCAGCCCCTCTTATAGCGTTGCTAGTTGCAGGTGAAGTTTGGAGACCGTTCCTTGTTGGAACATTTATTTACTTGTTGGGATATCATTATATTATCTTGTTATCTTAATGCATCTATATACTTGGTAAAGGGTGGAAGGCTCGGCATCTCGCCTAGTGTTTTGTTCCACTCTTGCCGCCCTAGTTTCCGTCATATCGGTGTTATGTTCCCGGATTTTGCGTTCCTTACGTGGTTGGGTTATAATGGGAACCCCTTGATAGTTCACCTTGATTAAATCTTTTCTAGCAATGCCC
Source organism: Triticum aestivum (assembly GCF_018294505.1). Taxonomy (NCBI): domain Eukaryota; kingdom Viridiplantae; phylum Streptophyta; class Magnoliopsida; order Poales; family Poaceae; genus Triticum; species Triticum aestivum. The sequence goes on along the minus strand of NC_057809.1, from coordinate 317,065,802 downwards.
AACCTTGGTTTTACCATTTTCCACCTAGCCTCTTTTTCCCTTGGGTTTTCAGAGCCCGAGGGTCATCTTATTTTAAACCCCCCCCCGGGCCAGTGCTCCCCTGAGTGTTGGTCCACCTGTCAGCTGCCGGTGGCCACCAGGGGCAACTCTGGGCTGGCCTACCCGTACCTAAGACAATCTAAGTCTGCGCTGAGAAAGAGATATGTGCAGCTCCTATCGGGATTTGTCGGCACATTCGGGCGGTGTTGCTGGTCTTGTTTTAACCTGTCGAAGTGTCTTGAAGAACCGAGATACCGAGTCTGATCGGAACGTCTTGGGAGGAGGTCTATTCCTTCATTGACCGTGAGAGCTTGTCATGGGCTAAGTTGGGACTCCCCTGCAGGGATTTGAACTTTCGAAAGTCGTGCCCGCGGTTATGGGCAGATGGGAATTTGTTAATGTCTGGTTGTAGATAACTTGAACCTTAACTTAATTAAAATGAATCAACTGAGTGTGTTACCATGATGGCCTCTTCGTGGAGTCCGGGAAGTGGACACGATGTTGGAGTAATGCTTGCGCAGGTTGTTCTCTAGTTTCTCGCTCGCGCTTTGCCGCCTCTTCTCGCTCTCTTTTGCGAACAGGATAGCCACCATACTTGCTAGTCGCTTGCTGCAGCTCCACATATTTACCTTGCCTTACCTACAAGCTTAAATAGTCTGGATCGCGAGGGTGCGAGATTGCTGAGTCCCTGTGGCTCACAGATTACTATTACACCAGATGCAGGGCCTAATGATTCCGCTCCAGGTGACGCGCTTGAGCTCAAGTGGGAGTTCGAAGAAGACTCTCAACGTTATTATGTTTCCTTTCCTGATGATTAGTAGTGGTGCCCAGTTGGGGGTGATCGGGACCGTGTCGCATGTTGGGTTATCTTTTATTTTGGCACCGTAGTCGGGCCATGAGTGTTTGGATGATGTAATGTTATTTATGTACTTGTTTGACGTGGCGAGTGTAAGCCAACTATGTTCTCCCCTTTATTATTCATATTACGTGGGATGTTGTGAAGATTGCCTAACTTGCGACATATGCCTTCAATGTGATTATGCCTCTAAGTCGTGCGTCGACATGTGGGAGATATAGTCGCATCGAGGGTGTTACAATCGGGAAGGTCCGCGTAGGCCACCACCACATCTCTGTACTGTGCGTCAGGGGCAACAACACTGACGCTGACAAAAGGCCAGTGTACAGGTGCGTGCTCACTGTTACTGCCCCTCAAAGGTACGTGGGCACCCACCCCGGCTCAATGACGCTGACTGGGACTGTGTCGAGCTGCTTCATTCCTGGCGAAGTGGACATGGAAACCCCATGGTATGATTTTCACCCCAATATGGTGCACGGGGACTCCAAGGAGCTTCACCTGGACATATGCATTACCAAGTTAATTGTTGATCATTAGTCTTCACTCAATGTAATCTGCTGCCTAAGCATGTGGAGACTTCTTTTTTATATAGTATAGAACCTTCCATGCATGATCATGCTCTATTAGAGTATCGTGCTTGAATAAAAGTGTATCCATTTATGGTTCAGTCTAGAATCTTCCATGTATCACTACTATGGAAAAGCCTAGCAGTAGCGCGGGTATTTAGTGTATCAGTAGCGCGGGGTCCCATGCCACTGATACGGCGCTACAACTAACATGTATCAGTAGCGCGTGTTGCCCCACGCTACTGCTATACATGGATAGCAGCAGCGAGCGTTAGTTCGATGCTCTACTGCTAATAGCTCCAGCACTTTTAACTAGGACGCGCTACTGGTAAGAGTGCGCTGCTGCTAACTTTATTCCCCTCGCTAATTTTAGTTTTTTTCTGCATATTTGCTTTGTATTTGAATAGGCTTCATACAATAATCTTTAGCATATCGTACACATATAAATGTAACCATAGCATGAAATCATGTCATCATCATACTCATCCAACACAAAGTGGTCTCTCGTCATCATCTCGAAAATAGCGATACAAGTCTCGATTACTTGGAACTACATCGTCATCCATCTAAACAATGATATACGCAAGAAGAGCTATCACTGTGAGTGAGAGCCGAACTATGCAGTACATGAGCTCGTATCCCTCTCTCGCATTAGCGTGAACCTAAACTAACTACTGGCTGTCGCTTGGAAACCGCCGGTACACCTGGGGCCTGACACTCCGGCCACTCATCGTATACTCCTGGCGTTGCACTTCTTCGTCATCGATTATCTATGCACCTGCATCGTCACATGAGTCGATGATATGCAACATACATAGTTGAGCAACAGAAAGAGTCAGACTTGCAAAAATAGAAGCAATATATCATAAGCATAAATAACAAAGTTCATCGTACCCAAAATGCCCTAACCAGAGTGATCTTCGGTAGTTGAGGTGGACGGTTTAATTGCATCACAAATAAAGTTTCGTCATGCATAACTCAACGTTTCGTCATTCAGAAAGTATGGACTAAACGGACACATTGTCATATATCAACAATCACTCCAGCATGTCGTTCCATCCATCCAAGTCAGGGAGATAGTCCCTGAGCTTAGTGAAAGGCTTCAGGTCGAGACGCTAAGCGGCTACGCGTGTTCGGGCATCTTCCTCCGGCATTTGCCCTTCCTCGTAGAACAGACCTGTTTTCTCGAAGACCTCCTTCACGATGACTTGGGCAAGTTGATGCTGGATGTGATAGAATTCATCTCAAAGTCGATGATCTAGGATATCTCCTACGTTCTTTGCCCATTGCATAATATGGGCATCGCCAGATTTAGGTGACATGCGAAGGTCCTGATGATCCCGTCTGTACTCCAGCATGTGGTGTAGGACATAGAATCCATCACTAAGAGAATCACTCGATTGTTGGAGGCAGCCTCACCGTGCAAATGAATGATTGAAATCGAAGGAAGGATATTTGCGTGGATGACTTACAGGGGATGATAAGGAACGAGAATCGCCTCCTTGTCCTTATTAGCGACCATGAAATCGACAATGTAGTCCCTCGCGTATTCACGGTGCTCTATGTAGACTGCCAAGAAGCCCTCGTGCATGAAGTACGAGTCAGCGAGACACATATAAGGTATCTGCTCAATCCTGATGATGTAGTTCATGTCAAGGCATAAAGGCGGACAAACGTAAAATCCAGCGTCTTCAAGTGAAACATGTCGAAGATGTAATCGAATCGATGGAAGAACTTGTCTGTGGGGCATGAGTGGACGTACAACCTCTGCCACGGCAAGTAAACCACATAGAGTGATATCCTGGATTTTCCGAGGCGATGGGGACTTCTCTCTCCGCTGCACATCGTCTTGAAGTCTCCTTAGATTGCCGTGTGTGGCCTCTAACGCTGCCATAGGTAGAATTGGTTCACCGGCGACATGCCATTTTGCCGCACCGGGGATAGGTATACGGTCTTGAACCCGAGGCTGCTGAGGCGGCTAGATCACAGAAGCATCTTTGTTTCCCTTCCTCCGTCTCTTCCTATGATTCTTTCCTACTGGAAGGTCGTCTATAATACATTTAGCCTCCGGAGGCGGCAATTCATGCACCGACTCATGACGCTCAAACCCTGAGTACTCATCATAGGCGCCAGTATTCAGATACTATTTTGTGTTATCGTCATCCTCATCCTCATCTATGGCGACGTGATTAGCGACTAATGGAGCCTCTTCCTCACAGCTTCCGCTATCCAGCATGACAATCAACGCTAATTGGGTAGGTGGGGTGTTGATGTTCATACCTTGGTGAGGCTGCGTGCTCGTGGGTGTGCTCCTGGCCGCCTCCAATCGAAGCAGACTCTTTGGCCATAACAAGACCCACCAGTTGCGACCACCAAGCCGCCGAGGGGTCTCATCATCATCCCCCCTAGTACCGGAGGAGCCAAATTCTCGTGGCCTGGTTTGACACTGACCACGGAAACCTTGAAGAGGTTAGGGGGATCGGCTGGATGTGGAACAATGGTTCTTTCAGCTTCATTATCGTCGCCTTCCCCACGTCCACTTTTTGGTCACCGATGGTGTACAATATGGTGCAGGGTTACGTTGGCCTGCAAAGGCAATGGAAATGGGAGATTATGCATTTATTGATGAGGGCCGGTGTGAAAGATACCATGAGGGCGTCGAGCTCAGCCAAAGATGAAGCACCGCGGAGCACGTCCGAGATGGAGGACGGGCTGCTATGAGCAGGTGCAGGAGCCGGTGCGGGAGCCGGTGCAGGAGCCGATGCGGGAGCAGGTGTAGGAGTAGGTGCAGGTGCTGGTGTTGGTGCAATGCTAGTCGAGCTGCTCCCGAAGAATTCGACAAGGGGAAAGTCCGCTGCATTTTTTCTAGATTTTGCCGTCTCCAATTGAACACGGCTGGAACCAAGATACTAGACATATATGCAATCACTTGTTCTGTGGCAGCTACCATTGTTCCGACGGTCTCAACTGTTTTCTTATCAACCGCAATCTCAACCTTCTTGTCGATGTTTTCTTCATTTAACCTCCGTCTTTCCTTTCTCTCCTCCGTGGTCTCATGGTAGTACTTCTTCCACGTGGCGCCGTCTGCGACACCGTTCACGCGTCCATACGATGGCCAAGTGTCCACCGGGAGTCGTTTCAATATGTTCAATGCCCGGTTGAATGGGGTGTCCCACTTCGGCCTCGCCAACGCCTCAGACGGCGATCGCTTTCGGCCGCAACCCTGTGCTGCTCTCTCTGCAAAAGGAACAAGGATCGTTTCCAAATATGACTAAAAGTGCAGTCGCATTGATCAAAAACTAAAATTACCAGCAATCTTCAAAACCTTCTTGACTGAGTCCCAATGGTGTCATGCCCTAAGGACGTCACGCTCCTGCGGGATGGTGAAGTCCGCCAAGGGGTCTGGGATGCCTAGAATTTCGCGTCCCGCGTCATCCTTGGCCCATGTGGACCTCTTCCCGCTGTAACCATGGCTTCCGATGTGGTGGAGCCCCATGTTCCTCTATTGAAGCCCCTTCATGTATTTCGACTTTTTTTCGCAGCTTCGGCCTCGCAAGCCGCCTTGAATATTTCAACCCGCTCTTCTATAGCACCCAGAGACCCGCGCCAGGTGTCTCCCAGTTATTGGCCGTCATAGCTATGTCATTTGCTTGCGTGTTGCATTTTTTCCATGTTATCATCTGCATTGCATCTACATGTTTTCAAAACTCGTGTCCGTCTCGGTCTTCCCATTCCTTATGTTGTCCGTTCTGAGCCTAGACACACTTGCACGCGCCCGCGACACCTCCGAAATATCATTTTGTAAGTGGCTATAAAATGTTCTCAGAATGAGATGAATGTTGGCGTGCGGTGTTATTATGTTGTCAGTAGACTGCCTGCCAAATTTCATCGCATTCAGAGTCCGTTTGATGCCCCAATGGATAACTATAGCAGCAATATAGTCGGTCAAATGTCGGACGTTTTCGGTCTCCGAAAGCTGTTGCCGGGCTTTCCCTCTCTTTCCTCCCTAGACCATCTACACAGTCCACTACCAACCGCCAGGCCCAACCAAACCCTCCTCACGTCCGGAGCCATCCGATTGTGATAAGAGGGCCCCGAAACCCCTCCTAACCACCTAACCCCTCCTTGCATAATGCATCGACCCCCTCAAGTGCACGTCCGAAGCTGTCCCGACCCCGACCCGAGCAGTCGTGACCATTGGATCCGGATCATCCCCAAACATCTCTAAAACATCTTCGTTTTCTCATTTGGACTCCGTAACCTATTTATTCTCGACCATCCGATTTAAATCGGAGGGCCCAAATAGCCCCTAATCTAATCTCCCTGAGATATATATTGACCAACCCTAAAATTGAGGAGAGCTGTCCCATCCTCCGAATCTATCCGCCGCTGCCAAACCACTATCTCCACTCCTCGGCATCCCAGCAACCACCTTCACCCTCGTTTTCCTCACCGCACCAACCATCAGCCAGATCCACCCGCCACCGCTGCGATCTGATCTCTTGGATATGGATCCAACGGCAGCCAGTGACCCCAGCCACCCACGCTTCCTCCCCGCAGCTCTCAATCTGATCTAAATCGAGGCGCTACCTTGAGCCCGCAACCGCGTGGAGCTCCTCTGCGCCCGAGCTGCACCAGGCCCCGAGTGACCCCGCTCTCCTGCCGTCTCCAGCACCCCGCCGGCAAGCGCCACCGCAGCAGCTACTCCGTTCCTCGCCCGAACCAGCAGGTCGTCCTCACCGCCCTACCCCTTTTCTCTCCTTCGCTAAAGCTCTCTCTCTTCCTCACTGAACTCCCTCTCTTTTCTCTGTAAGAACGACACCGCCATCTTCTTCCCGAAGGAGGACCTCGACAATAACACCGCTCGCAGTGCCTCCGATCTTCCCTAGCGCGACCATGTTCTGCTGACGCCCCTACGCCATCCTGCCATGCCCCGCCGCTGCTGCTGCAAGTCCCGCTGCCGGGGGCCGCATCCCGCTCCGTCCCGGCCTCTTCCCCGCCGTCCTAGTCTTTTCCTCGTGACCGGATCCCGTTACTGCACACCTGTTGCCGCTGTCCTCCTGTTCATCTGCTTAGAGCGGGCACTCGAACGCCCGCTTGCGTTGACCGTGGGGTGCCTCGTCAGCGCCCGGGTGCCCATCTACAGGGCGGCTCCAGATCCGGCCCAGCTAGCCCCGCCTCGGCCCAGTCGCCCTCCTGCCGCCTTCCTCCCCACCGCATGGGCTGAGCCCCTCTGGTGAGGCCCGGTCCGGCTCAGTTTTGGCCCACTTATTTTTTCCAATTCAGCGAATTTGCTAATTATCCATAGACTGTAGTTTTTTGCAGAAAACCCCCTCTTCTTCATGCATATCATAAATCACAAATTGTGCATCACATGTAAAAAACTTCATATATGAAAAATGATTAGAATTTCATCTACTTCCATAATATCCAACTTTCATGCATGTTTAAAATGTTGTTTGATTAAATTTGCATATTTAGCATGCTAAAACGATTTATCTTATAATTAAATCACCGTAGCTATAAATTAAATAAACTTTATATGTAAACGGGGTAGAAAAATGCCTAGTTTAACATGGTGCACTCATCTTGCATGTTTAACAACTCTAAAATATGGTTTAGGGCAGAACAGTACCAAATTCATAATATGCATATGGGGATTTTCCGGAATTATTTTTTTCTTCTGGCCTCATTTAGACATGCCTAAATAGTTAGTTTCTTTATCCTTCACCTCCTGTCATGTCTAACAACTTTTAATATTGTTGGTTACATACACAGGTGAGAACCAAATAATTGAATGTGGTGTTTTGTCAATATGCATCTCGTTGCATATTGAGCTCCACTTAACTTGTAGTTTTGTTTGTGGACTTTGCCATGCCATGCATCTTTACACCGGACATGCATCATCCTTCGTTGTGCATCATGCCATGTTTATGCTTGTGTGTTTACCATGTTGTTTGCTTCTTTCCGATTTTCTTCTCTCGTTAGCTTTGGTTTCGTTCCGGAGTTGTGACGATTCGTTTGACTACGTCCGTTTGTCTTCTTCATTGACTGGTTCCTCTCCCTTGCGGGATCTCAGGCAAGATGGCCATTACCCTTGATATCACTTCTATCTTTGCTTGCTAGTTGTTCGTTCTATCGCTATGTCGCGCTACCTACCACTTGTTTATCATGCCTCCCATTCTGCCATGTCAAGCCTCTAGCCCACCTTCCTAGCAAACCATTGTTTGGCTATGTTACCGCTTTTGCTCAGCCCCTCTTATAGTGTTGCCTGTTGTAGGTGCCTTGCAGTTTGTTCCATGTTGGAACATGGATATGTTGGGATATCATATTATCTCTTATTTAATTAATGCATCTATATACTTGGTAAAGGGTGGAAGGCTCGGCCTTATGCCTGGTGTTTTGTTCCACACTTGCCGCCTTAGTTTCCATCATACCGGTGTTATGTTCCTTGATTTTGCATTCCTAACGCGGTTGGGGTTATGGGACCCCCTTGACAGTTCACTTTCTATAAAAATCCTCCAGCAAGGCCCAACCTTGGTTTTACATTTGCCTAACAACCTATAAACTTTCCCTTGGGAGTAATTAACCTGAGGGTCATCTTTATTTTAACCCCCCCCCCTCGGGCCAGTGCTTCTCTAAGTGTTGGTCCGAACTAAGTAGACTGCGGGGCCACCTCGGGGAAACTTGAGGGCTGGTTTTACTCGTAGGATGTCTCATCCGGTGTGCCCTGAGAACGAGATATGTGCAGCTCCTATCGGGATATGTCAACACATTTGGACGGTCTTGCTGGTCTTGTTTTACCATTGTCGAAATATCTTGTAACCGGGATTCCGAGTCTGATCGGATTATTCCGGGAGAAGGAATATCGTTCGTTGATTGTGAGAGCTTGTGATGGGCTAAGTTGGGACACCCCTATAGGGTATAAGCTTTCGAGAGCCGTGCCCGTGGTTATGTGACAGATGGGAATTTGTTAATATCTGGTTGTAGAGAACTTGACACTTAACTTAATTAAAATGAATCAACTACATGTGTAGCCGTGATGGTCTCTTCTCGCCGTAGTCTGGGAAGTGAACACGGTTTGGGTTATGTTTGAATGTAAGTAGTTTCAGGATCACTTCTTGATCGCTCATAGCTCCACGATCATTGCGTAGCTTCTCATCTTACTCTTATTTGAGTATGTTAGCCACCATATTTGCTTAGTGCTTGCTGCAGCTCCACATCATTACCTTATCCTACCCATAAGCTTAAATAGTCTTGATCTCGTAGGTGTGAGATTGCTGAGTCCTCGTGACTCACGGATACTTCCAAAATAGTTGCAGGTGCCAACTATACCAGTGCAGGTGATGCTACCGAACTCAAGTGGGAGTTTGACGAGGACCTTGGTCATTACTATGTGTCGTTTCCTGATGATCGGGGATCTAGCATTTGGGGTTGTCTTCTTTTATTTTGGTTCTGTAGTCGGACCTTGATTGTACTCTAGTTGATGTATGTTTAACTTGTTATTTGTGTGAAGTGGCGATTGTAAGCCAACTCTTTATCCATTTCTTAATAAGTACATGGGATTGTGTGAAGGTTACCCCCCTTGCGACAAAACCACCATGCGGTTATGCCTCTAAGTCGTGCCTCGACACATGGGAGATATAGCCGCATTGTGGGTGTTACATCTTCCGTGATTATCGGATTGTCCTTTACAATCTTGGAGTAGGGTTCCTTTTTGTTGATGATCCGATCTTTCACCCATGCTTTCCAAGTAGCCAACACGTCTCTAAACTTGGTCATGGCATGTTTGTTTATCTTCTTCATTGGCGGGTCCTTATCTGGATTTTTATATTCCTTTTCATCCCGGCCGGGGAACAAGAATATCTGCTGCATCTTCCATAGGAGGGAGGGCCTCATATTATCTATCTTCTTTAGTTTCACATCGTTGATGGTGGCGGTTGTCCGTATGATATAGCCTATTTGATTGTCGTAGCACGACTGCGCTTCCTCGGGCGCTGTTGGCTCAAAAATATCGTCGTCCATCTCCGTAGCCACCAGTCTAGTGGTCATGAGCTGGTTTAGGCGCCGTGGCCTCTTTGCTTTTGGTTATATGCCGGCTTCGCTAGTCTCGGCACCGGTCTCGGTGCTGGTCTCAGTCTCAGCGTCGATCTGCATGTCGGTCTCAGTCCCCGATGTGACAGGTAGGCCCAGCAATAACATTCGTTGATCATCAGCAAGGCTCAAAAATTCGTCTACCGCGAGGTAGACGTTGTCGCACTCACGAGAACCCTATCCTTCATCTTTGCTAGCCATGTTTCCTACGATTAAATCTAGTCAATTAATCTAGCCTTAATAAAAATGAATAATGACAAAAAAGGCATATGTTTTGCAGGAACGTTGACTCCTTCCTGGTGCAGCAAATCCCGGGCACTCGATATGTCCTAGTTTGTAGCACAAGTCATGCCGGAATTCACGGAAAATTTCGGCATGACCTTTGCTAAAAAGTGGACAAATCGAGGACCTGAAATTTTTCAGAACAGAAATGAATCAACATTTTAGCAAAACAACAAAAGGCCACTTGGCTTCATTCCTTGGAAACAACAAAAGGCCACTTGGGCACAATCGAACCACTTCAATGAAAATATATTACAAGACCACTTCAATGAAAAGATATAATCAACAATAAAAGTCTAGGAAGGGATCATCTTTAAAATAAAACTTGCCTAAATTCTTTTCCTAGAAAAATAGTGTTCTTTTCAAAAATCAAAAACCATTGCAAAATGATCTTACTAAACACTTCTCTGCCTAGGACAGAACCCAAATTCTGTTCTAGCTATTCATCACACACACACACACACACACACACACATTATTTTCTCTAACCCTTCTCTGCCTAGAACAGAACCCAATTAAATTTCAAAGGAACTCCATTTCTCTAACCCTTCTGGCCTAATGCTCTAAAATAAATTTTTCCTCTAACCTAGCGAACCTAGTTAACCTAGCTTTTTAGCCTAACGAACCTAATTAACCTAGCTATTTAACCTACCTAGTTAGTTAACCAAGCTTGTTCACCTAGTTTACCTTCATAATTAACCTAATTAAACTAGTTAACCTAGCAAGTGCTCTGTCAAAGCCCTAAATAATTTTTTTCTTAACCTAGATAATTAACCTAATTAAACTAGTTAACCTAACTAGTTCTCTGTCAAAGCCCTAACTAAATTTTGCACTAACCTAGATAATTAACCTAATTAAACTAGTTAACCTAGCTAGTTAGTATGCTAAATGTTTGTGGTATGCATGAGAGAGAGAGGAGGGGTGCTTACAGAGGATGGCTTCGATGGTGGCGAGGGAGGCAGGGGCATCTCCGGTGACGGCGAGGGAGGTAGGGGCATCGAGGGTGGCTTCGGTGGCGCCGAGGGCAGCTCTGGTGGCGTTGATGAGGCCACGCGGCTCCGGTGGTGTCGACAGCGCGCGACTCTACTGGCTTCGGGTGCGTCGACATCGGCAGGAGACGACAACGAAGTGGGGCGACAATGAATTGGGGACACGGCGGCGAAGTGGGGTGAGGGATTTGTGGGACAAGTGGTGGATGGGGGGGAGGGAAACCGCTGGTTAAGTCAAACATAGCGGTAGCGCATTACTGAAAACGCGCTATAGCTAAGTTAGCTATAGCGCGCTTCACAAAACGCGCTGCTCCTAAGCCTTTCTCCTTTTTTCCTTTCTCATTTATTTTTCTTTACATTTTATTTTTTCCTTTCTCCTTTTTCTATTTATTTCATTTTCATTTACTTTTCTATTTGTTTTTCTACTTATTTCTTTTTGTTAGCAGTAGCGCCTTTCTACGTAAACACGCTGCTACAATAAAGATAGCGGTAGCGCGGTTTCTATAAGAACGCTACTACGATGTGTAGCCTACTGGCTTAGTAGTGAGAATTTTAGTAGTAGCACGCTTAATGAAAGACACGCTACTGCTGCATTTGTATCTGTAGCACGTTTATCCTGCACGCGCTACTGCTATTTAGCACTAGCACCCTTTTTTAACAAGCGCTACTGCTAAAGTTCTGTGTATAAGGTTTTCCCTAGTAGTGTATGCTTTTGCTCCATTAGAGTTCTCGCATGCCATTTATGAGATTAATTGAGAATTTTTACTACAGTACTGGTGAAAGAGTTATGATGAACCATTTCTTACATCTCCTCTGCCCCCTTCCGAGTCATCTTGATTTAATCCCTTTGTCTAGGTGTATAAGAGCATGGTTAGTACTTAATAGTATAGCCAACTATTGACTATAAGAAAGTGCCATGTCATTTGTAGCCAACATGTATAACAATTAGCTATAAGTATGTGCCACTTTATTAATACATGGCCCACTTTCCACTCTCACATAGTGCCTAGGAGCACATGCTGCAACTGACTCTTGCATGAGAGCCCCTTACATTCTTTCTCCCATCCTCTCTCCTCTACTTCTTACAGCCTGCTGACAGTATCTTATTGTACTCTCTCTAAGTCACCTTACGAAAACCAAATAATCCCCAAACACTTAGGCACGATGCAGTAACTCCCACCTCGTTTCTTGTTTCTTGACATATCAACCAATAAGATATGTGGGGCTTGCATGTTTTCAATGACTCAAGACTACCAAACACGACATGAAGTGGTTAGTTCATTCCATGCAATGCTATTAATTGGCAAATAAACATTAAGTTCTCTAATTTTCCCCTCATTCTTGGTCATGGTGCACAACTTAAGGTGACTTATTCACCTAGATGAAGGGAGTACATTCATGGTGGTCTAGAAAAAATAAACAAAATGATACTCAAAAACTAATTCTAAAAGATCATTTCTTGCAAAGCACAATAAGTGTTATTTTTTCACAAGTTTTGGATGCAGGTTGAACGCTTTTGTTTGCAAAAGATACCTTTTTATCTATTTCACCTTGATGTTTGTGAGCTCTAGAGAAGAAATAATATCCGAAGAAACCTATCGATACTCGTTACACATGAGATGACCCCCACATACTTTGAAATAAACAACTCCCCGCTCAATGCATTTCACTGTTCCATGCAATGCACATGCACCTTATTATATATTAGTACGACCATAAATTTAACTAACATTATATATAGTATGATAAATGCTCATGCATGTCACCAAAAATTATATCAATGAAAACTATGTTCAAATATGAATCCAACGATATAGTTTTTGTTGACATGCACTAACATTTTTCCAGTTAAATCTTCAGTCAAATTCAATGGAGGACTAATAAACCATGACCGAGGCAGTACTAGTGTAGAGGGCGGCACTGCATGGGAGTCTCACCCCGCTCATGGCGTTGCAGTAAAGCCATCATATCACAAAACCCCACCACTCCTAGTAATAAGTGGCCTGGTAAAATAAACGGACAAGCAACCATCACATCCCTCTGTCTTTTTTTTGCATTTCGTCTCTCTGCATTTACTTTGCCCAGTTCTTCTCGCACACTCGATCCCTAGCTACTACTCCTAGGGATAGTTCTTTTGGCGGCTTAAAAAATAAGCCATCTCTTCCCTAGCTTTTCCCATAAGATTAGTCACAGTGGAGACTAACATAACACACCTCACTCATTTATTTGGCCTTCTAAACTACTACCTTCGTCCTGGTTTATTAGTCACCATTGTAATTTGTGCTAAATTTTGACCAAAGATTTAACTGATAAAATGTTACTGCATGTCATCAAAAGTTATATAATTATGGGTGACATGCATAAACATTTCATTAGTTAAATTTATGGTCAAAATTTGACACAAATTACAATGGGGAGCAATAAACCAGGACAGAGGTAGTAGTTATGGGATTACTAATCTAGAAGCCTAAAAGAACTGGTGCCTGGTACTCCTAGTAGTAGTACTCAAGTTGGAAGTCCAATTGCATGACACAACTTGTTAGGGAAAAAATTGACACAGAGTGTAGGAAGCGGTTTGGGAATTTGCATGCCTTCCCGAACAGTGAGATACTCCGTACAAAGTACGATAGAAAAATAACCATAGAGAAGGAAGCTAAACGTAAACAATAATACGAGCATTTTTGCATTTGTTTTGCATTGAATCATTTCACAAGCTTGACTAGTGCTGTTTTTCTACTTTTACAAAAACCACATCGTAATGTTAAAATGTGCATTTGCATGTACATAAGTAATAGTAGTAGCACAGTCTGCAAGCATATATGGAGAGAGACATGTAGTGCGATAGTATATAGTAAAGTTTGTGCTATATGCACGTACTTAAAAATGTGTATGGATACACAAGGTTTCCAAACTTTTCCTTTTACATACTTAATTAAGGACGCTAATAATTCCCCAATGTTCGGGATTTATCATTTGCATCTCAAAACTAATGAGATCGTCTTACGAAACTAAATTATTCCTAATAAAAGCCATGGTGCTCGCAGGAGCGCTTGCAGCGCGCCATGAGTGCCCTGGTGCGTGGCCGTTTCCTAGTGCGCCAATACAACGCCTCTTCCTCAGCCTCACAACTCATGAGGTGCTAATTGGTGGCTTGCTGGCGGGCGAGCGCGATCTCACCGGTGTGGTGATCCAGCGCCAATTGGTACTCCTCCTCGCTGGAAGCGTGCACCCGATCCACGTACCGCCAAGCGTAGATGAGGCACTTGGACGGACTACACTCAGGGCTTTGGCACGGGCGTTGCCCGCCACTCTCACGACCCACGCATGAGCCTTCGTCCAAAGAGCCAATTGTCTGACTCTTTCGGACACGACATAGGCCTGCTAGGCAGCATGCCTCACGGCGCGCTTCTCTTCCTCGGCCTTATTTTCCGCCTCTATTTTGGCACGCTCTGCCGGAGCCAAAGCCTCCCACAAGACGACATCCATTTCTATCCAAAGCTCCTCATGGTAGAGGGGGGGGGGCTCAGCGGGTGGCGCAGCGTTCTCCTCATAGCGGGGAGCCGACACGTCCTCCGACATGCATACTAGTGAGACTGGGAACGTTGACGTGTCGCAGCGAGGAGCGGAACACCGACACATCCTCCTAGACTAGTGGTAGCGAGGAACGAAACGACGATGTGTGACCATCCGCGCGGTGCAGCGAGGAGCGCCTAGGGCTTGGGAGGGGCGATGCCATTGTGGTCGACGTGAGAGGGAGGGGGAGGAGATAGCGATGAATGTGAGCGTTCTTCCGAATGACATGGGAGGCATAGTATTTATAGCGAGCAGTGGCACACCTATGTAAGATATGGACTGGGCTTTAGTGACTTAACTGCAGGTGCAGTTTGCTTCACTGACATGTGGGCCAGATGCCTATTCGGCTCACATGTCAGTGACCCAATGCACCTGCAGTTAAGTAACTAAAGCAGTGTCCCATAAGATATGTTGCGTGATTAACGCAACATCTACATGGGCATATTTGTTGGAGTAAGTTACGGGGGAGGGAAGGGGTGGAAATATTGCTTGTAGCGACCAGACCTCAAACGGTCCAATCTCTGTGCTCACGTGTCATCCCTGGATCAGTAATGCTGACACCACACATTACTTGAAGGATTTATAACAGAGTAGCAATCACACACTTATTACATCGAGAGTCTCAAAAGAGAGCTTATTACAATAAATATGGCTTAAGGTCATCTAATAACGATAACAACGGAAGGCTTGGAAGATGAGTGAGTCCATCAACTCCAACGACATCACTTAGTATAGAACCACGACCTAAAAGCACCTTAATCGTCGTCTGAAAAGTCTGCAACATTAACGTTGCAGCCTGAAATGGGTAAGCACATGGAATATGCTGGCAAAGTAACACATAGAGAGTAATCGAGGAATAAGTCTATACTACATGCATATTTGGATGGTGGAAAGCTCTATGGTTACAGTTTTGCGAAAAGCCAATTTTTCTCTACTGCAAAGGAATAAATTTTATTTAACTATCATGGTAGTTGTTAAACATTGAGAATGGTTGATAGCATTCTCAATCCCAATTAAACATCATCATTAAACAAAACCCAACAAATTAATTTTAGAGTAACATGATGAGATTCACATGATAATCCAAGTACTAGATACTCAAGATGTCCATAACCGGGGACACGGCTAACCATGATTAGTTTATACACTCTGCAGAGGTTTGTGCACTTTTCCCCACAAGACTCGATCGCCTCTGTTTGATTTCTCGCACTACATGGTGTTTGAGAAATGGATGACCGAGACATAGTCTTTCAGAAGCGCTAGCATCTTACGATCGGGTAGACCATTACACCTACTTTCCCCTACATTTGCTAGTCTACCACTGTGAGAGTTCGCACGACTTACTCCACTATTCTAGAGCCCATAATAGCTTGTGGCTGCACACGGAAGTTTCTAGCATGAATAATCTCATGATCCCTTTGAGCCTGGGTGACTGTCCAAAAGAAAAACAGCCAATGCTGGAATACCCAGGTGCCTCAATCCACCCAGATGTGTGTTTAAGTTGCCACCTTAGATAAACCATTAAATTAACAATCTCACATCTGTCATGGATACACTCACCCAATCCACGTCTACTAGCATAGCATAGCATAATAAGCAACGTAGAAGTAACCCTCAAAGGTTTGATAATAACAGGTAATAGGTACTACCTCATCTACTTCCCAAACCCACAATTTAATTAGATCCTAATCATGCAATGTGTCAGGATTGATCTAATGCAATAAAACTGGGTAATTGGAAGTATGATCAAAGTGTTACTTGCCTTGCTGATGATCCGGGAAACCAAGCAATTCAAAGTAGCAAGCGGTGCACTCCAGGTACTCTATCGCAAACAAACAAGCATACAATAAGTACTCAACTAATGCACAGGCAAAACTCGAATAAGAGATCTAACCAGAAAGTTCAACTTAAGAGTTACGGTTGGCAAAAAAGAATCAAATCGAACGAACCAACGAAAGACAAACGGCAAAAGAAACAAGATTCATTTACTATTCTGGATCTAGGGAAATTTTTACAGTGTCAAAAACTTGTTTGAGTTGGTTAAACGGAAAAAGGGTTTCGAGAAGAAACTCCAGGCGCTTGAATCACCTGAATCCGATAAACGAGCGAAAAGTCAGACTAGAACGAAAAACGGATCAGGAATTGCGATCGGAAAAATCGTGGATTTAATCTGAGAAAAAGAAAACATCGAACAGATTAATGAACGAACGTTCGTTATCTGGATCTCAATGAAGAACTGTAGGGAAATGTAGCAGAATTTTAAAATTTTCTACGCATCACCAAGATAAATCTATGGAGTCATCTAGCAACAAGGGAGAGGGGAGTGCATCTACATACCCTTGTAGATCGCACGCGGAAGCGTTCAAGAGAATGGGGTTGATGGAGTCGTACTCGTCGTGATCCAAATCACCGATGACCTAGCGCCAAACGGACGGCACCTCCGCGTTCAACAAACATACGATTGGGAAGACGTCTCCTCCAACTTGATCCAGCAAGGGGGAAGGAGAGGTTGATGGAGATCCAGCAGCACGACGGCGTGGTGGTGGAAACTACGGCGATCTCGGCAGGGCTTCGCCAAGCACAGGGAGATGGAGGAGTGTCATGAGAGGGACAGGGAGAGGCCAGGGGCTAGGGTGCGGCTTCCCTCCCTCCCCCCACTATATATAGGGTCCCTAGGGGGGGCTCCGGCCCTAGGAGATGCCATCTCCAAGGGGGGCGGCAGCCAAGGGGGTGGCTTGCCCCCCAAGGCAAGTGGGGCACCCCCCCACCCCTAGGGTTTCCAACCCTAGGCGTAGGGGGAGGCCCAAGGGGGGTGCACCAGCCCACAAGGGGCTGGTTCCCCTCCCACTTCAGCCCATGGGGCCCTCTGGGATAGGTGCCCCACCCGATGGACCCCCGGGACCCTTCCGGTGGTCCCGGTACAATACCGATTACCCCTGAAACTTTCCCGATGGCCGAAACTTGACTTCCTATATATAAATCTTCACCTCCGGACCATTCCGGAACTCCTCGTGACGTCCGGGATATCATCTGGGACTCCGAACAACTTTCGGGTTACCGTATACTAATATCTCAACAACCCTAGCGTCACCGAACCTTAAGTGTGTAGACCCTACGGGTTCGGGAGACACGCAGACATGACCAAGACGACTCTCCGGTCAATAACCAACAGCGGGATCTGGATACCCATGCTGGCTCCCACATGCTCCTCGATGATCTCATCGGATGAACCACGATGTCAAGGATTCAGTCAATCCGTATACAATTCCCTTTGTCAATCGGTATGTTACTTGCCCGAGATTCGATCGTCGGCATCCCAATACCTCGTTCAATCTCGTTACCGGCAAGTCACTTCACTCGTGTCGTAATGCATGATCCCGTGATCAACCACTTGGTCACATTGAGCTCATTATGATGATGCATTACCGAGTGGGCCCAGAGATACCTCTCCGTCATACGGAGTGACAAATCCTAGTCTCGATTCGTGCCAACCCAACAGACACTTTCGGAGATACCTGTAGTGTACATTTATAGTCACCCAGTTACGTTGTGACGATTGGCACACCCAAAGAACTCCTATAGTATCCGGGAGTTGCACAATCTCATGGTCTAAGGAAATGACACTTGACATTCGGAAAAGCTATAGCAAACGAACTACACGATCTTAGAGCTATGCTTAGGATTGGGTCTTGTCCATCACATCATTCTCCTAATGATGTGATCCCGTTATCAATGACATCCAATGTCCATAGTCAGGAAACCATGACTATCTTTTGATCAACGAGCTAGTCAACTAGAGGCTCACTAGGGACGTGTTGTGGTCTATGTATTCACACATGTATTACGATTTCCGGATAACACAATTATAGCATGAACAATAGACAATTATCATGAACAAAGAAATATAATAATAACCATTTTATTATTGCCTCTAGGGCATATTTCCAACAAGAACGCGGTCGTTAAAATGAACGAACGGGCGAACGCTCCCTAAGTAAATAAACCGGAAAAACCGATCTATTAAAAAAACAAACTAAAAAAACCGAACGAAACCGACGGAAAACCGATCGATTTCTAAAAAACCGGCGGCGAGGTCTACCTCCGGCGGCGGCGCGGCGCGGCGGGCGGCGGCGTGGTGGCGGCGCGGCGGGCAGCGGGCGGCGGCGGCGGCGGCGCGGCGGGGCTAGGGTTTGGGTTTGGGGGCGGGGGCGCGGTTTGGGCTGTCGGGCCTCGGGCGACGGCTATTTAAAGGCCCGACCAGGCGGAGTCCTGGCCGGTTACGGCCCAGAGTCGGTTCGGATTTTTTTTAATAGTGACGCTCAGGATGAAAACTTATTTGGGGCATAAATGAAATTTTGAAAAAAGCACACTTTTCCTAAATTCAAATAAAATAGCAAATAAACCAAAATAAAATCTTATTTGATTTTTTATTAAATCCTCAGTATTTCTTTTTTTTGGGAAAGTCATTTTATTCCCTCTCTCATATTTTGATAATAGAAATAATTGAAGATGAAATAAATAAAATCAAATGATCCAATTTTCAAAATTTGAGAAAACTCAAATATGAAAATAGCGAAATCCCCAACTCTCTCCGAGGGTCCTTGAGTTGCGTAGAATTTCTAGGATCAACCAAAATGCAATAAAATATGATATGCAATGATGATCTAATGTATAACATTCCAAATTGAAAATTTGGGATGTTACAAAGCTACCCCCCTTAAGATGAATCTCGCCCTCGAGATTCGGGTTGGCTAGAAAATAGGTGAGGGTGGTAATTCAACAATTCTTCCTCTCGTTCCCAGGTGGCTTCATCCTCCGTGTGGCGGCTCCACTGAACTTTGCAAAACTTGATAACCTAGCTGCGGGTGACTCGATTGGCATACTCTAGAATCTTAACTGGTTTCTCCTCATAGGTCAAATCACTGTCCAACTGAATTGCTTCCACTGGCACTGTATCTCTCAGCGGTATATCAGCCATCTCTGCATGGCACTTCTTCAACTGTGAAACGTGGAACACGTCGTGAACTACTGACAATCCTTCAGGCAATTGCAACTTATAGGCTACTTCTCCCATACGCTCCAAAACTTTGTATGGTCCTACAAAATGTGGCGCTATCTTTCCCTTAACTCCAAAGCGCTTAACTCCTCGAAGTGGAGATACTCGAAGATAAACTCGGTCTCCGACTTCGTAAACTGTCTCCTTGCATTTAGAATCTGCATAGCTCTTCTGCCTGGATTGAGCTACCTTGAGCCTATCACGAGTCAATTTCACTTTCTGTTCAGACTCCTTAATCAGATCCGGTCCAAACAACTGCCGGTCTCCAACTTCATCCCACGACAATGGGGTCCTGCACCTCCTTCCGTACAAGGCTTCGAAAGGGGCCACCTTCAAACTGGATTGGTAACTGTTGTTGTAATAGAACTCTGCGTATGGAAAATTCTCGTCCCAACTAGATCCGTAATCTAGCGCACAAGATCTCAGCATATCCTCCAAAATCTGATTGACTCTCTCGGTCTGTCCATCTGTCTGTGGATGGAAAGTTGTACTAAACTCTAGCTTGGTACCCAGAGTTTCATGCAACTGATTTCAGAACTTTGAGGTAAATTGGGTTCCTCTATCTAATACAATGCTCTTTGGAACTCCATGTAGACATATGATTCTGGTCATGTACATTTTTGCCAACTTTGCACTGGTATAGGTAGTTTTCACTAGGATGAAATGAGCTACCTTTGTCAAACAATCGACTACAGCCCATATTGAGTCATAGCCAGAACGAGTTCTGGGTAAACCTGTAATAAAATCCATGCCTAACTTATCCCACTTCCATTCGGGTATTGGCAATGGCTGTAGCAATCCTGCTGGCTTGTGATGCTCTACCTTTACTCTCTGACATACATCACAAACTGCTACATATTCCGCAATATCCTTCTTCATTCCGGTCCACCAGAAAGTATCCTTCAAATCCAAATACATCTTGGTATTTCCTGGGTGAATCGAATATGGTGAATCATGGGCCTCTTGCAGAATTAACTTCCTGATCTCCGAATCATTAGGCACATAAACACGATCTTCAAACCATAAGGTATCGTGCTCATCCTCCCGAAATCCCTTAGCTTTTCCTTTGCTCATTTTCTCCTTAATAGAGGCAATCTCCTTGTCAGTCTTCTGGGCTTCTCTGATCTTATCCATCAAAGTAGACTGAATCTCCAATGCTGCTACATAGCCTCTCAGGACTATCTCCAAACATAGCTCTCAAAGATTTTCGGCTAACTCCCTTGGTAAATCTCCCATCATTAAGGTGTTGACATGACTTTTACGGCTCAGCGCATCGGCTACTACGTTAGCCTTTCCGGGGTGATAATGCAATCTCATATCATAATCCTTGATGAGCTCCAACCATCTCCTTTGCCTGAGATTCAACTCCTTCTGCGTGAAAATATACTTCAAGCTCTTGTGATCTGTGTACACCTCACAATGGTTTCCAATGAGAAAGTGTCTCCAAGTTTTCAATGCATGCACTATGGCTGCTAACTCCAAATCATGCGTAGCATAATTCAACTCATGAGGCTTAAGCTGTCATGAGGCATAGGAAACAACTATCCCTTCCTGCATAAGCACTACTCCAAGTCCTCGACGTGAAGCGTCGCAATACACCTCATAATCCTTGGTCTGATCTGGCAAAATCAACACAGGTGATGTAACCAAACGTTTCTTAAACTCCTGGAAACTAGCCTCACATTCCTCAGTCCATATGAACTTGGTATCCTCTTCAACAACTCCGTCATAGGCTTTGCAATCTTTGAGAAATTCTCAATAAATCTCCGATAGTATCCTGTGAGTCCAATAAAACTCCGGAACTCTCCAACTGTGGTTGGGGCTTCCCAATTTGTCACGGTATCAACCTTAGTGGGATCTATTGCTATACCTTCTCCAGATATAACGTGTCCGAGAAATCCAACTTCCTTCAACCAAAACTCACATTTGCTAAACTTGGCATATAATTGATGTTCTCTAAGCTTTCCAGGAACCAAACACAAATGCTCCTTATGCTCCTCTTCATTCTTCGAGTAGACCAGGATATCATCAATGAACACTACGACGAACTTATCCAAAAACTCCATAAACACTTTGTTCATCATGTTCATAAAATATGCAGGTGCATTAGTCAGACCAAATGACATAACGGTATACTCGTACAACCCATACCTGGTGGTAAAAGCTGTCTTAGGTATATCCTGTTCTCGAATCTTCAACTGATGGTATCCTGATCGCAGATCGATCTTGGAAAATACCTTAGCTCCTTGCAATTGATCAAACAAATCATTGATCATTGGTAGTGGGTACTTGTTCTTGATGGTTACTTCATTCAATCCTCGATAATCAACAACCATCCTTAATGATCCATCCTTCTTATCCACTAGAAGTACTGGTGATCCCCAAGGCGAAGAACTTGGGCGAATATATCCCTTATCCAATAACTCCTTAATCTGCTTCTTAATATCCACCAAATCCTTTGCGGGCATCCTATATGGTCTCTTAGATATTGGCCCTGTGCCTGGCAAAATCTCAATCAAAAACTCAATATCTCTATCCGGTGGCACGCCTAGCAATTCTTCTGGAAATACATCAGGGAAATCCTTTACTACTGGTACTTCCTCCTGCACAACTCCTGTTAAACAATTTACTTGAGTCCTCTTCGGCACATGCCGGGATACATACTTGATCCTTCTCCCTTCTGGGGTGGTAAGCAAAATTGACTTACTGGCGCAATCGATGTTTCCTCCATACATCGACAGCCAATCCATACCCAGAATTACATCCAATCCTTGTGATTCCAAAATGATCAAATCCGAGGGAAACACATGCCTACCTATACTCAATGGCACTTGAAAACATCCTTGACTAGCCATATACTCCGCTCCTGGTGAGCTTACTAACATAGGTGTTCTAAGAACTTTGGTGGGCAGATTATACTTATCCACAAATCCCCTTGATATGTATGAATGCGATGCACCAGTATCAAAAAGAACGAGTGCAGTAAATGACTTAACCAAAAACTTACCGATTACAGCATCCGGCTGCTCTTCAACCTCCTCCACATTAACGTGGTTCACCTGTCCCCTATTGAAAGGGTTCGTCTTCTTCCCAGATCTTCCATTGCCATTTCCATTCTGGGATTCAGGATATTCATTAGCATAATGTCCGGTCTTCTGGCACTTAAAGCAAGTGACTTGGCTCAGGTCTCTCTTGGCTGGGGTCGATGGGTTGGTGCGGTTCTGGCCGTTGCTTCCTCCATTCCCATTACCATTCTTGGTTCCATTGTGATTGTGCGAGCTACCTCCTCCATGGGTATGCTGAAAATGTCCTCCCGGTCTAGGGGTAAAACGGGGCTTCTGCTGAGCTCCTGAATTGTACTTCCCTTGTCCATACTTCCTCTTGCGATTCTCAATCTGCTGCTGCTTCCCTTCAATCATGAGAGCACGGTCTACCAACTCCTGGTAGTTGTTGAAGGTTCCTACGATCAACTGCATGCTCAACTCATCATTCAGTCCTTCCAGAAACTTCTCCTGCTTAGCTGCATCCGTAGTAACGTCATCTGGGGCATAACGTGCTAGCTTACTAAAGTCCTCCACATACTGGCCAACTGTCCACCCTCCTTGGCGCAAGTTGCGAAACTCTCGCTTCTTCATGGCCATAGCTCCTGCTCAAACATGGGCAGTACAAAAAGCTTGCTGAAACTAGTCCCACGTGACAGTGTCGACAGGGAAAGTGGCTGTGAAATTCTCCCACCATGATGCTGCGGGTCCTTCCAGCTGATGTGCGGCAAACTTCACCTTTTCCGCATCTGTGCACCCTACGGTGGTCAACTCCCTTGCTGTCTTATGGAGCCAATCATCTTCTACTATTGGCTCGGTGCTACTGGAGAACACCGGCGGATTCAGCCTAAGAAATCGGGCTAAGTGGTCAACATGTGGTGGTGGTGGTTGTGGGTTGTTGTTGTTGTTCCCCTGATTCTGATTCTGGACTAGCAACTGCATCAACGTGTTCTGCTGCTGGATCAACTAGGTGAGCTCCGGTGGGAAGGTAAATCTGGGGTCACGTCTCGGAGGCATCTGAGGGTTTAGAAAAGATGAGATTTAAGAATAGAGGGGGGTCTAAAGAGAAAACACTACCCATATGCACATGAGGCAAAAGCAAACAATTCACTTCATTCAGTCAATCAAACAAGGCATACAATCGATCTAACTATCGCAAAAGTGCTTGGACTACTATATTTACATGGTGGACTACTACTACTGATGGGGTGGTCTACTAGAAATATTCTTCGGTTGCAGACTCCATGATATCTGCTCCAGCTTCATCAACATAATCATCATCACTATCATCCGGATCCGAGTCAGTGTCGTCGATGATGATGTAGTCTTCCGGGCGAATCTCCTTGGGTTCTTTGTCTTCTTCTACTGGTGTAGGGCCTCCCATGAATATTCCAATCTTCTTGATCAGATCATCATTTTTCTCCACTAATACTTTGATTTCATCTTCATAATCTTCACGTGTAGCCTTGAGTTCTTCCTCTAGTTCCTTGATTCTTGTCCTCGCCTTCTTCAGATCTATCATGTCGGCGCACATCTGGTTCTCCTGACGTCGAATGTGCTGGTTTAACTCCTGATAAAAGCTGCAACTGATCTATCCTTCCTGGTGCTGATCATCTCCCAGTGCTCATCTCGGCGCCCACAAATCTGGTAGATAGTATCCTTGAGATCATTGCGGTAAACTTCTCCAATGCGTCCCATGGCGATGTGAGCTGCCATCCTCTTTCCTAGACTCCAGGTTGGCGCATCAAAAGAAAACTCTATGGGCTCAGTGACTGGCATGAATGTCCTTCCTGGAACTTGTACTTGAATCATCCAGCGCTCTTCTTCAGGTAGAGTGGCGTTGTAGGTTCCGGTGAAGCTTGGTACTCCTATGTTCAGGTATCTAGTGGCTTCCTTCAAGTGATGTCCAAAGGGTGTATCTTCATCCGGTTGCGTGAACTTGTTCCTTGCATCCGCCATCCTAAAAGAGTAGAAAAGATGAGAGATCACAATGAGAAGAGTGAGTACTGATCTAGGTCTTTTGCTTAGTGGTTGTGTCCTAGAGTCAACCTGGCTCTAATACCATCTTGTAGCGACCAGACCTCAAACGGTCCAATCTCTGTGCTCAGGTGTCATCCCTAGATCACTAATGCTGACACCACACAGTACTTGAAGGATTTATAACAGAGTAGCAATCACACACTTATTACATCGAGAGTCTCAAAAGAGAGCTTATTAAAATAAATATGGCTTAAGGCCATCTAATAGCAATAACAACGGAAGGCTTGGAAGATAAGTGAGTCCATCAACTCCAACGGCATCACTGAGTATAGAACCATGACCTAAAAGCACCTTAATCATCGTCTAAAAAGTCTGCAACATTAACATAGCATCCCGAAATGGGTCAGCACATGGAATATGCTAGCAAAGTAACACATAGAGAGTAATGGAGAAATAAGTCTATACTACATGCATATTTGGCTGGTGGAAAGCTCTATGGTTACACTTTTGCGAAAAAACAATTTTTCCCTACTGCAAAGGAATAAATTTTATTTAACTATCATGGTAGTTGTTAAACATTGAGAATGGTTGACAGCATTCTCAATCCCAATTAAACATCATCATTAAACAAGACCCAACAAATTAATTTTAGAGTAACATGATGAGATTCACATGATAATCCAAGTACTAGATACTCAAGATGTCCATAACCGGGGACACGACTAACCATGATTAGTTTATACACTCTGCAGAGGTTTGCGCACTTTTCCCAACAAGACTCGACCGCCTCCGTTTGATTTCTCGCACTACATGGTGTTTGAGAAACGGATGACCGAGACATAGTCTATCAGAAGCGCTAGCACCATACGATCGGGTAGACCGTTACACCTACTTTCCCCTACATCTGCTAGTCTACCACTGTAAGAGTTCGCACGACTTACTCCACTATGCTAGAGCCCATAATAGCTTGTGGCTGCACACAGAAGTTTCTAGCATGAATAATCTCATGATCCCTTTGAGCCAGGGTGGCGGTCCAAAAGAAAAACAGACAATCGCTGGAATACCCACGTGCCTCAATCCACCTAGATGTTTGTTTAAGTTGCCACCTTAGATAAACCATTAAATTAACAATCTCACATCTATCATGGATACGCTCACCAATCCACGTCTACTAGCATAGCATAGCATAATAAGCAACGTAGAAGTAACCCCCAAAGGTTTGATAATAACAGGTAATAGGTACTACCTCATCTACTTCCCAAACCCACAATTTAATTAGATCCTAATCATGCAATGTGTGAGGATTGATCTAATGCAATAAAACTGGGTAATTGGAAGTATGATCAAAGTGTTACTTGCCTTGCTGATGATCCGGGAAACCTAGCGATTCGAAGTAGCAAGCGGCGCACTCCGGGTACTCTATCGCAAAAGCATACAATAAGTACTCAACTAATGCACAGGTAAAACTTGAATAAGAGATCTGACCAGAAAGTTCAACTTAAGAGCTCCGTTTGGCAAGAAGAATCAAATCGAACGAAGCAACGAAAGACAAACGGCAAAAAAACAAGCTTCGTTTACTATTATGGATCTAGGGCAATTTTTACAGTGGAAAAAACTTGTTTGAGTTGGTTAAATGGAAAAAGGGTTTTGAGACGAAACTCTAGGCGCTTGAATCGCCTGATTCCGATAAACGAGCGAAAAGTTAGACTAGAACGAAAAACGGATCAGGAATCACAGTCGGAAAAATCACGGATTTAATCCGAGAAAAAGAAAACGATGAATAGATTAATGAACGAACGTTCGTTATCTGTATCTAAACGAAGAACGCTTTTGTTAAAACGAACGAACGGGCGAACGCTCGCTAAGTAAATAAACCGGAAAAACCAATCTATTAAAAAAACGAACTAAAAAAATGAACGAAACCGACGGAAAACCGATCGGTTTCTAAAAAACCGGCTGTGAGGTCTACCTCCAGCGGCGGCGGATGCGGCGGATCCGGCGACGGCGACGGCGGGGGCGGGCAGGCGGCGGCGCGACGCGGCGGCGCAACGGGCGGCGGCGGCGGGGCTAGGGTTAGGGTTCGGGGGCGGGGGCGCGGCTTGGGCTGTCGGGCCTCGGGCGACGGGTATTTAAAGGCCCGGCCAGGCGGAGTCCTGGCCGGTTACGGCCCAGAGTCGGTTCGGATTTTTTTTAATAGTTACGCTCACAAAAAAACAAAAGGAATACTAAACGGACTCCAAAAATCTCGAAATAAATTTTCCCCGGCTTCTAAAATCAAGCCGCACAGGATGAACATTTATTTGGGGCCTAAATGCAATTTTGAAAAACGCGCATTTTTCCTAAATTCAAATAAAATAGCAAATAAACCAAAATAAAATCTTATTTGATTTTTATATTAAATCCTCAGTATTTCTTTATTTTTGGGAAAGTCATTTTATTCCCTCTCTCATATTTTGATAATAGCAATAATTGAAGATAAAATAAATAAAATCAAATGATCCTATTTTTAAAATTTGAGAAAACTCAAATATGAAAATAGCGAAATCCCCAACTCTCTCCGAGGGTCCTTGAGTTGCGTAGAATTTCTAGGATCAACCAAAATGCAACAAAATATGATATGCAATGATGATCTAATATATAACATTCCAAATTGAAAATTTGGGATGTTACATTGCTGGGGGAGGAGAGTCATGCATGCAGAATTTTTCCACAATGGGTGGAGTGGTGGGACTATCGTTGGGAGAAGGAGAGTCAAGCAAGCATTTAGATTTCAAGGTGCACGAAATTACTGCATGCAATGATTAAGGCTGGCCATAGTGGTGGTAATGTGGTATCTTATTAGCTGGTATCATGCACAGGGGAATAACAAACATGCTGATGTGGTTAAGAATTAAAGAAGAGAGGGGGGTTAGAGTAACATAGGTAGATACCGTATCATGTTAAATACTATGCTACTTTGTGTCATGCATGGCACTATAAAGGTACTCCCGTATCATATGCCAGTATCATGCACATGATACTAGTATATGTACTTTGTACTATGAGTAGCCTAAAGAGAATATTAATCTCTACTCTCTACTCTTATAAAAAGCAGAGTTGGTGATGATGGTGTGCCTGCCGTCCTGCAATATATGCCGTCTGATCTATATCTAATGGATAGGAAGGTAACTATGATAATTTACCCGCACTCCTCTCCAAATTTGCAGATAAGGCCTTCCGTCATTCATCCTTTTCTTCCCCAAGATCTTGATGTTTCGTGGAACACACGGGCATCTTGATAGTGCATGTAAAAATCTTTGTCATTTACCAGTGTTCATGCATGCATGCAATGCGATAATGCATTGGTAAACACAATTTTTTGTGAAGAACGAGAGCATTAATTGAGTACTTTTGCAGACTAGAAAAACTATTCCACCGCCTATATCTTGGGAAGAGTTGGTGAAATTTTTGAATCGAGACCTTTAAACTAGAAGGGAGGTAGTAGTGCTCTAATAGCTAACCTTGTTGTGATGACTAGATAGGACATGGCACGCACCTGGACGGAGGAAATAGTCTGCATTGTGCATATATGTTTTGTCTGAAGTCAATGTACATCTACTTTAACCAAACTTATAGAAAAATGTGTCAACATTCAGAATGTCAAATCAATATTTTTATACTCGTTATAAAAAGTAGTTTCATAAAATATATAATTGGTATTGTAGATATTGATATTTTTAGTATAAATTTGGTCAAAAACTTTGCAAACTTTGACTTGACACAAAGGGGGTATCACACATAAAGACTAGGCAAAAAAATTGCTCATTTATAGCCGTCCGAAGTCTCAAAGGGTGCCACCATGCGAGGGAGGCGAAGGTCAAGGGAGGCACGGCGGTTGACAGAATTAAGTGAAGTTACAACCACGCGCCACCATGGCATGCGAACACGCAGAAGCAATACTGTCAGGCCGGCGATATGGGTCTAGTAGACATGACATCTAGTGGGTCCCACATAGTACTTGAGAACTCTTAAGGGTCATGCAGCCGTTTATCCACCAAGCAGCCAACAACCCCACCCGTTCGCATGCCCTACTCGTCCCCGTCTTCTACCTTACAACAGTTCACTCCTAGTCGTCCCGTCCTTTCACATTACACCAGTTCAACTTCTCCTAACTCACCTCCAAAATCCATGGCCTCCCAAATCTCCGTGATCGCCGCTGAGTACCAGGTTAGAGCCATCACCGGCGATGAGTTCATTGTCATCTACACCCGTAGATCCGCGACGGTGGAAGCATGCCTTGCTCGTATCCTACGCATGTTCAAAAGTTCAAAGGATGAGTGGGTCGCTGGGCTAGATATTGAGTACACCATAGTCCTGGAAAGCGAGAAGATTCTAAAGGAGGTAGAGAAGGAGAAACCCGCCGTGATCCAAGTTTGCGTACATAGCGTGTGGTTGGTATACCACATATGCCATGCCGACGTTGAGTGCCAGGATCTTAAGAACTTCCTCAAGGATGAAGGAGTAAAATTTGTTAATGTAGACTTTAGGAATGACATGAGTGTCCTGGGTCAGATAGGCCTCGTTGTAGGCCAGCCCTTCGGTCTCTAGAAGGCAAGCCTGGTGTCCTCCTCTTAGCCTTCAATGCTGAACCTGGCAGCAGCCATGATTGATCCTTCGTACGCTCAACTAAAGAAACCTCACCACGAGTTTCATCATGCATGGGAGTCGAAGACAATAGATGAAGATCACATCATGTACGTAGCAATGGATGCCTACCTTTGTTTAAATATCTACAAGGGTTTGATGAAGAAGCAAATCCCAATGTCCGGTTCAAGCAAAGAAGCATCGGCGAAGAGGAAGAGAAAGAGGGACGAGAACGAAGTCGAGGACGTGGAATCGGACTCCGAGTAAGGTGGTAATGCTGTCAGTCATGCTGGTTCTACTGCAATGTCAAGAGGACTAGTTGCTTAGTTTTATTTCAGGGGTGTGTTGTGCTGAGCCCCGAGCAAAACTATGTTTATGTTCTTTCTCGTTATTTGGACTCTTTAGTACGTACAGTAGTACTTGTATGTCTTACTACTATTCTTGTTGTAGTTGGTACTACTGCTTGTACTAGTAGTATAATTTGGGTCAGTCGATTTGTGAAAGAAGTTCGACGGAGCGAAGGAAGAAGACGACAGTGAAGCTACCCCAGTATCTAGATTAGGGTGGCAGGGTGCCCATGATCTATCTTATGAGTGTCGGGGGTGGAATGCAGTTCGCCGGAAAAAATGGATCGTGCCCGGGGTTAAACGGATGGCGAGAGCATGGCGGTGGCAGGCGGTTCAACGAAGGGTGGGGCGGCGGCAGCAGGCGGTTAGGCATGTGGCAGGCTGGCGGCTCGATGCCTGAGAGAGAAGATGAGCAATGCATAAATTTCGGAGGCTGAAGAAGCCCTTTTGACCATCCATGTTGCATCCAACGGCTGACAAGAGTCGACTGACCCAAATTGCTCCATCAGATTGCAGGATCCACGTGGCATTCAAGGTCTCGAAGGTAGATTCCCCGTCCGCACCCAGTTTGCGGGCTCGCCGCAGGCGCGACCGGCTTCCGTTGTGATAGCCACCATGCGCGCCTCCTCCGTGCGGGCGGAGACGACAATGACACACTAGTGCCTCATCGTTGGCGTGCTGGAGCACGCGCTTATCCTCCTCTTCGTACGCTGCATAAATAGACACGGCTCCACCAGCTGCTCACGTGCATCGCAGCGCGGCGGCATCGCGAGGTGGGACTGCAAACGACATGAGAGAGCGAGCCTTCAGTTTCATGGAACAATGAAAGGATCAAGAAGAGGTGTCTAGAGGGGGGGGGGTCAATTGACTCTTAACAAAGAAAAGTAGCAAATTTTATATTCTTCATGTTAAGGTAGAGATTTAGCACAAGTTTAAACATTCACAATACATTTCAAGAAAGCATGACAAGAGTATATGAGCAGCGGAAAGTAAAGCATGCAAGTTGCAAGAAAGTAAAGGGATGGGATTCGAGCGTGCAAACACAACTGGAGACATGGAGATTTTTGGCGTGGTTCCGATAGGTGGTGCTATCGTACATCCACGTTGATGGAGACTTCAACCCACGAACGATAACGGTTGCGCGAGTCCACGCAGGGCTCCACCCACGAAGGGTCCACGAAGAAGCAACTTTGTCTATCCCACCATGGCCATCGCCCATGAAGGACTTGCCTCACTAGGGTACATCTTCACGAAGTAGGCGATCTCCTTGCCCGTACAAACTCCTTGGTTCAACTCCACAATCTTTTCAGAGGCTCCCAAGTGACACCTAACCAATCTAGGAGACACCTCTCTCCAAAAGGTAATAGATGGTGTGTTGAAGATGAACTCCTTGCTCTTGTGCTTCAAATGATGGTCTCCCCAACACTCAACTCTATCTCACATATTTAGATTTGGTGGAAAGATGATTTGAGTGGAAAGCAACTTGGGGAAGGCTAGAGATCAAGATTCATATGGTTGGAATGGAATATCTTGGTCTCAACACATGAGTAGGTGGTTCTCTTTCAGAAAATGAATGCTGGAAGTGTAGGCACATTTTGATGGCTCTCCTTCATAATGAAGGAAGGGTGGAAGGGTATATATAGCCTTGACACAAAATCTAACCATTACACACAGTTTACCAAACTCGGTGCGACTGAATCAGGAAACCCGGTCAGACCAATTCAGTTCAAAATGTGAACATTAGGCTTTTCAGTGGGACCGATATGATCAACTCGGTGGGACCGATGTGCTATGGTTAGGGTAAAACCTCAAATCTTTGACCATTACAAAAACTCGATGGGACCGATTTTAGTAATAAGCAAAACAGAGAGTTGGTCAAGCAAACTCGATGGGGCCGGTTGCATATCTTGGTGGGACCGAGATTATTGCAACAGGTAACAGAGAGTTTGCAAGCCCATCTCAGTGAGACTGAAGTGACTAGTGTTTCTGGCAGTGGCTATGTCAAGTGAACTCGGTGGCGCCGGATAGATCAACTCGGTGGGGTCGAGTTTGACTTTTGGTTTGGCACATATGTGGATATGAGAAAGTGGTTGAAGGATTTGGAGCATATCACTAAGCACTTTGAGGAAGCACACCATTAAGAAACACCTCATCTCCTTTTAATAGTATTGGCTTTCCTATGGACTCAATGTGATCTTGGATCACTAAAATGAAAATGCAGAGTCTTGAGCATTTGAGCTTTTGCCAATCTTCTCTCCTTGGCATCTAGAAGGGGTTCCACATCCTCTTTTCCAAGCCACTACATTGTTGAACTCATCTCAAATATACTAGATTAAAGTATTAGTCAAACAAGAGATATGTTGGCATTAATTACCAAAACCACCCAGGGAGTACTTATGCTTTCAATCTCCCCCTTTTTGGTAATTGATGACAACATACATCAAAGATTTAGATAAAGATTTAGATAAAGATATAGAGAATAGCAAGTAAAGCTTTGGAAAGATATGTAACATGCATAGGCTCCCCCTACATGTATGCAATCATGTAAATATAGAGTATAAGAGCATGTGAATGCATAATCATAATAGAGCAAGCAATGAGTTACATGTATCTTGGCTATATGCATCAGAGCAAATGATTTGAATATAGAAATTGTAGCGTCACGTTCATGATTTCTTCTCGCAAACAATATGTACATCATCAAGAGATCATCATGCACATCAATTTTATGCATATACTTACCTTGTGGTCTTAGGCTGGCTTAGGAAGATATGAACCTGAGTAAACAAGGTTAGATAACACATATACATCTACTAAACATAGCAAGAACTGCAAACCACAAGAGTACCAAGACTGGGATGACATGTAGAGACTGAGCACTGGGTACTCCTATTGTATATAGACATGTCCCCTAAGGTAAATATATGCAAAGAATTCAAATATTTCCTTCCCTAGAAGTCTTTATCCCCCTAAATCTTATATAGGATAATGGGAGAAAATAGGGAAATAGAATCTCAGAGAAGAACAAATCAGAGCACAAAAAACATAACAAATTAACATGTCTTTCCCCTCTAAAGACATGTGACTTCTCTCCTCTTGAACACCAAGAATCTAGGGTCTCTCTCTCCGTTTGA
Organism: Triticum aestivum; assembly: GCF_018294505.1. Lineage (NCBI taxonomy): Eukaryota > Viridiplantae > Streptophyta > Magnoliopsida > Poales > Poaceae > Triticum > Triticum aestivum. The sequence continues at coordinate 317,033,222 of NC_057809.1, read as the reverse complement.
TGCGATTAAGCATTCTCCCCCTTTGAAGTACTCTCCCCCTTTTGAAGTGATTATGCTTTGATGTGATCTCTCTCTCCCCCTTCGACATCAATTTCCAAGAAGGGATCTTCTGGACTGTGAGTCAAAATAGGTTTGGTCCTTGAGTCACAGAGCAAAGTAGCATATGGAGTGTGATGCTGGTAGAGGACAAGAATCATTGAGTGGAGCTAGAGTAAGAAATGCATGATGCAAGTGGCAAATTGTCTTCTCCGCAGTGAAATCGGTAACACCGAGTTTTATTCTTCAGTGGCACCGAAATGGTTCGGTTTGATCGAAAGCAACAGATCGGTGTGACCGTGTTCAACACAAAGAGAACATTTGTCACCTCCGCTCACTAGGCAAATAAGATCTCACAAAGATTACCAAGGAATCAACTAAAAGATGTGCAATGAATAAGATGTAGGGAATGTAGAACAAAACAAAGAACAGAAATCTAGATGAAGTATGCAAGAATACAGAGAAACACTAGAGAACTTCATCTAGAATTGGTCGGCGACAAAGTCACCTATGTTAGAGTATATTGACTGAGGAGTCAAGTGAGAACACTTGATCATAGGTCATACTCATCACTTAAGCTCAAAATGGGGTTACCATTTTTCGTTTAAGCATTTCATGTATTTGCATCTTGTTGAGTTGCTTTGACCCATGACTTGGGGTAAAGCTTCTCTAAGATGGAATAACATACCTTGGGTGGTGGTGTTGATCTCTATCATGTAGTTGAACTTGTGTGGGATGCTCAAGGTTGATGTAGCTCATCAATGATCGGGAGCACCACTTGTAGTTTGAGTTCATCTACCTACATGGGTTAGTCTTGCAAGGAGGAGCATTGTGTATCGAAGTTGACAATCATGAAATTGATACCAAATGAAATTTGATATATAGAAATGGTCAAAGGATATGTTGTAAGGTTTCCTGCTTCCTTGTCTTCAACCACCATATTGTAGAGACTTGGTGATGTAGAGGTTTCTCAAGAAGTGAGTGATTTGCGATCTCATAGATTTTGATTCATCCAAGTACCTACAAGGGTTAGATAGCATGCAAGGATGCAAATATATATCCAAGACATATTATCATCATCATAGGACAAATATCAAGGATTAGTCAAAGGCTCATGCCTTGCATGTATCCCTATGGATTATCTACTCCAAGTTTGAAGCATCAATGATGTTGAATTCAGCTCTCAAATGGCAAAATACTTTCTCATCAAGCTGTTTGGTGAATATATCCGCCAATTGCTTGTTGGTACGAACATGCTTAATATCAATGTCCCCTTTAGCAACATGATCTTGAATGAAACGATGACGAACTTCAATATGCTTAGTTCGAGAATGTTGCACGGGATTATGAGCATTCTTAATAGCATATTCATTGTCACAAAGCAATGGAACATGTTTCACATAGATCCCATAATCTTTGAGATTTTGGGTCATCCAAAGTAATTGAGCACAACATGAACCAGCGGAAATGTATTCCGCTTCGGTGGTGGATAAGGATACCGAGTTTTGTTTCTTGGAGGACCAATACACAAGAGATCTACCAAGAAATTGAAAAGTACCCTAAGTGGACTTCCTATCAACCTTGTCACCAGCATAGTCCGAATCGGAGTAGCCAACAAGATCAAAAGAGGACCTCTTAGGATATCAAATGCCAAAATTTGGTGTCTGGATTAAGTATCTCACTATCCTTTTCACAACCTTAAGATGACACTCTTTGGGGGATGCTTGATATCGTGCACACATGCACACACTTAGCATAATATCGGGACGTGAGGCACATAGATATAACAATGAACAAATCATAGAGCGATAAACCTTTTGGTCAACCGGTTTTCCATCTTTAGTCAACTCAAGATGTCCACTAGTGGGCATGGGAGTTTTCATACCTTTGCTTTCTTGCATGTTGAACTTCTTGAATAAGTCCTTGGTGTACTTTGTTTGAGAAACAAAGGTGCCTTCCTTGGTTTGCTTGATTTGCAACCCAAGAAAGAACTTGAGTTCACTCATCATAGACATCTCAAACTAATCCGACATTAGCTTTCCAAACATTTCACTAAAATGAGGGTTAGTTGAACCAAATATGATATCATCAACATAAATTTGGCACACAAATAATTCATCATTAACCCTTTTAGTGAAAAGAGTAGAATCAATCTTTCCAATCTCAAAGCCTTTTCATTAAGGAACTTGGTCAAGCATTTATACCATGCTCTAGGAGCTTGTTTAAGACCATAAAGAGCTTTGTGAAGTTTGTAAACATGATCGAGTTTCTTAGGATTAACAAAGCCGGGAGGTTGTTTAACATAAACTTCCTCCTCAATTTCACCATTTAGAAAAGCACTTTTAATGTCCATTTGGTACAAGGTAATATCATGGTGATTAGCACAGGTAAGTAAGATGTGGATGGACTCAAGTCTAGCAACGGGGGCATAAGTCTCACCATAGTCCATACCTTCAACTTGAGTGTAGCCTTGGGCAACGAGATGTGCTTTGTTGCGAATGACTTGTCCATCTTTGTCTTGCTTCTCGACCAATGTCCACACTTGGTTTGTCTCAAAGTTATGTAGCTCTTCGTGCATGGCATTTATCCAATCTGGATCTTCCAATGCTTCTTCAACTTCCTCATTTTCTTCGTCTTGGTGTGTCCCACTTGTGGATGCCTCCATGTCAACTCTTGGTCAACCTTTTTGTAAGGTAGAAGCTTCCACTTGGACGGACGAGGTACTCTCCTTCACCTCCGTTGGACGAATCTTGCCAATAGACAAGTCTTCGATTGCTTCCGAAGGATCTTTGTCTCCTACATCAATTTACAATTGCTCTACTTGTGAGCTGTTAGATTCATCGAACTTCACATCTACCATCTCTTCAACCTTTCGAGCGAAATTGTTGTAGACACGGTAAGTGTGAGAGTATGAGCCATAACCAAGTAGGAAACCTTCATGAGATTTAGGAGAAAATTTAGAACAATGATGCTTATCAAGAATGTAGCACTTTGAGCCGAATACCCGAAAGTATCCAACTTTGGGTTTGTTACCGGTGAGAAGCTCATATGCCGTTTTGCCGAGCAGCTTGTGAAGATACAAGCGATTTGTTGCATGACAAGCTGTCTCAACCGCTTCTGCCCAAAAGTGTTTTGTCGTCTTATACTCATCAAGCATCGTTCTCGCCATAGCAATAAGAGTCCGGTTCTTCCTCCCAACAACTCCATTTTGTTGAGGCGTGTACGTAGCTGAGAATTCATGTGAATTTCCTTCTTTGTCAAGAAATGTTTCCACATTTGCGTTCTTGAACTCCGTTCCATTGTCACTTCGAACCTTCTTGATCTTCACTTCAAATTGATTTTGGGCCTTCCTACCGAAGTTCTTGAAGATCTTTTGGACCTGCGATTTATCGTCAAGAGAGAACACCCACATAAATCTTGAAAAATCATCAACTATAACTAGACCAAATGAGTTTTCACCAAGACTTTTCTAGGCATTGGGACCAAAGAGATCCATATGAAGTAGCTCGAGTGGTCTTCTCATGGTCATAATGTTCTTCACGAGATGACTTCCTCCAACTTGTTTTCCTGCTTGACAAGCACTGCATAATCTATCCTTGTCAAATATAACATCTTTTACTCCAAGGATATGATCACCTTTAATAAGCTTATCAAGATTTCGCATGCCCACATGACCTAATCTTCTATGCCACAACCAACCTTTAGAAGATTTAGCAATTCAGCAAGTTCTAGGTTGAGCTTTTTTTTAGTGAAATCAACAATGTAAAGATCACCTCTACGTAAACCGGTAAAGACCATATTGTGGTTATCTGTATGAAACACTTGGCAATCTACTTCAGTAAATAGGACATTGAAACCAAAGTCAGCAAGTCTAGATACGGAAAGTAGAATATATCCAAGAGATTCAACAAGCATAACATTTCATATGGAGCTATCATGTGAGATGGCCACCTTACCAAAGCCAACCACCTTACCCTTAGAGTTGTCACCAAAAGTTACATACTTTCGAGGGTCGTCGTTTTCAGCAAGCTCATGAAACATATCCTTGTCTCCAGTCATGTGATCGGTACATCCACTATCAAGAACCCATTCCTTTCCTCCAGCCATGCAGCCGCGAAGATTAGCCATAAGACCAAAGTGTCTCATAGACTCGTCGAGATCAAAGGCACTATCATCATCCTCATCATAGTATCCATGTTCAACATCATCTTGTGATGGATCAATTCCTATAGAGGGTAATTCATTAGATAAATGGTCATCACAATAATCATCTTTATGAATTCTAATGGCTTCGGAGATGATATTGCTAATGATTCCAACATCTCCTTTGGCACGCATAAGATTAGTAAGCTGAAATAGACAGTCACCAAATTTGGAATCATTGGAACTCATCTTACTCAAAGCAATAGACTTATGAAGAATTTCATCCAAGTTTTTCAAGGAATAGTTTGGAAATCGATCTTCGAGAAATCTCCATATGGTGTAGGCACAATAAAGAGCAGGCAAGCTAGCAATCAAGTTTCTAGGTAATCCTCTAGTGATTAAATTGACAGTTCTAAGATTACGGATCATGCTAATAGAGTCATCAAGGGTAGGATCCAAGGGGTCAACAAGGCGTGCATAAGGAGTAGTAATGTACTTGTTCAAGTGATATTCATTGAAAATCTCAAGCATCTCAATTTTCCACTCCTGAAAGAACTCTCCATCAAGTATAGGCACTCTATGTCTAAGACTCCCCAACGTAGACTCATCCATCATCCTCCAAAGGTGTTTAAACGAAAGCAATGGAGACCAATGCTTTGATACCAATTGAAAGGATCGAGAAGAGGTGTCTAAGGGGGGGGTGAATAGACTCTTAACAAAGAAAAGTAGCAATTTTTATTTTCTTCAAGTTAAGGTAGAGATTTAGCACAAGTTTAAACACTCACAATACATTTCAAGCAAGCATGACAAGAGTATATGAGCAGCGGAAAGTAAAGCATGCAAGTTGCAAGAAAGTGAAGGGATGGGATTGGAGTGTGCAAACGCAATTAGAGACACGGAGATTTTTTGGGGTGGTTCCGATAGGGGGTGCTATCGTACATCCATGTTGATGGAGACTTCAACCCACGAAGGGTAATGGTTGCGTGAGTCCACGGAGGGGTCCACCCACGAAGGGTCCATGAAGAAGCAACCTTGTCTATCCCACCATGGCCATCGCCCACGAAGGACTTGCCTCACTAGGGCAGATCTTCACGAAGTAGGTGATCTCCTTGCCCTTACAAACTCCTTGGTTCAACTCCACAATCTTGTCGGAGGCTCCCAAGTGACACCTAACCAATCTAGGAGACATCACTCTCCAAAAGGTAATAGATGGTGTGTTGGTTATGAACTCCTTGCTCTTGTGCTTCAAATGATAGTCTCCCCAACACTCAACTCTCTCTCAATAATTTGGATTTGGTGGGAAGATGATTTGAGTGGAAAGCCACATTGGGAAGGCTAGAGATCAAGATTCATATGGTTGGAATGGAATATCTTGGTCTCAACACATGAGTTGGTGGTTCTCTCTCAGAAAATGAATGCTGGAAATGTAGGCACGTTCTGATGGCTCTCCTTCATAATGAAGGAAGGGTGGAGGGGTATATATAGCCTTCACACAAAATCTAACCGTTGCACACAATTTACCAAACTCGGTAGGATCGAATGAGGAAACTTGGTCAGACCGAATCAGTTCAAAATGTGAATGTTAAGCTTTTCGGTGGGACCGATATGATCAACTCGGTGGGACTGATGTGCTAGGGTTAGGGTAAAACCTCAACACGGTTTGACCTATTAAAAAAACTCAGTGGGACCGATTTTGGTAATAAGCAAAACAAAGAGTTGATCAAGCAAACTCGGTGGGGCCAGTTGCATAGCTCGGTGGGACCGAGATTATTGCAACAGGTAACAGAGAGTTTGTGAGCCCATCTCAATGGGACCGAGATCCCATCGGTGAGACTGAAGTGACTAGGGTTTCTGGCAGTGGCTATGTCAAGTGAACTCCGTGGCGCCGGATAGATCAAATCGGTGGGGCCGAGTTTGACTTTTGGTTTGGCACATATGTGGATATAGGAAAGTGGTTGAGGGCTTTGGAGCATTTCACCAAACACTTTGAGAAAGCAGGCCATTAAGCAACACCTCATCCCCTTTTAATAGTATTAGCTTTCCTATGGACTTAATGTGATCTTGCATCACTAAAATGAAAATGCAGAGTCTTGAGCTTTTAAGCTTTCGCCAATCATCTCTCCTTAGCATCTAGAAGGGGTCCCACATCCTCTTTTACATGCCACTCCATTGTTGAACTCATATGAAATATACTAGATCAAAGTATTAGTCCAACAAGAGATATTTTGACATTAATTACCAAAACCACCGAGGGAGCACTTGTGCTTTCACATAGGGATGGTGGGGACATGGTGGTTATGAGCGAGAAATGGTTGGCCGGAGCAGGTGGGCGCCGACATGCGCAACTGCGGCGGCGGCATAATGATGAGTGCATGTATGGGAGCTTAGTTTAGTTTTGTATAGGGTTGGTCAAATTAAAACAACACCGTACTTGTACATGTAAACATTAGACTGAGGTAGCGCTTATATTAGTTACCACCGCAACGATACTGAATCCTGTGCAAGCGCGTGCACTGTGGCCGCGCGGTCGATCGAATGGTGTGTCACCATGTCGCGCTCGAAGGACATTCACCGAACCTTTGTGTGTGTGTGAAAACAATCCCCGAATATTACTCTACTTTTTCCTGGAAAAGTTCTTCACGCTACAATATTTCCATATATTTGAATTTAGCTTCAGTTCGTGTTTATTTGGATTTGGACGTTTTATGTGCGCCCTAGTTTTTTTTAATTCTAATTTTGTGTGCATGTGTGTGTGTGTGACTGAGAGAGAATGTGTGTATGTGTCCATATGTGTGTTCTGGCGAAAGGGCAATGTGGAGACGGTGTGCGTGTGATAGAGACATAGAGAGGTGTGAATGTGCATATGATCATGCACGAGTGAGACACAGAGAGATGCCATACATTGTGTATACATGAGAGAACAGTCTTCTATTTGTACTTGTGGGTGTGCGAGAGAGAGAGAGAGGGAGAGAGGAGCATCCGTAACACAACAACCATCTCTCTCGATTCGTCCGTCCCTCGCACGATCGCATGTAACACATGCATCAATGCGCACATTTTGACACCCTCACCCGACCCCTACACACCTCAAGGCCCACACATCACTCTCTATTTCGCACGCACAATCTCTTCGTGAAAATCCTATTTAGCATGTAGCTTTCCCTCACATACACACACATTCCCTCCATAGGTTTGATTTCTCTCAATATCTGACACACACACAGACACACACACACACTCCCCCTCCCCCGGGCACACAATTCATCCCCATCCAAGGTTATATGGCGACCACTCTCGCTTGTGCTTCTTTGCACCACCAGCATGCACACCACCTCAATCCTCAAAGAGGGCATCAAGGAGATCGAAGACGGCGACCACACCGCACTAGCGAATTTGGGGCTATTTGGAAGCAGGATGATGTGACGACGACTGACTGAATCCTCTCCCCCTCTTTATCCCAAACAAAATTACCAATCCCTCTCTCTCCAGCACAAAATTATCAATCCCTCAACCCACGAGATCGTTCCCCTCTCGTCCATGTTTTTCCAGCTCTCTCATCAAACATGTTGTCTCTTCTCCTTCCACGTGTAGAAAATCCGTATGCACGCGCATTTCACGTATATTACATGTCTCCATCTTTCTCACAGACCTAACTTCTTCCTCTCTCTTTCTCTCTCTATCTCTCTCTCATTAGGTTTGTCTCCTACTCTCTCTCCCACATGAATACAATCTCCCCCCCCCTATCTGCTCCATCTTTGCAAGCTCTCACTACACGATTCATTCACACATTGGGATGTGTTCAAAATGTTGCTTTTATAATGGATCACGTAGTGTTATGGTTGGTTTTGTTGCATCCTACAAAGTAATAACTATGAAATGCATTTAGATTTTTATTTGACTGGGATTATGTGAGTTTGAGCATATTGTGAAGTACTATAGACCTCATATACATCTTGGAATTCAACAATGATTATAACTATTGAATTGTATAAACCATTACATTTGAATTCAGTAGCCTAATATATTTATTTCATGATTACAACAAATGATTAATTCACTACAAACTAAGAAAACGAATGTGTACTCCCTCTGTTTTTATTTAAGTACGCGTATTAGCATGGGTCAAAGTTAAGTTTTGTAAACTCTCACAAAGTTTATAACAAAAAATATTAACATATACAATAACAAATAAATACCATTAGATTCGTTATTAAATGTACTTTGACATCATACATATTTGTTATGGTAAATGTTTATATTTTTCTATAAACTTGGTCAAACTCTAGGAAAGTCAAACCTAATAGTTACTGGTACTACTAACTACTAGTACTACTAGCTAGTTGCTTAGCCCAATCACCCAACACGCCACACGGGGAGTTTATTGTCACAAAATTTTGAGGTTGGCGGGAAAATCTTCCGTGACCCTGATTTGAGCAGTGCAAAGATACCATCATACCCTTCGGAACAGGGCTACGGATGACGCTTGGTAGGGGGCTGTTTTGGTAACTTTAAGTTCACCCTACCCAGCCAACCCCACCCCGGCACCCAGAGTAGTACACCTGAATACTCCCCATTTTCTATCCCCACTGCAAAATAGACTTCTCCACGACACCGGAGCCTTCGTGCTCCTCCCCTTCTACATCGATGCAATCGTCCACCGCAGGGCATCTGGCTCATCGACGATGTTGTACGCCGCACTGGAGTCGGTCCACCGTCGTCGTCGTACACGGAGCCTCTTCCCCGGCACCGCCTTCCACGGTCTCGGATCTGCTTCCCGGAAGCCGACGCCTAGCGCAGAAGCACAATTGTCGTGGACAATGAATTGACTCCCGTTACCGACCATGATGCACAGAGGCTGCTGCGATCATCATACTCCTCCTCGATTGGTAATGTGTGTATTGAATCTCTTTGCAGTACATGTGCACTTCCAATTTTGTTCATACCTACCCTTCAAATTTCCTGGTTGCTATTGTTCCCATAAAAGTAATTGGTTTTAGCCTCCATTTTCCAACATAATATCACCTTGTAATTGTGCGTCACTCCTGTATCACGCTGTTCTTGTGTAGGTTCTTCATTTGCAACCAGTAGTGTGGCAAATGATGGAAAGATTTTTAGAACTAGCAAGATGCCTATGCGTTTCATGGAACATCAAGATGCATTTGTATGAGTAGTTTATCTTGTGGGAGAAAAGGATGAATGAGGGAAGGCCTTATTTGCAAATGTGGAGAGGGGTGTGGGTACCTTTTTGCAAAATTGCCATAGTTTCCTTCCTATTCGTCAGAGATAAATCGGACGACCTATATTGCAGGATGGCAGGCACACCATCATCACCAACTCTGTTTTTATAAGATTAGAGATAAATATAAATATAAAATAAATATAATAGTAGAGAAGAGAGTAGAGATAGCAGGGACGTCGGGAAAGGATCGCGCGCGGGGGAAAAAGCGGCTGGGCGCGCGCTAGTTTTGGCGCTCGGTGTCCGGCGCGCTTTATAAAATCCAACGCCCTCCCACCGCTTTGTGACTTGCCACCGCTCTCTCCCGACTCTGTGCCTCTCCACTGCTCTCTCCCCGCTCTTTCTCGCCTCGTTGCCGCCGCACCACCATGCCACCGCGTCACTAGGAAACTTGGGGATACCATGGCGTCCGCGCGCCCCTCCAGCGGCTTCTCTGCCGAGATCTGGTTCCGTGGGATGCACCTCGGCCTCGACACTTTTGACACCGCTCACGAGACCGCCCGCGCGAACGACGCGGCGGGGTGGTGCCTCCAGTGCCCTCATAGAACATTGAAATTCCACAACATGCCAACGTGGGAGCGGGCACAGGAGCTCGCGCCTCCGCCGTGGCTTATAACTAATGAGTATCATCACGACAACCGGAGGCGGGAGCACCATCTCGGCATTGCCGAGATGGATAGGGAAGCCATGGCCCTGTGGCAGCAACGCTTCCTGCAGGACATCATCAACGAGCGTGAGTTCTACACGCAAAGGAGGGTGAAGAGGGAGAAGAGGAGGGCAGAGCGAGCCGCCTATCGCGAGGACAAGTGTACGCGGAAAGCGGCCGCTCAATTCAACATGATGCTAGGACTGGGACCCGACGACATCGGTATCTTGACGCCTACATTGAGATGTTTGAGGAGGATATCACCGACGAGGATTCGGATGACGAGGAGTAGTTGAACTATCTATTTTTTATCTATTTGTGTTATATCTATGCTGAGAACTATCTATGTCTCTACTCTCCACTCTCTATCTCTACTTATCTATCTCTACTCTACTATTCTAAAAAACAGAGTTAGTGATGATGTTGTGCCTGCCATCATGCAATATAGGTCGTCCGATTTATATCTGACGCATAGGAAGGAAACTATGGAAATTTTGCAAAAAGATACCCACAACCCTCCCCACATACAAACACATGGGCATCTTGCTTGTATCTATCTATGCCAGTATCGACTCGCAGTCGAATGTGTATTGAGTCAGAGTAGAAAGGACAAAAAAATATAGCGCGTCTGCAGGAGCGGCGAGCGCGCACAATTTTTTGCAGTGGCCGCTGGAGCCAGCACTCCGGGCCCGCAAAAACTGGCTATTTTGGTGCTATAAACGCTTTTTAACGCGCCACGCAGTGCACTTCTGGTGGAGATGCTCTAACATGGCAGATGAGTGCTTTAATGTTGCCCACAAGCTGCGTGAGTATTACTATATTTTTCTTGCCATGTTGAGATTTTAAAACCATGAGTGCGAACTTGCAGAGGAGCAATGAAGACCAAACACGGGATATTGGCGACATCTTCAAGGAGTGTGGCAAGTTAAAGAGGAGCTGCACCGAACCTGTAAAATAAGCTTTTGTAAGTAACATCCTTTCAATTACTTTCGTTTAGCCTCGTGTTCATCGATGTGTATATGTTGTAGTTTCTGTTTCTATTAGCCTCGTGTTCTTTGATGTGTAATAAGAAGAGTGTTAATCGCCCTAATGCTTTCCTTTTTACCTTCATGTAGGAAGTGGGTGTTCTCACCTTCGAGTATGTTTTTATATTTTTTCCTTTTGAATTCACTTCTCTGAGTCCTATTTATCTGGCTTCTACTAAATGGATCTGGGTTGCTCTGAGTATTGATCTAAAAAAAGAAGTAACTTCATGTCAAGATGTAGTTCCTGTGAGGAGCAAAGTATGGTCAACCTCGAGATCATGTTTGCGAGATGAGGATGGATTACACACAAGGTGCCCGTTCCCTAATGATGTTGGATTAGACACAAGGTGCAAATTCCCAGATGATGCTGGATTACACACAAGCCAGGTGGAGTCGTCAACTGTTCGTGTCCTCGTGGCTCTAGTAAAGGCTGAAAGAAAGCATGCAGCAGCCCTTGAGAATGTAGCTGAGTTCCTGAAGAAGTGAAAAGAGCAATTAGATGCTCTCTTCACCCAAGCCGAAGAAGAGATGCAAGAAGCCATAAAGAAGCTAGCAGAGGCACAACAGGCTAGGTGTCTCCTGCTATCTAAAACTATTGTCAATACAAATTTTCCTTCATAATAGCTAGGTTCAAATGTTTATCCAGTCAGCATGCCTATTGTGATGTCCTTGAATCTACTGATGTGGCATAAAATAAAAAAAAATCGGGTCATGTAATAACAACAATTACTTTCCAAACAATAAAAGACGAAGCATTGGACATGGTATAGTTGACACGCAAGCCCAACATTCCAAGTTCAACTTCCACATCAAACTCATGTTCACAGATATCTGCACATTCATAGATATTGTCCACAACCATGATTCACTTCAAAGCCAAAAAAATGTGAGGAGAGTTATAAATAAAGAAAAACCTCGAGTTCCTACTGGTAGTGCGAGCACAACAAGTCAAGACCATGCATAATTAATTATATTTTGGTCATTTTTTTACTAATCACGAATAACTTCTGGAAGCAGGTATAATTTATAATGCCGGCCGAAGCTGGGGTCCACGATATTTTGGTGGTCGTAGCATTCGTGGGTTCAGAGCAGCGGCAGCTCCCATGGTCTACTATTCCTCGGTGTCGGCGGTGGCTGCAAACATGTTGGCCACCTCCGCCAGCATGTCGCGGTTCTGCCAACATTTGCATCGGATGGCGCGGCCAACCACGATACACTAGATGTTGCGGTCCCCCGTGTGCTGGCATGTAGCAACTGGCCACTCCTCTGTGAGCAGGCTTGGAGTGTCGAGTTGATGCACCAGGGGCCAGCTTGGAGTAGCGGCTTTCTCCTCCGCTTGCCCTCCTACAGCATCGCCCATGGTACTGACTTCCTGGGGTGGCGAGGGAGGTGGGCAGCAAGTTTCCTGGCTTGTCGGGGCACCCAGCCTGCTTTTATGCCGGAGAACTCGTCTTCCTACTCACCAGATGCTATGGAGAGTGCGGAGAAAATGGTGCAAGGAGGATATGGGGAGCAATGGTGTGGTGTGGTTCCTGCCAGGCGTCTGACCTCGTTTAAATAGCGAGCGGATGAGAGGAGGCAGCCGATGTTGTGTTCTAAAATGCCGTCCAGCTCGCGGAAGGACATGTTGCCGGCATACGTGCGGATTCAAAGGAGGAAGGCGGGGCAACCTGAATCCGGTGGCATGCAGCGAGGAGGCGTGTTCAGCCTGGCCTGCAGCGAGTGGGGCCCTCTTGGCCGACGTGCCGGTTCAATGCCTTCTCTATGAGAGGTCGCATCCGTGTCAGAGAAATCACTCCCTCCAGTCCTTTTTTGTTTGGGTATAACAAAATCTTGTATTCCATTCACATTTTACAAGTAAAATTCGTGGACAAACTTTGAGCCAATATACAATGGGGACTAGTAAACCTGGATGGAGGTAGTAGTTATGAATTCCATTTTCGCTCCATACCAATCGTTCTAAAAACTACTCCTACTTAGTACTTATAATGCGCCATTGAAAATCGGAACTCCTACCCCGCTAAAAAATGATATTTTAAACATGGCTACTCGATCAGTGGCGACTGGTGATCCACCGCCTCCAGGTCGTTCACCTGTGATCCCAACCATCACCTCCTAAGTATCAAATTATCAGGCGAGCTGACTATTCCTACAAAGGTGCGCGCCACCACCTACCCGGTACCCGCGCATGCAGCAATCGTGCACCTAGGGTTTTACGGTTTATTTGTTTACGGTGCCTTTACGTAACTCTCATGTGTTCGAGACAACGAGAAACCGACTGCGTGCGTGCGCCTCTTCTCTTCGTATATGTACTCCACCGTTTGTCTGGTGTCTAAAAAATTATACAATAGTAATAACTAGCTATGTGCCAATGCGTTGCCACACGATCAAAGTAGATTAATACATATTCGCCGATTTGATAGAAAAAATAGTGTAGTTTTGAAATACGTATATCACTAAAAATATGTTATGTTTCACTCAAAATATATTCCTTTGGTGGTTTTGATGAGATAAGGGAGGAATGTGGTTGGTTTCAAGATTCGAGAAGTGGTATATCTCTAATTTCTACTCTTATAAAAACAGAGTTGGTGATGATGGTGTGCCTGCCATCCTACAATATAGGTCATCCGATTTATATCTGACGGATAGGAATGAAACTATGGCAATTTTGCAAAAAGATACCCACACCCTCTCCACATTTGGAAATAAGGTCTTCCCTCGTTCATCCTTTTCTCCCACAAGATAAACTACTCATACAAATGCATCTTGATGTTCCGTGCAACGCATGTGCATCTTGCTACTTGTTGCAAAAATCCCATGTGTGTGTGTGCTGTGAGAGAGAGAGAGCGGGAGAGAGGAGGAGGACGGAGTGTGTGTGTGAAAAAGACACAAAGAGTGTGTGTGCGAGAGGTATCAGCTAAAAATGAGGCGATAGTGTGTTTGTGCAGGATCGAGAGGGCGTGTCTCAAGAAGGGACGAAAAACCTACATAGATACAAGGAGCAGGAGAGAGACATGTACCAGATAGTGGAAGCACGAGTGTGCGGGTGTGTAAACCTATCTAGTGGCTAGTCGATCTATGCTTGTGAGAGAAATACGAGTCAGGGGTGCGAAAGCGAGAGTTTTGTGTGTGTGTGTGTGTGTGTGTGAGAGAGAGAGAGAGAGACGATAGTCGGGAAGGGGAGTGGAAGCAGGAGTTGTGTGTGTGAGAGAGAGAGGGGGGAGTTTGTCTGATCGGTAAAAAATGAATAATGTCAGTTTTATAACTGGGATGGAGACGGAAAGGAGACTTCAACAAATAGTGTTTCTGCGGGAGAGAGTAATTTTAGTGGTATGAGTCATATCTAGAGAGATAAAAGCTATGTGAGAGAACCCTATAGAGAGAAAGATAAAGTGAAATACGAGTGAGAGTGTCTGTGTGTGGCGGTGAAAAAGAAAGCTTAGGTACCTAGTGATAACAGAGAACGGTAGAGACGTGAGAGATAATGAAAACCGTGTAATGTATAATGTTAGGGAGAGTGTGACACTTCTCAAGGGAGATGTCGAGAGACCATGTTTGCGAAAATAGGAGAAATATAAAGTGAGCGTGTGGGTGAGCTGGAGAAAAGAGAGTGATAGCTACACGAAGGCGCATGCGAGAGAGATGGCCGTGAAAGGAGATTCAACATAAATGGGATTCAAATATTTGAATCCGAGATGAATTAATGCGCATCTATGTTATTTAATATGCAGATATTACTAATCCATACATTTTAGTAGAACATAATTTGGTCTAAAACTTTTGAATTCAACCTTATGATTTTGAGATCATTGTATTTGTAAATCATATTATATATAAAGGAGCAGAATTCTTTGTTGTGCTTTTGAAAGTATATATAGAAAAATGATGTATATAGAATTTTATTCCAATCGAAAATGGATCCTGCTCGAACGAAAATAGAATACAAACTGGACTCGAATTGAGTTGGCATGGTAAACTTGCACTCCTGCTCTGCCAAAATTTGAATGAAGCAGGGAAAGTCGCAATAACCGCCCGAAATCAAAATCTGTGAGATGGAAATTACTACCTATCCCTGACACCCAAAGCCAATCGGGTCGATTTCTATAGGTTTTGATAGGGGTAGGTTTGTAATTTCACTCAAACCTGGCATAACCGCCTCTCACCCGGATTCATACAGGATGGCCGCCAAAACACAGTATCTCCTCGACTGAAATCAACTCCCACCCTGATTCATACATGGTGGGCACCAAAACAAACTCTCGTCGGCCGAAATCTCCATCGGCAAATATTCAATGTATGCGAGATTACCATCCTATCCCCAACCGACTAATATTGTTGTGATGTAGGAAATTTTAAACAGGGGCTAAGTTTGTAAATTTCCTTGCATTTGAGACTAGTGCGCCCTGAAGACATGGTTCCCCTTCCTCTATCCCTCCATTTCCCCATTCATACTCCGTGGGCGCAAAAACACCCTCTCCACCCCAGCATCCTCCGCCCGCCACCCCATCCACCGCTATCCTCCTCCACCATGCCAGAGTTGATACCCCGACGCCGTCATCCAATACACGAGATCGATCTCCCTCATCCACGACTTCGGACTGGGATCCTTCCATCCCATCCTCCCGCTTCATCCCCGCCATCGTCCACCTTGCCAGCGCCGCTCCTACGACCGTCTCGTCCACCATGCCAGGATATTTCCCTACCGCCATCGTCTACCCTCCTAGATCTGCTTCCACGCCGCCAACAACCATTGCTATCACGACACCGTCAAATTCTCAGCAAATGCATACACGGCGCCGCACCAGATGCAGTACTCTTTGCTATCTGCTCAACTTATTTATCGCAGCAAGAAAATAGATTGCAACTGCTTTACTCTGATTTCTTGTCCATCACTTACTTGTTAGTTGAAAGCAAACATTGCTTGTGAAGTTGCCTTTGTCTGGTTTGCACCTTCAGATCCGCCATGGCAATGCTTATGGTTTTCCCCTTTTATATTTCCACACTAGTTAAATGATAGTAGACTAAATTTCAAAATTGGGTCAGTCGATTTTTGAGAGCTCACCGGATTTTGCCGGTGCGAAGGGGCTCGGGTGGGGACAGTGGTTGTGGGAGGCGGTGGTGGGGCCTTGCCGAACAAAGAAAACATGACGCAGGTGGGGTGGGGGTGGGGTGGGGGTGGCGGAGGAACACATGCAGTGGTGGCAGTTCAGGGGAGGGCCGGGGGTGGGGGTCGGGGCCAGTGGTTCGGCCGGCGGCCCATCCGGTGTTTCATATGGGAAGAATCAGAGACGATGAAGAAGAAGGGTTAGAAGACGTAGGATCGTCATCCAACCACCTGAAATGGTCTATTGACCCAAATGACAAAAGTCACGCGAACTGCATGTAGACATTCCTTTATATTCAGTACCATCATCGTAGCTGCTTAGCACTGCTCCTGAATCCATCAAGTTAAACAACGTGCCACTCATAATTCCAAACTTGTTGCTCAAATACGAATCTGATATGATGCTACTATTACTAAAACAGATAAAGTTTAATTGGTCAGCTAATGTTCCTACTTTACTTTCGAAAAGCACGTGCACCACATATAGAGTGATAGCAGGGAGTTCCATTCTTAATGCGCTTAGGTTCATCATGTGTGGGCACTGCGCAACAAACATTTTATTATCCAAAATCTTCTTTCACTTCTTTAGCATGTTCCTCTTCTGTTCTTCTTTAATAAGTACTCTCTCTGTTCCTAAATGCAATTTTTTGTATAGATTCCACCATGGACTACATATGGAGCAAAATGAGTGAATCTACACTCTAAAATGTATATGTTTACATCTGTATGTGATCCATAATGGAAATCTCTACAAAGACTTATATTTTGGAACAGAGGGAGGATGATAGTAGTATAGTATGTTCCTTGTACTGAAGAGGAGCAGGGAAATTTGCAGTTTAGAGGTCTATTCAGTCGGTTGTGATGGACACTTTCGACTCTTCGGGCCTCTTTGATTCGTAGAATTTTGTAAACATAGGAATAGGAATTGTAGTGGCCTGCCCACTTGAATCCTATAAGATTAGCAAGGAAATGAGGGGAGTTGTGTTGCCTTTGAGAGTTACACTAATATTAACAGTACCGCACCTTCAGTTGAAGAGAGCTGGTATCGGAAGCCTTTCTAGCCGTACCGACAATAGTAGCCTATATTTTCCAACAAGTTCCACTTTGCTGATTTTACCTGTGATGCTTACAGTTTTGCCGTTATATCTGCACTATGATCTGTGTAGCCGCTTTGTGTCGCACTAGCAGAAGTCCACTCTTGAACCTAAACAACACACCAATCATAAGTGCAAAGCTTACTTCTTCAAAAACAAATTGTGATATGATACTGATATTAGTTAACAGACACACATTTAATTGGTCAGGTAATGCCCCCACATGATTTTCCAAATGCATGTGGCCAATAATAAAGAGACAACATAGAATTGCATTTCTTTGGGTGCTGTGATTTATCATGAGTGGGCAACCAACATTGTATTCAAAGAATCGGAACCTCAAAAATATGCTTCCTCTTCTGTTCTTTAACATGTTCCTCTTTTATTCCTTGTCAGGAAGGGGAGCAGGGACATCTACAGTCAATAGCTTATAGAGCTGGCCTGTACATGATCGATAGGCTTCCAATTAGTAGCAGTAATACAACACCGTATTTTCTAGCCAGTTCCACTTTCCCGATTTATATATCCTGGTTATGGTGTACCCCTTTTATGTAAACTACAATCTTCCTAGTTGCGATGTGCTCTTGTTATCATGGTTTGGCAATAAACTCTCTATATAGTATATTATGGACCAATCATCTGCCAACTATCCTTACTTCTGGAGCCCATTTTTGTGTACTTGTGCAAGATTATATTAATGCACGCACCATATTACAGCACACATGGGCTCTCTCATCAGAATCCAGTGATAGCACACAAGGGTTTACAGGGCGCCCCTGTATTAGAATATCCTTTGCATTACAAAGATAATCTCACTACTGTTTTTTTCATGCTTCTCAGATATTATATGTAATCACAGTGAATATCAGAATCCATGCATCAGAAGAATATTATGGAACACTGCAACGACTTACAAATTTGGCACCAAGGCATTGAGTGCCATTCTAGATGTAGTGAAACTCATATGCTCCCCACCTATAGATTCTTGTTCAGAATATGATCCTAATGACTATTTTGACCTCGAGGAGTCAAAGGAAGATGGCATGTCCTGTTCGCCCATCAAGGTGCATGTTCTAATTTGGCAAGGTTTTATTGATTGCGCGTATCTTGTATAAGGTGTCTTGCATTTCTTCTACTTTGTTGCACCACCATCTGCTTAGATTACTCATCATATATGTCAAGATGACATGCCCATCCATTTTGAATACATATTCCGTCTGCCATCATACCATGTTTTTCCACTCAAATGTTGTTTTTGTGCATCAGACATCAAAGAGGAAGAGGGTGATTGCTGAACCCGAAGGAGCACCAGCAAAATTCTTGAAAAACGTGGTGGTGCCGGAGAAATCAGATAGCACCCCACTTATATTGGCTCTACAACCAGTGACACAAAACGTAGGACCGACTCCAGTAGACTATACCCATACTTCACTGGCCAGACCACTAGCCCCACCACACAGGACCTACACTCCAGCAAAAGGTATGCCGATTTAGTTGCCATAGTACCAGCCGTACCACAAAAATATCCCACTCCAGCAAAAAGTACAGCAGGTCCACCGGACGAAGACTTCTCCCAACTGCAGAGATGGCCAATTCATGTAGATTAGAACCCCCATTCTAGTTATTCCCAGTTTAAAAGAAAATGCTTTCAATGTTGTTAGGGACTACATGCATATATTCCCATCATGTGAAGATTATAGTGAAGACAAACACCATTTTCGCATCTTCCTGTCCCACTTATGTGTAAGTGCTATTATTCATGGTGATTATTTTCCTGTTTTCTTGGCATATTTGAAGTCATCTTGTACTTGTCGCTCAGCCTTGGTTGCTTCATGAACTAACTCGAGGAGGTTGGAGTAGGGTTGGAAGTCGGAAATCCTCTTGATGGGGTGACTGAGGCTGTTCAAGAAGCGTGCCATAGATTTTCGTTATCTTCCTTGACATTGGCCAGTATCATGGAAATCTCCATTTCTTGGTAGTATTCTTCCACCATATTCATGGCTTTCTTGAGGAGTTGCAACTTCTTGAAAAGATCGCGGGTGCAGTGTGTAGGCACGAAGAGAGCTCCCATGACATCCTTCACTTTTGTCCAAGTCGTGATGGGTGGTTTGCCTCTCGCTTGTCATCTCTCGATCACTTGTTCCCACCAAATGAGGACATAGTCTTAAAACTCGAGGGAAGACATGGGGATCTTCTTTTCCTAGTCGTAGTTGTGAAGATGGAATATCTTGTTGACTTTCAATGCCCATGACAGGTATTCTTCGGGATAATTGCTTCTGGAGAACTTGGGCATGGTGAACTTAAGCTTGTCGTACTGGAGTTGTTCATCATAGTGGCGGTTTTGATGTTGCTATTCGCATGGGGGTATTCTAGCACTCGTTCCACTTGATGTCACTCTTGGCGTGGAGGAGGATGAGGCATATGTGCTTGGTTTTGTCTTTCTTGTTGCTCTTCACGTCGGGCGGCTTCTTCTTATCGTGCTTGGCGAATTTCTTCCTCTTGCTCATGTACTAGGCGGCTGCATGCAGCAATGACTCTAGTGGACTCGCGGAGTGCTTGTTGAGCTGCTTGAGCTTGTTCTTCTCGACTTTATTGCTCTTGCCAGAGTGTATAATCGTATTGAGATGGTTGACATAGACGATGTGGCGGGGGTTGCTCTTGGTCCTCGGCAACTTGTGCTTGGCGTCTCTCCCTTTCACGTGCTCGGACTCGGTCTTGCAAACCATTTCCATGGAATGGATTTTCTTGAGCTTGGTGATCTTGAGTGTCATCACGGCGAGGAGATCAAGCTCGAGGAGGACTCGAATCAGAAAAACAGTATGTCGACGAGTTGTGACTTGAGTGGCGCCGTATTGGTGAAGAGGTTAAGGAAGACGTGCGGCTCACGATCATGTTGCGGAATTCTTCCATTTCTTTGGAGATCTTGGCGTCTAGGTAGTCACGGTTCCTTGCTTCCGATTGATGAAGGTCGGTAGCGAGTAGCTCAATGCAATCACCCAAAGCTTCACTTTCTTGATGGAGGGCTCGTTGAGTGACAAAGAAGTGATTTTTGGTGACGTAGTTATGTTCATCATCTTGACCCTCGAAGAGTGGGTTCACCGAAGAAGTTGGTGTAACGCCCCGAGACTGATGTGCCAGGTGTCGTCCAGTTATTCGCTGTTGTTGCGTTGTCATTGCTTACGTGTCATGCATTACATATCGTGTCATCATGTGCATTTCATGTGCATACATGTTCGTCTCATGCATCCGAGCATTTTTCCCGTTCTCTGTTTTGCAATCCGGCGCTTCGTTCTCCTCCAGTGGTCATTTCTACCTTTCTTTCGTGTGTGGGGATTAAACATTTCCGGATTGGACCGAGACTTGCCAAGCGGCCTTGGTTTACTACCGGTAGACCGCCTGTCAAGTTTCGTATCATTTGGACTTCATTTGATACTCCAACGGTTAACCGAGGGACCGAAAAGGCCTCGTGTGTGTTGCAGCCCAACACCCCTCCAATTTGGCCCAAAACCCACCTAACTCTGCTCCATCATCTAGATCGTTCGATCACGATCGCGTGGCCGAAAACAGCACCTCATCTGGACTCTCCTAGCTCCCTCTATGCCTATATATAGACCCCCCTCCTTCAAATGTTCCACTCTTCCCCCTAACCCTAGATCCATCCACCGCCGCCGCCGGACGTGTCCGGGACGGACCAGACGCGTCTGGTCCACTGCGCCCAGCCTCTCCCGCGCCGCGACGTGGCCACAGCCGCCGTCCCCGCTGCCGCGGCCCGCCAGGCCCAGGGAGGGGCCCCCGCGGCCCGAGCCGCCGCGCCGCCACCTCCCGGCCCGTGCGCCGCCGCCTCCCGGCCGCCTCCTCGCGCCGCCCCGAGCCGCCGCGCCGCCACCTCCCGGTCCACGCGCCGCTGCCTCCCGGCCGCCGCCCCGCGCCGCCGCCTCGCGCCGCCGCTGCCGCCCCGCGCCTCGCGCCGCCGCCACTACCGCCTCGCCTGGCCGCCGCCTCCGGCCGCCGCCGCCACCGCCAGCCCCGGCCCGGCCTGTCCTCTCCACTCCAGCGACGAACTCCGGTGTGAACAGTGCGCGCCGGCCCCGCCTCGGATTCCGCGCCGATCAAACCCTAGATCTGGGGTTGTTTTTTTACTAACTCCCTGATATTCTCAGTCCATATGCACATGTTCGTAGCCCCGTAACTTTGCATCCGTAGCTCCGATTCATGTATATAGCATATCAAAATGTTCATCTCAGAGAGTACATCATTTCATTCCACTGCATCATTTTAATTTGAGCTCATCTTGATGCCCGAAAGGCTGTTAGAAGAGGGCTACTTGAGTTAATTGTCAGATCTGCTACTCCGTTTAGCACTTTTGTCATTTTTGCCATGATTAATGTGTGCATGCTATGCCCATGAGTTCTACATATATTTTGTTAAGGGTTTTTCCATCTTTCCAGAGGTGTAACCCATGTATTTTTGTGATGTGTGTAGTGACTTGTGCAAGCTTGCAAGGTGGTGCACTTGATAATTCTATTTTCAGGGGCTTAGTGATTTCACTAAGTCCTGGAGCTGTTTATCTCATGATGCCATATGTTCTTGTTGTTTCCTAATTATCCGTGCCTCTTTTGAGGATGATCAGTAAGGATGTTTTGTTAATATTGTAGTGGTCTATCCATCCATGTTTTTGTTTGCATTTATGGAGCACCCTAGCTTGAGTAAATCGAGCTCTACTTTTGCTACTTCGTGAATCTAGGCAGATTGTTAACTTGTTTGCAATTTTGCCGATGTTGTTGTAGTTGATCCGTGCTTGGTATGCCATTGTTCTTGCCATCTATACCTTGAATTTTGTGCCTTCTTGATGGGTGTATGCTTGTCTTGCCATGACTTGCACAGTAGTGAGTGCATCGAGCTCGTAAACATGTCTACTTGGGTTATATTTCAGCATGTGCCAGTTTTCACTAAGTCTGAAAACTGATTATGTTTTTGCTATGTTCACGTGCTTGCAATTGTATTTTCTGATCCCTTTTGGCTCAAGGTCACTAAGGGACTTTTGTTAAGCTCTTTGAGCAGCTCCATGACATTCTTTACTTTGCCATGTTCAGCTCCTGTAGCATGTAGTTTTCATGCTCCAAAGAGGGCTACCTGATCTGAAATTCCAGACAAGTGTTAATTTCACTAAGTCTGAGATCTGTTTGTCATATGCATTTTTGCCATGCTTGTTTGAACCTGTTAATGGATAAATTGGCCGTAGCTTAGTGCTAGACTTTTGTTAAGAATATTGTGTGCATCCCTGCCATGTATTTTGTTGTCATGTTTGGGTGCTGTAGCATGTTCATCTCATTGCATTTAGAAGCCTACTTGCTGTAAATCGCAGACCGGTGTCATTTTTTGAATCGCTTGCCATTTCCAAACCGTAACTCCGATTCCGGCGTTCTTTATATCATTTTCAAGCGGTTTCATCTCATCTTTCCAGTGGCTCACTTTGATTTCCAAGTTGAGTCCAGGTTCATGTATTTCCTGTCATATCTTGCGTTTTGCATCCCGCATCGCATCCCGCATAGCATATCATCATTGCATCATATCGCTTCATCCTTGCACGTGGTTGATTGTATCCTTGTTGCTTGTTTTTATTGTTTGAGTAGAGCCGAGAGACGAGTTCTCTAATGAGGAGCCCGTTGAGTTTGCTTTTGAGGATCCAGTCAACTCTGACAACTGTGCAGGCAAGATGATCATACCCTCGAAATCACTACTATCTTTGCTATGCTAGTTTGCTCGCTCTTTTGCTATGCCAATACTATGATGCCTACCACTTGCTTGCAAGCCTCCCATTTTGCCATGTCAAACATCTAACCCACCTTGTCCTAGCAAACTGTTGATTGGCTATGTTACCACTTTGCTTAGCCCCTCTTATAGCGTTGCTAGTTGCAGGTGAAGATTGGAGGCCGTTCCTTCTTGGTACATCTTTTATTTACTTGTTGGGATATCATTATATTGCTACGTTATCTTAATGCATCTATATACTTGGTAAAGGGTGGAAGGCTCGGCCTCTCGCCTAGTGTTTTGTTCCACTCTTGCCGCCCTAGTTTCCGTCATATCGGTGTTATGTTCCCGGATTTTTGTGTTCCTTACGCGGTTGGGTTATAATGGGAACCCCTTGATATTTTGCCTTGATTAAAGCTTTTCCAGCAATGCCCAACCTTGGTTTTACCATTTGCCACCTAGCCTTTTATTTCCCTTGGGTTCTGCAGACTCAAGGGTCATCTTTATGTTAACCCCCCCCCCCCCCCCCCGGGCCAGTGCTCCTCTGAGTGTTGGTCCACCTGTCAGCTACCAGTGGCCACCAGGGGAAACTCTAGGCTGGCCTACCCATACCTAGGACAATCTGAGTGTGCCCTGAGAAAGAGATATGTGCAGCTCCTATCGGGATTTGTCGGCACATTCGGGCGGTGTTGCTGGTCTTGTTTTAACCTGTCAAAGTGTCTTGAATTACCAAGATACCGAGTCTGATCGGAACATCTTGGGAGGAGGTCTATTCCTTCATTGACCATGAGAGCTTGTCATGGGCTAAGTTGGGACTCCCCTGCAGGGATTTGAACGTTCGAAAGTCGTGCCCACGGTTATGGGCACATGGGAATTTGTTAATGTCCGGTTCTAGATAACTTGAACCTTAACTTAATGAAAATGAATCAATTGAGTGTGTTACCGAGATGGCCTCTTCTCGGCGGAGTCCGAGAAGTGGACACGGTGTTGGAGTAATGTTTGCGCAGGTTGTTCTCTAGTTTCTCGCTCGCGCTTTGCCTCCTCTTCTCGCTCTCTTTTGCGAATAAGTTAGCCACCATATATGCTAGTCGCTTGCTGCAGCTCCACCTATATTTACCTTGCCTTACCTATAAGCTTAAATAGTCTTGATCGCGAGGGTGCGAGATTGCTGAGTCCCTGTGGCTCACAGATTACTATTACACCAGATGTAGGGCCTGATGATTCCGCTCCAGGAGATGCGTACGAGCTCAAGTGGGAGTTCGACGAAGACTCTCAACGTTACTATGTTTCCTTTCCCGATGATCAGTAGTGGTGCCCAGTTGGGGGTGAACGGGACCGTTATCGCATGTTGGGTTCTCTTTTATTTTGGCGCCGTAGTCGGGCCATGAGTGTTTGGTTGATGTAATGTTATTTATGTACTTGATTGACGTGGCGAGTTTAAGCCAACTATGTTATCTCCCCTTTATTATTTATATTACATGGGATGTTGTGAAGATTGCCTAACTTGCGACATATGCCTTCAATGCGATTATGCCTCTAAGTCGTGCCTCGACATGTGGGAGATATAGTCGCATCGAGGGTGTTACAAGTTGGTAATCAGAGCCTTCCCCGACCGTAGGAGCCCCATTGCTTGATCGTTTTTAGCGGCCGAGTTGTGTCTAGAAAAATGTTTTGAGTCTTTCGGAATTATATATCGGAGAGTCTAGGAATTCTTTTTACTTCCCAGTCTCCTCATCGCTCTGGTAAGGCATCCTGACGTAGAGTTTTGACTCTTCTCTTCTCAAATTTCACTAAATTTTTTTTAGGATCACGCGGGTATCTTGGAATCATTCTGATGGTTTTATGATGAGAACATTGTCTTGGTGCCTCCTGTCAGGGGTTTAGTGGAAGTGTCCCGGGGAGTTGAGCTCTGAGGTGTTGTCATCATAATTTTATCGTTGCAGTTCTGGAATACCTGAGTCTAGTACGCCGACATCGAAAAGCTCTTTTATGCAGTTTGTTGGTGAGATAACCTCGACGCCACCCAGGACTGGGGCGGGAGTTCGGGAGTATCGCCATAACTTTTATAACGGATGCTTTTCGAAGGTTGAGGTAGATGGTTTCCGAAGGTTTCTTGGTTATGTGTTGAAGGATGGATACAGCTGGATGTAGGATTTGCTAGTTTGGGTGAGATATTATGCTTCCCCTGTATCCCCAACACCTGATTGCATAACCGGAAAATTTCGGGAGTTTATATGTGGGAATTCAAGTAGCTCTTAGGATATCTTTCCGACCGATGTATGATATGAAATTGGGGTTCGACGTCTAGTGGTCCGCCTATTCACGGTCTGTTTTACAGTGGTCTCGTTGTGTCTTAAAGAGTCCTTGGCTATGACGACTCGGGGACGCTTCGTATGTCATGCGCACTGCCTTGTACATGATGGTGCTGTACGATCGAGCCCGTGTAGGCCCCACCACGAAAACTTCGGATGAAAGCTCTATCATATGTTTTTTCCGGCTTATTCTGCAAGCCAATCCTTTGTTTTGTCTTGAGTTGTGGTATTTGAGTTGCTTCGAAGTCAAATGTTGATTCCATACCTTCCCCAAATGGTGTTTTCATACTCCGATGTGAATACCAATCCTTCATGATAATCCAGATTGTCATGTCAATCCTTTTCACCGGTGTGTTTCTCTTCAAGTGGATCCGAACATTTCAACATCCACAAGATCCAATCTCAGCTTTCTCAATGGTGTTCGTTCATCCATCCCAAGTTGTCTTTGTTTTCCCACCCTCCCTCCCTTGTTTTCTTCAAGGACTCAGAGTTCTTAATCGAGTATCCATCTTATTGATGTGAAGCCTCTCCATTCTTTTCCTTCAATGTCCTTATCCGGTGATGCTCATGAAGATTTTAACGAAGTTTCTAGTTCATCAGTATTCATTATTTTTCTTCTCCGGTGGATCTAATTCAAGCTTTTGGTGTTGATCATATTCTTTTCTGTATTTCAAATGCTTTTATCATACCGGTGCACCTCATAATCATCCACTCTTCACTATTCATTTGTTCCTGTGTGTTCAAGATATCTCGAGTCTGTTATCTCATTCAAGTCATTTAATTCAACCGGTGCATTCTCCTTTTCAAGCAATCATTTCAACGGTGTTTCTTTTGAGTGGGCCCTAACCCACAGGTCTTTTCCCAGGATCTTACTTGACTCTTCTTATTTTCCCAGAGCTATCCTCAAATTTCTTTTTGAAGTTTGACGTAAGAATGATTTATCATCAGTCAAATGCCATCTCCTAGATCTTTCACAATTCTTTTCATCGTTGGCCCAACCTCTTCGTTTTGATTCTTCCGGAGTAATCTCAACTATTCATGGTGGTGTTTCTCGTCGTCATTCTCGGATTTTGAAGACCGAAGAAGAGTTTCTCTTCAATCTTGCTCCATTCTCTTCAAGATTCGTGATTCTTGCTTGTTGCCATCCTCTTGTAATTGTTTTCGAATGTGAGAATCCTTTTCACCCTTCTGGAGCAATTTAGGAGTCTTTTTAGCTTGTGCCTCCGAAGGCCATCATTTCGGAAGGTTTATTCATTCTCAGCAAAATATATCATTCTCCAATCTTGCCGGTACATCGTTCAAGTGATCTCTAATCAGTTCGTGATCTCTTCGTTCTCATGTATCTAAATCCTAGCAAGTATTTTCGTTCATTTGCTAATTCCTCCCGGTGTTTCTTTATCATCTCTTCGTTCAATTTTTTTTAATTCTTATGGTGGTTCGTTCAAGATTTCTCTTCCTTATCAATTCATTCGTTGTTTCAATCCTACCGGTGTTTCGTTGAAGACCTTCCCAAGTCTGATGTTATACTCTCTTAATCTTTTCTACGAGAATAAGTAATATGCCAAATCCGTTGTTTGTCATCAATTTAATTTGGTGAAGGATAAGCATAACATAATTCTTATTCTTGATTCACCCAAATGATTAATTCCTTATTCCAGAGGCTCATCAAGCTCTCGGTTTTCAATTGTTTTTATCTCCTCTTTTTTTCCCGGAGTTCCAACCTTTTTCAACTATTTCATCACGCAGATCCATCTAAGTCATTACAAGGATTCACCTTGCGCCTTCAACTTCTCTTTCTTTTGTTTGATCATTCTTTCATTACCGGAGTTCTTCATGAAGGCCCTACATGATGGTTCATCAAGGATTTAATTCCTTCTTGAAGTTTTTCATCGAGATTCGTTTCTAATGAGCTCAAACATTCTTCATCTTGCAATCTGGAGTGCAATTCTTTCAACCGTATCATTCAAGGTGGTATTATGTCATTCTTGATAATTTGAGTTCGTGTCTCATGATTCACATGTGGTCAAGGATGAGGTATTTTAAATCCATCAATCTCTTCTTTGGAGTTATCTTGGGGTTATACTTATCCTAAAGCCTTCCCTAAGGTTTGTTGCTATCCATGGTGCTTATAAATGACCAAAGTTCTTCATTTATCCTCCCGGTGATATAGCTTTCTCGTCTCCTTGCTCTTACCAATCAAATTCTTCTTCCCGTGAGTGGCAGGTTGTCACCTCATAATTTGAGATGTATTCCATAAGACCATATCAAGCGTATTCTTTTCGTTGTTGGTGTTCCAACAACTCCGCTCGACCCGTCTCCTAAGGATGCCTTCTCAAGCTCTTTTGTGGCATAAGATGGCATTTTCTTCTCCATTCTTTTATTTCAATTATCTATCTTCTATTCTTTCGTTCCGGAGGCTTTGTGATGTTGCTTTCCTCAACCATCATCTTGTTTCATCAAAGATCATGTTCTTCTTATGATTGTCCATTTAACCGGAGTATCGTGCCCTCTTTTCAAGTTCTCTCATCTTATCAAATTTTGCTTCTGTTTTCTACCGGAGTGCTCTCCGAATTTGTTCTTCCTTGTTCCTCTTTCTTAACGGAGTGCTTTCAACTTTGTTCATCTCAGTTGTTTTTCTTTCTTTCAAGTTATTCAACCTTTCAAGGTTCTTTGGTTTCACTCGTTTGTCAAAGAAGCAATTTGTTTTACCTCTTCTCTTATCTCTTCTGTTGTCCCTCCGGTGCCATTCTAGATCTCGGGACGAGATCCTCTCGTAGTGGTGGAGTGTTGTAACGCCCCGAGACCGATGTGCCAGGTGTCGTCCAGTTATTCGCTGTTGTGGCGTTGTCATTGCTTGCGTGTCATGCATTGCATATCATGTCATCATGTGCATTTCATGTGCGTACATGTTCGTCTCATGCATCCGAGCATTTTTCCCGTTGTCTGTTTTGCAATCCGGCGCTTCGTTCTCCTCCGGTGGTCATTTCTACCTTTCTTTCGTGTGTGGGGATTAAACATTTCCGGATTGTACCGAGACTTGCCAATCCTTGGTTTACAACCGGTAGACCGCCTGTCAAGTTTCGTATCATTTGGACTTCATTTGATACTCCAACGGTTAACCGAGGGACCGAAAAGGCCTCGTGTGTGTTGCAGCCCAGCACCCCTCCAATTTGTCCCAAAACCAACCTAACTCTGCTCCATCATCTAGATCGTTCGATCACGATCGCGTGGCCGAAAACCGCACCTCATTTGGACTCTCCTAGCTCCCTCTATGCCTATATATAAACCCCCCTCCTTCAAATTCGCGGTTCCACTCTTCCCCCTAACCCTAGATCCATCCACCGCCGCCGCCGGACATGTCCGGGACGGACCGGACGCGTCCGCTCCGCCGCGCCTAGCTTCTCCGGCGCCGCCACGTGGCCACAGCCGCCGTCCCCGCCGCCGCGGCCCGCCAGGCCCAGGGAGGGCCCCCCGCGGCCCAAGCCGCCGCGCCGCCACCTCCCGGCCCACGCGCCGCTGCCTCCCGGCTGCCTCCTCGCGCCGCCCCGAGCCGCCGCGCTGCCACCTCCTGGCCCGCGCGCCGCCGCCTCCCGGACGCCGCACCGCGCCACCGCCGGCCCCAGCCCGGCCTCTCCTCTCCACTCCGGCGACGTCGGCGACGAACTCCGGCGTGAATAGTGCGCGCCGGCCCCGCCTCGGATTCTACGCCGGTCAAACCCTAGATTTGGGGTTGTTTTTTTACTAAGTCCCTGATATTCTCAGTCCATATGCACATGTTCGTAGCCCTGTAACTTTGAATCCGTAGCTCCGATTAATGCATATAGCATATCAAAATGTTCATCTCAAAGAGTACATCATTTAATTCCATTGAATCATTTTCATTTGAGCTTATCTTGATGCTAGAAATGCTGTCAGAAGAGGCCTACTTGAGTTAATTGTCAGATCTGCTACTCCGTTTAGCACTTTTGTCATTTTTTCCATGATTAATGTGTGCATGCTATGCCCATGAGTTCTACATATATTTTGTTAAGGGTTTTTCCATCTTTCTAGAGGTGCAACCCATGTATTTTTGTGATGTGTGTAGTGACTTGTGCAAGCTTGCAAAGTGGTGCACTTGATAATTCTATTTTCAGGGACTTAGTGATTTCACTAAGTCCTGGAGCTGTTTATCTCATGATGCCATATGTTCTTGTTGTTTCCTAATTATCCGTGCCTCTTTTGAGGATGATCAGTAAGGATGTTTTGTTAATATTGTAGTGTTCTATCCATCCATGTGTTTGTTTGCATTCATGGAGCACCCTAGCTTGAGTAAATCGAGCTCTACTTTTGCTACTTCGTGAATCTAGGCAGATTGTCAACTTGTTTGCAATTTTGCCGATGTTGTTGTAGTTGATCCGTGCTTGCTATGCCATTGTTCTTGCCATGTATACCTTGAATTTTGTGCCTTATTGATGGGTGTATGCTTGTCTTGCCATGACTTGCACAGTAGTGAGTGCATCGAGCTCGTAAACATGCCTACTTGGGTTATATTTCAGCATGTGCCAGTTTTCACTAAGTCTGAAAACTGATTATGTTTTTGCTATGTTCACGTGCTTGCAATTGTATTTTCTGATCCCTTTTGGCTCAAGGTCACTAAGGGACTTTTGTTAAGCTCTTTGAGTAGCTCCATGACATGCTTTACTTTGCCATGTTCAGCTCCTGTAGCATGTAGTTTTCATGCTCCAAAGAGGGCTACCTGATCTGAAATTCCAGACAAGTGTTAATTTCACTAAGTCTGAGATCTGTTTGTCATATGCATTTTTGCCATGCTTGCTTGAACCTGTTAATGGATAAATTGGCCGTAGCTCAGTGCTAGACTTTTGTTAAGAATATTGTGTGCATCCCTGCCTTGTATTTTGTTGTCATGTTTGGGTGTTGTAGCATGTTCATCTCATTGCATTTAGAAGCCTACTTGCTGTAAATCGCAGACCGGTGTCATTTTTGAATCGCTTGCCATTTCCAAACCGTAACTCCGATTCCGGCGTTCTTTATATCGTTTTCAAGCGATTTCATCTCATCTTTCCAGTGGCTCACTTGGATTTCCAAGTTGAGTCAAGGTTCATGTATTTCTTGTCATATCTTGCGTTTTGCATCCCGCATCGCATCCCGCATAGCATATCATCATTGCATCATATCGCTTCATCCTTGCACGTGGTTGATTGTATCCTTGTTGCTTGTTTGTCTTGTTTGAGTAGAGCCGAGAGACGAGTTCGCTAACGAGGAGCCCGTTGAGTTTGCTTTTGAGGATCCAGTCAACTCTGACAACTGTGCAGGCAAGATGATCATACCCTCGAAATCACTACTATCTTTGCTATGCTAGTTTGCTCGCTCTTTTGCTATGCCAATGCTACGATGCCTACCACTTGCTTGCAAGCCTCCCATTTTGCCATGTCAAACATCTAACCCACCTTGTCCTAGCAAACCGTTGATTGGCTATGTTACCGCTTTGCTTAGCCCCTCTTATAGCGTTGCTACTTGCAGGTGAAGATTGGAGGTCCTTCCTTGTTGGTACATCTTTTATTTACTTGTTGGGATATCATTATATTGCTACGTTATCTTAATGCATCTATATACTTGGTAAAGGGTGGAAGGCTCGGCCTCTCGCCTAGTTTTTTGTTCCACTCTTGCCGCCCTAGTTTCCGTCATATCGGTGTTATGTTCCCGGATTTTTGCGTTCCTTACGCGGTTGGGTTATAATGGGAACCCCTTGATATTTCGCCTTGATTAAAGCTTTTCCAGCAATGCCCAACCTTGGTTTTACCATTTGCCACCTAGCCTTTTATTTCCCTTGGGTTCTGCAGACTCAATGGTCATCTTTATGTTAAACCCCCCCCCCCCCCGGGCCAGTGCTCCTCTGAGTGTTGGTCCACCTGTGAGCTACCAGTGGCCACCAGGGGCAACTCTGGGCTGGCCTACCCATACCTAGGACAATCTGAGTGTGCCCTGAGAAAGAGATATGTGCAGCTCCTATCGGGATTTGTCGACACATTCGGGCGGTGTTGCTGGTCTTGTTTTAACCTGTCGAAGTGTCTTGAATTACCGAGATACCGAGTCTGATCGGAACGTCTTGGGAGGAGGTCTATTCCTTCGTTGACCGTGAGAGCTTGTCATGGGCTAAGTTGGGACTCCCCTGCAGGGATTTGAAATTTCGAAAGCCGTGCCCGCGGTTATGGGCACATGGGAATTTGTTAATGTCCGGTTCTAGATAACCTGAACCTTAACTTAATTAAAATGAATCAACTAAGTGTGTTACCGTGATGGCCTCTTCTCGGCGGAGTCCGGGAAGTGGACACGGTGTTGGAGTAATGTTTGCGCAGGTTGTTCTCTAGTTTCTCGCTCGCGCTTTGCCTCCTCTTCTTGCTCTCTTTTGCGAATAAGTTAGCCACCATATATGCTAGTCACTTGCTGCAGCTCCACCTATATTTACCTTGCCTTACCTATAAGCTTAAATAGTCTTGATCGTGAGGGTGCGAGATTGCTGAGTCCCTGTGGCTCACAGATTACTATTACACCAGATGCAGGGCCTGATGATTCCGCTCCAGGAGATGCGTACGAGCTCAAGTGGGAGTTCGACGAAGACTCTCAATGTTACTATGTTTCCTTTCCCGATGATCAGTAGTGGTGCCCAGTTGGGGGTGAACAGGACCATTGTCGCATGTTGGGTTCTCTTTTATTTTGGCGCCGTAGTCGGGCCATGAGTGTTTGGTTGATGTAATGTTATTTATGTACTTGATTGACGTGGCGAGTGTAAGCCAACTATGTTATCTCCCCTTTATTATTTATATTACATGGGATGTTGTGAAGATTGCCTAACTTGCGACATATGCCTTCAATGCGATTATGCCTCTAAGTCGTGCCTCGACACGTGGGAGATATAGTCGCATCGAGGGTGTTACAGTTGGCCTATCCATCATAACTAAGTGTAGCTGAGTAGGAAAATGAGAGAACAATATCAAAGTTTCATTTTCCAAAGATTGTGGATGTGTTGAGTATCGCTCGATGTAATGCTACAATAGTAAAATTGGTGCCTGGTTTGTTTCTCACACCTACACAAGTAAAGCTTATGGAGGAGCTTGCTTAGGATGAGTTGCACAAAACTTCAAGCAAATGTTAGTCAAGATATCGATAAAGTTGAGAATGTTCACAAAATTGCAAGTAAAGAAAATAGATCAAACCTAAGTAGATCACTAGGAACACACACTCCAAAGACAGATGGGATCGACACAACTCAGGAGTGAGTAGAAAATGTGTAACCACAAAGAATGCTCTTGTTGTACGGGTGCTAGAGAGACACTGACTCGATTGCTCAAATGGGCTAGATAAGCTTGTGCACCAACCTATGAGAGAAATGTGCCGTCTTCAATCCCAAGTATCCTATGTATGTAATGACCAAGATGATGTATCTATGAAAAATGGCTCGATGCTATTGCTTACAAGCTCTTTGTTTCTCCACTTTTGCTTAAAAGCTTTTTTGTACTATGCCACAATGCTTGACTTGCGAGCCAAAATATGAGACAAATATGTAAGATGTGCACGAGAGAGACTTATGGCGCAATGATGATAGCAAGATGATTTGCACGTTAAATGTAGCTATGCAGAGTAAGCATACCACTAAGGTGCACAAAGAACGTGGCCCGCAAATTCTCAACTCGCTAGTCTCGATAGGTAAGTGATGCAAAATGGCTCGGGTTACCAATGCAATGCCAAGGAAATGTATTAGGTGTCCTTGAGGTTACCGTCCTTGCTTATAGTTGGTACGAGGATGAAGTCATTATTGTTGATGTCGAGGCCGATGTGATGATGAATAGGAGTGTCATCGAACATAAAACCATTCCTAAGTAGCTGAAACACCATAGGAAATGGAAACCGCAACTCAAAATCGGTCAAATGCGGAAGGTGCGTGCTTTTATGATGAAATATTCAATGGAAGCAAAAGGTGTTGTTAGAGATCTGTGTGGATCGGGGATGTCAAGAGCTACAGAACAAGCTAAAGAACACAAAACACGGACTTCGTAAGTGAAAGTTATGGCCGAAACTGTGTTGTTGTTGGGATGATTCTGGGGGTGCGGGCACCTGTGGGGACGAGGTGTGGCTGCCCGGGGTGGTCAGGGATGGTGGGCAAAATTTTCCCGGGGGTGCGGAAACCCGGTGGTGGCCGAATTTGACCGGAATTTTTGAGAAGAGGTAAAATTCGGTGGATTTTATGGGGGGAAGGGTGGGGGTGGTTGGGGAGAGGCTAGAACCACTTGCCAAACAATAAATCCATGGAGCAAAACAATAAAATATCACAAGATCTAACAAATTGCAAGAAATGTTTTTGGGGCTATTTTTGTGGGGATTTTCAATTTGGGACCAAAAACCAACGAAATTAGGATAGCAAATGGGGGGTAGGGACTCCAAGCTGTGAATCAACCTTGCTCATGATACCAAGATGTTGTATGGCGAAACCCTAAGGAAGCTCTTTTCATGCTAGGAGGGCAGAAAGGGATGAACTCACAAGAACACAGGGGGACAATCACTCAAACAAACCCAATTACACATCCACTAGAGTATCACACATGAGATCGACAAGCATACAAGAACAATTCAAGGAAAATAGCACTAGGGTAAAGATCTTCCCACTCAAAACGAGGTGAGGTTTTGGTGTTGATCTTCTCCAAGAGGATGCCTTTGTAATCCACTAGGATTCTTCTATAGAGGGGTCTTGATCTCCAAGAGGAGGGGAAGATGAGAAAATCTCTCTCAATGTTTATCCAATACTTTGCTAACACTAAAAACAAGCTAGGTTAATAGTACTTATATGCTAGGGACGAATCGGGAGAAAAAGGGGGTTCAAGGGACTTTTTCCCATAGTGCACACTGGCAAAGCCGGAGGGGTCTGGGCACCTAGGGTGAAGGGGTCCGGGCAACTGGAGGGGATGCACCGAGAGATGGTCAGGCACACGGGGACCAAGGGCCAGGCACCCACACCAAATAGGGGTCGACGTGAGGGGAGGTGGGCCGGCTGTAGGTGGCCGGGCACCCGGGGGTGGCGGCCCGAGCACCTGGGGGCGAGGGGCAGCGCCCAACAGTGGGGGCCGTGCACCCGAGGAGGCCAATGCTAGATCCCAGGCAGAGGGATCGGGAACCCGGGGCATTCCTGGTTGGGCACCCGGGGTACCCAGGGGTGGCTCCCATCTGGCGGCCGAGCACCCGGGGGCAGAGGTGGCCGGACACCAGGTGTGTCTAGGACCTCCCTGTCTCCGTTTTTCTCGTCCCTTTCTTCCTCTTCCTGCTCCTTGGGTGCTTGTGTCTCCATCGTAGCTTCCACGTAGTCATGCACTGATACCTAACAATGCACAATGTATCCGTGTGAGGTAGGACCCAATTCTCATGTGAATCTGTATGTAACTCGAAGAGGAAAGAGTTAACCTCGGTTTTGATGGCACGTGCGCGTGCTCTT
This sequence comes from Triticum aestivum, assembly GCF_018294505.1. NCBI lineage: Eukaryota > Viridiplantae > Streptophyta > Magnoliopsida > Poales > Poaceae > Triticum > Triticum aestivum. The sequence continues at coordinate 316,998,394 of NC_057809.1, read as the reverse complement.
GTCATTGGTCCTCTTCGTGCTTGCAGTGGTGACGGAATGTATGTGGTGATGATAGAGGGATGCTCCGCATCAGCATACACCTAGTGATGATGATAATTATGATGCTATTGGTGATCATGTTGCTATTCAACTAGACAATAATAAAGAATTTGATAATGAAGTAGAAACTGAACCTATAGTTTGGCTTGATAACCCACTTTCTAAGAATAAAATATATTATAAAATAGACTTTGTTGCTAGGAAACATGGTGAAGAAAGAGAACTATGTATTGAAAAACCCATACCATTTCCTAGTAAGGCTATTAAGTATAAAGATGGGGAGGATTATAATCGCTTTGTTGAAATGCTTAGACCGTTGTATCTGCATACACATTTTACCGATATTTTGAGAAGGCTTCCATATTCTAAATACATGAAATATATTGTCACAAATAAGAGAAAGATACTCAAAGCTGGAATTTCTACCATGCTTGCAAACTACTATTTTAATGGAAAAGTACCTCCGGAATTAGGAGACCCACGGATACCTACTATACCTTGCTCAATTAAAAGCAACTATGTTAAAACTTCTTTATGTTATTTAGGAGGCGGTATAAGTGTTACGCCTTTCTCTTTATATAGAAGACTTGACTTGAATAAATTGACACCTACTAAAATATCTTTACAAATGACTGATAAGTCAATTGTTATACCCATCGGTATTTGTGAGGATGTTCCCATTGTTGTTGCTAAAGTTACTCTCGTTAATAGACCTTGTTATTCTTGATATGCTCAAGGACGACAACAAAAGTAAGGTCACTTTTCATGTCAATGGTAATGAGCATATGGTATATTTTCTGAAGAAACAACTCCAGGTGAATATTATTAAATCTATCAAAATAATTACGACAATAACTATTGGAGGTTTCAAATTTCCTCTTTCGGCTATCAAAAAGAAATATAAAAATCTCATTGTTGGGTAAATGCATATCCCCGTTAAGGTAACCTAGTGTTAGACTAAAGTTCTTCGGTTTCATATTACTAAGAAATAATTTATTAGTAAAACTTAATCAACCTTATTAATGGATTCTTTTTAGGAGCATGTGATTGATGAATCTAGTAAGCACAATCTACTGCACTTATAGATTGCTCTCTGTTATTTTTAGTTTAATAAAGTAGAATGCCATGATTACTCTGTTTTCTGAAATTATCCACACAATAAAATGTCCCGAAGATAAAAGTCCTTGGAATATCCTAAAATTTTAGTATGATTTTTTTCCAGAAGAGTTAAGAATTTTTGGCACTGAACACACCCCCAGCGGGTGCACATGTGAGCCATAAGCTCACATGGCGTGCCCACCCCCTAGGCACGCCATGCAAGTTTGTGGACCCCATAGGGATCGACTCACTTGCCAACAACCTTCTTGCAGCTCCAGAAAAAATCAAACATGCTTTCAGTCCCGTATTCTTGCTCATTTTCGTGCAATTTTTGATCTCTTTGCTCGAAGCTCTGTTTTCGAGACTGTTCAGAGGAATTGCTCCTTGGTATGTGACTCCTCCAATGTTCCAATTAGTTTTTGTTCTAGTTGGTTATGTTTTGCATTTTTTTCTATTGTTGGTGACCATGTATATGATCTTGCTTGTTGAATTTATTTGGTTCTAAGTTGTTTGAATGCTTGATATAGCCTCTAGACCCTTGTGGGATTAGTTGCTAACGATTTTCTTAAGTTTTTTTCACTTTTATTTTGGGGACTAAAATTTTTAGAAATTTACAGAGGAGAGAAAATTTTGCGGAGCATGTTCTCCGGGGGTTCATCGAGCAGGATCTCTCCAAGGCCTGTTATCTATGAGCTTGACCTCGATCCCCCTTGGGATGCCATCATAAAAGCTCTTGAATGGTTGTATGACACTTTCATGATCAATGCAACATCAAGGAAGAACTTGATATGCACGTACATAATGCTGGGTTGATAGACTTCTTGTGTTGATAAGTGTCTGCAATATAGTTGTCGGTGCAACAGACCCTGGGTCTGTCGCCCAGACTATGCACACACACGAGAACAAGATTGAAGCACCAGCCCAAGTCAGAGATTGAGAAACTAAGAGATTTGAAGAACCAACATACAACTCAGAGGGACCAAAATCGAGCCAGAGGAGCAAGATATCGGCAAGAGAAGGGCCTCCCTTGCCGGGCAGGCGAGCCCGGCAAGGGGCGAGGCCACCACCAGAAGCAGGCAACCCAGGCAACCCGGCAAGGTCTGCCAGGGCTCGCAGGGGCAGAACCACCCCACCAACCACTCCAACACGACCCACATCATCAATCAGTGCGGTGTCAAGCCTCAAGGTCTTTAAGTGGCATCCATTTCGTCACATGGCAGCCATTTCCTACAGAAGAAACTCACAGATGACACCCGTCCTGCAACGTGCCAAGAGAACAGGCGCGAAGCTGGCAAGATATCCCAACAAGCCTTGCCGGGCAACAAGTGATGTGACACTAAGCGGTGCATTTAATGCACCCTGTTAGCCCGTGGAGTTAGGTATGATAGCATTGTTTGCTATCATATCAGTGGATAATGACTACTTTGCCATTGTGGTTACCCCTTAATCTATAAAAAGAGGCCCATGGCACCCGTAGTAGGGGTTAGAAGGTTAGAGGGTTGGAAACTTGACAAACCCACACCACCATACGCGCGTAGTCACTACAGCCCTATGACAACCCCTGCCGAGGAAGTGTACGACGTTCCACCATCCTCATTCCACCACCAATCCACCAAAGCAGGAGTAGGGTTTTACGCCTCGCGGCGGCCCGAACCTGGGTAAATTGCTTGTGTGCTCTCTGTCGTGCTGCCATGCGCTGGTCTGCTCTTTGTGCAACACGACGTCCCCTTGCTGAACCAGAAAGGGGCCTCCTGGTCCCATAGGTGGTCGTGGATATCCCGCGACATCTTTGGCGCACCAGGTAGGGGGCTCGCTTGTGCGAACCTGAAAGCATGCGTAGCGCATCATCTTCATCACCATCTTCATCTTGAACGACGCCCATGACCATGGCACCTAAGAAGAAGAAGTCCAACCCTTCAGCCCATCCGTCCACCTCGAAGGATCCGCCACCCATGGCCTCTAGTCCCTCGGAGGATGCGGGGGCGAGCGAGGACGTGAACGCTGCTGGGGGCGCCATTGGAGCAGGTGGTGCCATCGCCGCTCCACCCATGGCCGGCACGGGGGCTGGAGATGTTGGAGGAGAACAGCATCAACAATGCCTTGGCGGTAACGCTTCACAAGGTGCGGGCGAGGCGGTCACTTCGTCTACACCCCCTCCTCCCACTAACGGGCACATCCGTAGCAACGACGCTCGGTCCAGGGTGAAGCATCGCCCTCAGGCCGCCTCCACCACCGGAGCGACCGTGGCCCATGTACCTCCTCCTAGTGAGCCGACCAGACTACTGCGCTCGATGGAGCCGCTGACCCTCGAGCACCACCGCCGCATGACCCCACTGCCCAGGTGGTCATCCCACAGCTGCGTGGACGCGGCACCACAATTGTCGCCGCCACTGGCACCATCAGGAGCCAGGCGATGGTGCGGTCGATGTCATCAAAATCTATGCCAAGCATAGGCTTGGAGGCTATGGCGCGAGTTCAGTTGTTACTGAGGTTTCCGCCAGCGGCCGAGCAGATGGATGAATGGCGTGCCACCATCCAGAGCCTACTCGGTTTCACCGAAGCTGGGGGCTCACGACGAGCTTGCCCGCGACAACCTCCCCAAGGGACAACAACCGCCCGTACCGCTGGCTGAATAGAGGGGGCCATCCCCACCACGGCAGCTGACGCGGGCGCAGCTAATTCAAGACCCCGACGACGTCTTGATGGCCTCTTTTGACACTCGAGCGCATCCAAGACAACGTCGAGCCCCAGAGGATAGGTGGCGGGGAGACGTGTGCGTCGTCACAAATCGGCCCCACAATGACCTTCGCTAGACCTATGGGTGTGGTGGCTTCAACATCGACGAGCCTATGCTCGGTGTTGGTGGGTGCCTACCTTTCGAGGTCGGCTACCTTGCCTTTACACGAGAGCTGAGGCAAGTCCATTGGCCATCCGTTCGCACGTTCTAGCCAGAGATACCCGAGAAGTACGACGGGAGGTTGAACTCGGCAGAGTTCCTGAGCATCTACACCATTGTTGTTTAAACTACCGGGGGAAGACATGAGAAGGTGTTCGCCAACTACTTCCCTTTGGCTCTCAAGTCCAACATGAGGTCTCGGCTAATGCCCCTGCCGAAGAACTCCATTTCGTCATGGGCAGACCTCTGCCACGAGTTCATCGGTGCCTTCACTGGTGGCCACCATGAGCCCGGTAGGCCCAGCGACCTGCAACTTCTCCAGCAAAAGGAAGGAGAAACTCTCCGTAAGTATTTACAGAGATTTAGTAAAGTTCACAGGAATATTCCAAATATCCATCCAGCAGCTGTTATATCAGCCTTCCAGTCCAATGTGTGCAACCATCGAATTCATTCTAAGATGAATGTGCGGTTGCCCAAGACTGTGAAGGAGCTATACACACTGGTGGATAAGTGTGCTCGGATGGAGGAAGGAAGGAAGTTTCCCGGAGAGGAGGATTGCATCAATGTTGATTTAGAGGATGAAGATTAATCAACCAACCAGAGGAAGGGCAAGAAGCGCAACAAGAAGCCAAGAGATAAGGTAGTGGTGACTGTAGAAGGTTCGGGCACACCTAGTACCGGCAAGAAGGCCAAGGCTGAGGCCCCCGGCAAGGAAGTTCCTCTTGCACAGCCTGTCGGGAAGCCGGTACCACCGAGAAAGCTGGGAAAGGCGATGGCCCATACTTCAAGATCCACCGACCAAGTGCCATGATCTTTAGGAGTGTTACTAGGTTGAGAAGCTTGTCAAGAAACAGAGGGCAGAATATGTTAAGCGTGACAAGGAAAAAGGTTAGAATTCCACTAGCGAAAATGGCGGAGGCAGTGAAGCAAATCGCCCCGGCAAACCCTTTTGGAACCAAGGAAAACCCGCCAGGGTTCAAGAGAAGGAAGTCTGTGATGATGGGAGTGATGAAGGGAATGAAGTGGAAGCCAGTGAACACGAATTTCAGAAGGCCACTAATGCCCTATGCATTGATGGGGGTGCATATTTTCATGCCTCCCACTGCCAGCTCAAGCGATGGGCACGAGAGTTCAATGCCGTGGAGCCAGCACTAGAGGCCCGAAAACCACTAAAATGGTCCCGCATGACAATCATCTTTGATGAGGAGAATCATCCTGGTCGCACCACCATGGTAGGATGCTTGCCATTGTTGGTCTCCCCCACAATTCGCAACCTCAAGGTCACAAAGATGTTTGTGGATGGCAGGGCCGGGCTGAATCTGATCTCCCCAGCAGTCATCAACAAGCTTCAGATAGGAGAAGAAGAGCTAGAGGTTACCGGCACATTTCAAGGAGTTAACCCCTGTAGGAGCCATCCTAAAGGGAAGATTACGTTGCCAGGGACATTTGGGGGAGAGCTGAACTACCGGACACAGAAGGTTGTGTTTGATGTGGTTGATCCCCCCTGCCATACAATTGGATTCTAGGGCGCCTGGCCCTGGCCAAGTTCATGGCAGCATCCCACTATGCTTATAACACTCTGAATATGCCTGGGCCACTGGGAGTCATCACTATCCCATCAGATGAGAAGGATGCAATTATCTGCGTGGACAAGATGTACCGGGATGCAGTCGCAGCAGAGACTGCGGCATCAACATCTCCCGCCAAGGAAAGCAAAGCAAAGAAAAGGGATTGTAGGACCTCCAGCAAGGAGTCTAAGAAGCATGCCCCCTTCGAGTGCATGACACCCGTTGACGATGTGTCGGAGTGTTCCAACAGCAAGAGCTGCAAGGTTGCTGCACCCCAAGTGAAGAAGGTCCCGACAGGGCTAGCTGGCATCGATGGTACTTTCACCATCAGCGCCACCCTTGATAATAAATAGGAAAGCACGCTCATTGCCTTATTGTGGGCGAATATCGATGTGTTTGCCTGGCAACCATCTGATATCCCTGGTGTTCCTAGGGAGGTAATCGAGAACCACCTTGTTTTCTGCCCACACACCGACCTATCAAGCAGAAAGTCCGGAAGTAGGCCTTGGAAAGGCAGAAGTTTATTGCAGAGGAGATCAAGAAACTGGAGGCATCTGGTTTGGTCAGAGGAGTACTGCATCCTAGATGCTTAGCAAACCTAGTGGTAGTCCGGAAGGCAAATGGGAAATGGAGGCCTTGCATTGATTTCCCATTTCCCTTGCCGCGTATCGACCATATTGTGGGTTCCACTTCAGGGTGTGATTTGCTCTCCTTTCTGGATGCGTATTGCGGACATCACCATATCTGTATGTCCAAAGAAGATGAAGAGAAGACATCGTTCATCACTTCATGTGGTACGTACTGCTTTGTTCGCATGCCAAAGAAGATGAAGAGGAGACATTGTTCATCACTCCAAGAACAGTTCAGATTGGTTTTGAACCATAGTTACATAGAAACATAGAAGCCTATATCGATGATATCATGGTTAAAACCAAGGATAAGACCACTGTTATCCGGGATTTGGAGGAAACATTTGCTAATCTGCACAAGATCAATTTGAAGCTTAATCCGGAGAAGTGTGTGTTTGGAGTCCCCTTCGGCAAGCTGCTTGGTTTCTTCGTGTCCCACCGGGGGATCGAAGCTAACCCTAACAAGATCAAAGCCATCGAGCAGATCCAAGCACCAAGGACAATTAAGGATGTGAGGCGCTTGATGGGATGTTTTGCCGTGCTAAGTAGTTTCATTTCCAAGTCTGCCAAGCGTGCCCTACCATTCTTTAATATTTTCAAGAAGGCAGGGCCTATGAAGTGGACCCCGGAAGCAGATGCAGCTCTACAGGAGTTGAAGGCCTACTTATCGTCTGTACCTACCTTGGTTGCACCCAAACACCAAGAGCCATTGTTGCTATACTTTGCGGCAACCAACCAAGTGGTCAGTAAGGCCTTGGTAGCACAGCGAGAAGTGGATGAGGCAGAAAGTCGACAGATAACGGCCGAATCAGAAAAGGATCAGGACGACAATGAGCACGGCAACGAGAGCAACCCCGAGGAGACGACAAGGAAGAAAGTGGTGCAGTGCCTAGTGTACTTCGTCAGCACCTTGTTACAAGGGGCTAGATTGAGGTACTCTAGCATGCAAAAAATGATCTTTGGTCTCATTATGGCCTCAAGGAAACTGCGCCACTACTTCCAAGCCCATGAGCCGTTTCCGTTGCAAAGGATACTCCGAAACCCCGAGGCTTCCGGAAGAATAGTGGAGTGGGCTTTGGTGTTATCCAGCATTGGTTTGAAGTTTGAGAGCACATCAACTATTCAGAGCAAGGCGTTGGCAGAGTTTATTGCAGAATGGTTGCCAACCCCTAATGAGGAAGTGCAGAGACAGCTATCCCCGACAAGGAATCTCCCCAAGAATGATTATGTATTTTGATGGTGCCTTTTCCCTACAAGGTGTAGGGGATGGCATGTTTCTTGTTGCCCCCTCCGGGGAGCACTTGAAGTACATCGTCCAAATGCACTTTGCTCGGGAAGAAGTCACCAACAATACAGCTGAGTATGAAGGGCTCCTTGCCGGGCTCAAAATTGGAGCAGAATTGGGAATCAAGAAGCTGATCATACGAGGAGATTCACAACTTGTGGTGAGACAAGTCAACAAGGATTATCAAAGCCCATTGATGGAAGAATACATTGAGGAAGTAAGGAGATTAGAGGAGCACTTTGACGGGTTGCAAACAGAGCATGTAACCTGTGCGGAAAACAGCATAGCTGATCACCTGTCAAAGTTTGCTGCACAAAAGCTTCCTGTGGAACTAGGAACTTTTGTTCTCCGTCTCTCTCAGCCCTCCGTATCACCAGCCACAATGGCCCAGAAGAGGAGAAAGTTGGACTATGGTAAGCCTCTCCCAGTTGAGCCGTCCGCTCCCGGCAGAGACCCTACCAGAAACAACTCCTCACAGCCTACCTGACCACCCCCTCCAGTCGGGCCTATGGACCCTGCGAATGAGGCTGGTGCTCCCACAGCAGAGGAGGTGCCGCTAGTCCTTGTTGCCGAGCCCTAGGCTCCAACTTGGGCAAGGCACATCGTCTGCTTCCTCCAAACCGGAGAACTTCCCAGTGACCGGGATGACACTCTATACAGAAGGAGGCCCAACGGTGTGAAATTGAAGTGTGTCTGCCAGGAGGATGGAAAGGAACTGCTGGCTGAGATTCACACAAGAATGTGAGGCTCACACATTGGATCAAGGGCATTAGTTGGGAAAGCATTCCGGAATGGATTCTATTGGCCCACAACCCTCCAAGATGCGGTCGAGGTCGTCACGACATGTGAAGCCTGCCAATTCCATTCCAAGAAAACGCACTTGCATGCCCACGTCCTTGAGACAATCCCTTTATCATGGCTATTTTCGGTCTGGGGGATCGATATCCTCGGCCCCTTCCCCCGAGGAATCAGGGGCTTTGAATCCTGGTTCGTCGCCATCGAAAAGTTTACAAAGTGGCTGGAAGTGACTGCCATGAGAAAGGTGACTGCTCAGTCAGCTATCAAGTTCTTGAAATAATTGGTGTGTCGTTTTGGAGTTCCGACAATGGCACCCAATTCACGAGCCACGCCTTCATGCAATATGTCCGTACCCTTGGATGCAAGATCTCATTCGCCTCTATGGCACACCAACGGAGCAAGGCACAAGCTGAGTGGGCGAACACTGAAGTGCTACGTTGACTCAAGACAAGAACTTTCGATACACTGCGGAAGCATGGCATGAGGTGGATCGAGGAGCTACCGATAGTTCTCTGGTACCTCAAAACGACACCTAACCGATCTACCGGGCAGACTCCCTTCTCCCTGGTCTATGGGGCTGAAGCAGTTATCCCCACAGAACTCATTTACGGGTCCTCTCGAGTGCTTGCCTACGATGAAGTAGCGCAAGATCAGCACCGGCGTGACGATGCTGTGCTACTCGAGGAGAACCGTCTCCGGGCTGCTACCCATGTTGCACGCTACCAGCAAGCCCTACGTCGCTATCACAGTCGCAGGGTTCATGCCCGGTGTTTTGAGGAAGGTGACCTTGTCCTTAAGCGCGTCCAGTCCGCCAAGGGTACACACAAGCTATCATCAAAGTGGGAAGGCCCTTACCAGGTGGTATGGGTCACCAGACCCTACATAGTCCATCGGGAGACCGGAGATGGCACTCAGTTGCAAAACTCATGGAATATTGAGCATCTCCGCAAGTACTACCCGTAAGGCGCGAGGCTGTCGGGCACTGCCCGACAGCCACCCTTTTATATAGGTCTTGCCTCAGCTGCATGTAACCCCTTGTACAAAGCCGGGGCGATGACCCCGTGCAAGAGAATATAAAGAAGCGCTGTAGGGGGGGGGCCCAACTAAGATTGCATGCATGCATGAGCACACCAAGATCACTGCATAAGCATTTCATGAGCATTTGCATATGCATATAGATAAGATCGCATCCTGCAATCATTCTCATCTACATGAAGTTGCAAGTTCCTGCCGTGAACTTGTCTTCGACAAGGGACGAGAAGATTGCACAGCACAGCGATCCTCGGCAAACAAATAAGTTTTAACTCTTGTCCATTAGTGTTCTGTAAAGCTATAACTTTGCATGGGAAAACCTCGCCTCTCTTTTGAAACTTAGGTTCTCCCATCCATAACTCGAACGCTGCTTTGGTCAAGATGGTTGTAGTGGCCTTTAGTAAAAAGGAGTTGGCGGGGGGCTGGCCCCTCTATCTATCCCCCGGCAGACGCGGCTCTCCGACAGACAAAGAGGGTGTCGGCAGGATATCCTGCTGGGGAAAACTCGTTTACTTTCATTAACGAGGTGCTCCACCTTTGCATGGACATACACATGCAGGGGTTCCCGGCAAGGTTCATCTTTTTCATTCATACGCTAATACAAGTACAAGCACTACAGAACACAAAGATGGACTCGAGAGATTACATTATTCGAATTAAAATTTGGCGATTGCATACAAGTTTAAGATCGAAAAAAATATAAGTACCCTATGACCCCTCTTTTCCTTTCTCTGCTCCTCCTCCTCCTCGGGATATTGAAACAAGAAGGAGAGGAGAATAAAAGGGCTACTTAGGAGAGGGCAGCAATGAAGGGGCCGACGAAGCAGTCATCTATCGTGGTCCACAGGCAACATGCACTCAGGAGCTGAGAAAGGATACGAGCAAGGCCCGTCACCCCTCCCAAACAAAAATGGGGAGAGAAGAGGGAAGGGGCAGAAATGGTAGCAACATCACCCACAACGGGCATGCAACACTACCGTCGCTACGACGGATAGGAAGGCGCGCCCCTCGTCGACATTAGCCCCAAGACCTCCGGGAGGGTCAATGCTGGGATTATCAACAATCTCCAGCCCCGCCTCTCGGCCAAGCCTTGAAGAGACCAAGAGGTTCGTCACGCCAAGGACCAGGCTCACTTCCCGAGCATCAGCACCAACATGGGGAAACAATAACCCCAAACAGGAGGCTGAGGGCTGGCCCCGGGATCTTCTCTTCGGCATCGCCAGCGGAAGCAGAGAACAAATGAAGAAAAGGAAGAATGCAAAGATGGACAGCTCCATCAACAGGTGACCACTGCCCTCCTTCGCCAATTAAAGGTGGGCAGACCCCCTCCAAGATGTTCTCCTGCGCCACACGCCTCCATTACCTACCCCGTGCCATGCATGCAGCATACATGGACAAGGATAAGGGCGTGCTATGGGAAGAGTAAATTGCCAGTTTCTACCCCGTACGTTAGTCATTCATGGGCCATCACTGGAGTGGCCCCACCACTATTAGCTTTACGCACAACGTGCCGAGAAACTGGAAACTGGCCCAAAATCAAGCCTAATGAAGAAGGAATGGAAACTCTGAGAGACCAACCTGTTCAGCAACCCTTCCCTGTGCACTTATTAGGCCCTACCCCGATGATGCTCATCAGGGCGTTCAGGGAAGCCCGGGGGCTTGTTGACGCAATAGACCCTGGGTTTGTCGCCTAGACTATGCACAGGCATGGGAACAAGATTGAAGCGCCAGCCCAATTCAGTGATTGAGAAACTAAGAGATTTGAAGAACCAACATACAGCTTAGAGGGACTCCCTTGCAGGGCAGGCGAGCGCGGCAAGGGGCGAGGCCAACACTAGGAGCAGGCAATCCAGGCAACCCGGCAAGGTCTGCCGAGGCTCGCAGGGGCAGAACCACCCCACCAACCACTCCAACATGACCCGTGTCGTCAATCAGTGCGGTGTCAAGCCGCAAGGTGTTTAAGTGGCAGCCATTCGCCACATGGCAGCCACTTCCTACAGAAGAAACACACAGATGACACCCGTCGTGCGACATGTCAAGAGAACAGGCGTGGAGCTGGGAAGATCGACCGGCAAGCCTTGTCGGACAACCAGTGATGTGACACTAAGCGGTGCATTTAATGCACCCTATCAGCCCGTAGAGTTAGGTATGATAGCACTGTTTGCTATCATATTAGTGGATAATGACTACTTTGCCATTGTGGTGACCCCTTAATCTATAAAAGGAGGGCCATGGCACCTATAGGAGGGGTTAGAAGGTTAGAGGGTTGGAAAGTTGACGAATCCACACCACCATATGCGTGTAGTCACTACAGCCGTACTGCAATCCCTGCCGGGCAAGTGTAATGCGTTCCACCATCCTCATTCCACCATCAATCCACCAAAGAGGAGTAGGATTTTACGCCTTGCAGCGGCCTAAACCTAGGTAAATTGCTTGTGTGATGTCTGTCGTGCTGTCGCGCACTGGTCTGCTCGTTGTGCAACGCGATGTCACCCTGCCGAACCAGTAAGGGGCCTCCTGGTCCCATAGGTGGCCGTGGATATCCTGCAACAATAGTGATCTCACTAATTCATTCCTTCGGAGACTCAAGTATGTCTCTCACCCCTCTTCTCATGATCTAATTGTAATGAACTTCTCATGAGTATTACCCCGGGTGAAACTAGAGCCATAACACAAGCTAGAATTGGAAGCATTCATTTTTCTGCCATCCTTTATTTTGCTCTATTCATCGGAAGATGCATAAAATGGTAAACATGTCCTCAGTACCCTGTGTGCTCCTGATTTAAGCATTATTAAAAGCATGATGTTCAGAGATAGGAAATTCAATATAGGAGCTATCATCGCATGTCCCTTAGATAAAAACTCTTTTTATGGTGATATTTTTAGTGGGATTTATGCTACCCGTTTGTCCGCTTAATTTGAAATACCTATTAAGGAAAATGATCTTCAATTGCTTGTTAGTTATATTGACTATGATGCTATGGTCCACCATCAGTTTCTTTAGAGGGAAACCCCGCCATTCAGATACAGGCTAATATTTAATAAGCGTTGTGTTATCCATATTACTTTGCATGCCCCTGCCTTCTTTAACTTTAAGGAAAAAAAAGATACTATATACTTGAGGAGGAGGCTGAGCGTACGAGATGGCAGAGGAGAATGCCCGGTGAAATGAGGCAGTTCACGAGGCAATAGCGGCTGCACTCGAGTTTAATTCAAACTACCTCCATGAGTTCTATCTAGGCTAGAAGTGGCCAGAGAACAAGTTAGGCCAAAAGCATAAGCTTGGGGGAGTATGAATTCTCACTAACATTACACTCATGCATCACGCAATTCATTCAAATTGTCGGTGTTCATCGTTTTCATTGTATATCCATGCTTAGTTTATTTTTGCTTCTTTTGCATGTTTGGAAAACTTTGAAAATCCAAAAATATTTCTTGCTTATTTTTGGTTTTTATTTCTTGTTTAGTTAGGTAGTAGTATTAAAAGAAAACACAAAAATATTTCTCATTTCCTCTTTTCTCATTTGTTAGGAGTTCTTCGGTGTAAATAATTTTTCTTGCTTTTCGTTTTTCTTCTTTCGCTTGCTTTCTTCGAAAAAACTAAAAACTCCAAAAACATTTCCATGTGTTTCTATGAACTTATTTTCATTTTTTGACTCATCGTAAGGAGAAGACTATGAGATAATTGTTGAGTGGCTCTCATTTGCTTTGTTGTTGATCTAACGAAGAGCCAATATTACCTTGTCTTCTCCTTTGAATAAAATGTTTGCAGATTCCAGATTAGTCCACGACACACTTTCACTATTATTATTTTCACATGATTCGGATGTGCAAGTGAAAGGCAAAAATGGTGATGAGTTGATGAAGTGACTATGTTAAAGGAAAGCTGGTATGAACTCTTCTTATTCTTCGTTTTTTAAAATATGTTTAACTCACTAAGCGTAATTCAGCATATTATGGGTAAACATGTTTGTTATGATAATTAGAGATTATAGTTGCTCATACCATGCCTAAGTAGCTAGGAGTGGATAATGATTTATCTTGGAAGTTTTCATGTAGTATGCTAGGATGGTATCCTCCTCTGAATAATTTGAGTGGATTGACTTCGCACATGTTCACACATGTAGTTGATTCAAAACTAATGCAGCCTTCATGATATTTATGTTTAGGGTGTTTGTATCCTACACACGCTCATAGTCAATGTTAAACATTCGCAATGCATGATTATGACCACTATCGCTCTCGAGTTGGTTGTTGCTCAATCTATTTGCTAGCCTTCACCTGTACTAAGCGGGAGTACTGCTTGTGCATCCTAATCCCTAAATCCAAAGTTGTTCCAGATGAGTCCACCACACCTACCTATATACGGTATTACTCTGCACTTCCAAGTAAATTTGTATGTGCCACCTCTAGTCATTCCAATAAGCATTTGTTTTGTGTGCCCGTACGGCTCATGGAGCAATGGGGCGGTCAATATCTTCCATGCCAAGCGGGTTATTCTCATGATGGGTTTTTATGCACTTGTCAATGCACAAGAGAGGCTGATAATTAGGATTCCTCCTGTAATAAAAAACAAATAAAAAATAATAAAACAGACTACCCCTGGAAAGTTGATTGTTTGAAGGGCACCCATGGATTCGGCTAGCCACGACTTGTGTTTGTATGGTTGAGCGAGAGCAAACTTTTCATTTCTGCATGGGAACTGCTGATAATGTGTTTAGCATGGAAGATATTGAAATCCTTCATCGTGACAATGACAGGAAAAGCACACCACTCAAAATGTACTTATCTCTATTTTATGCTTTGAGCTCTATCACCTCTACAAATCTCTACTTCCCTCTATGAAGGTGTAAAGACCCAAACCTTATAAGATTCGATGTCTATGTAATCATTGTGCTAGTCCCTGGATCAATAGCTAGCACACACAGTACAAGATGTAATATCAAGAATAAAAAACATGTTATAATATTACATCGTAGATCTAGAATTTAATATAATACATAAATGCCTAGCTCAAGGCTAGCATACAAACAAAACACAATGGAAAAGCAAGTAAAATCTTCATGAAAATGTCGAGTATAAACATCATAACCCTAAATCATATCAGTCACTCGTCGTATAAAATTTGCAACATGAATCGTTGCAGCCACGATGGATCAGTCTGTTGAATGTACTTGCAAGTCTCATAGGGAATTATATAATAGACCTACATCTATATGCAAGGTATATCAAGAGTATATTGTAGTGGTTGTTTTGCGCAAAAGCCAAAATTTCCCTCATGGCTAAATAATATAATAGTCAAATTTTAATTTGTTTTGCTACAATTAATATATATGGTTTAATTGGGAAACCCAATACCAACTATACCCATTATAAAGTTTCCCAACAAATTTATTAAGTGTCACATCAGTCAAGATCATCCAACAACTGTAATGGTCTACCTACACAAAATTGTCCATAATCGGGGACACAGCTAATTATGATTAGTTTATACACTCTACAGAGGTCTGTACACTTTACCCACTGGACTCATCCTGAAGAATGAGACAAAGACTTTCAAAAGTTATCGGCTAGTCCCAAAGGCGGCTCATCCCAACTATTGTAACTACATCTGCTGGCACATCTGGGTAAGGTTTCCACAACAAATCAACTGAGCCAGAGCCCATATAGTCAGTGGCTGTACATGGAAGCTACTGGTCACTAAGTCTGTTTGTTCTTTTTTAGCCTAGACGGGGCCCACTTACATTCAAAGGGTATAAACCATGATGTTCTTGAAACCACCCAAAAATACCATTTGGGTGCACTTAGCCATATGGTCCATGTCCTTAGAAAAGGAACATGAAATTCCATGATGCAACCTTGTCCATCTAGAGGTGAATTCTATATTTTGTTTTTACTCCAATTATATTATAAATAGTCCTCACATAATCTCTATGAATACACGAACCAATCCCCATCTACATACCATAGGAAGAGTACACTACCACGGTCTACATAAGGCTACACTAAGCTGAATCTCACTAGTAGTAGCACACTACCATAACACTCCTACACATGCATAACATAATATGGTGATAAATGACTACATGCATAAAAAATAGGATGAAGGATGATAAAGGTGTAACTTGGCTGGTATGTTTGACGGAGTTCTTCGCACTCACAATCCTGATAAATCTACCCGTCACGCTTCGTGTAATCTATCGCAAATGAAAGAATCCAAATCAATAACCATGCCATATACAAGAACCAAAAGAACAACAAAGCAAATATGGCAAGGTTGAACAACACCAATATAGTTGGGCTTAATATATAATATAGGTGTGCATGGTGCTATAAGGTGACACATGAAGGAAATCAACTCAAAAGAGTTAGTAGAGTATGAAACCGATGGATCTCGGGTAGGGGGTCCCGAACTATGCGTCTAAGGCGGATGGTAACAGGAGGCGAGGGACACGATGTTTACCCAGGTTCAGGCCCTCTCGATGGAGGTAATACCCTATGTCCTGCTTGATTGATCTTGATGATATGAGTATTACAAGAGTTGATCTACCACGAGATCGTAGAGGCTAAACCCTAGAAGCTAGCCTATGGTATGATTGTTGTTGTCCTACGGACTAAACCCTCCGGTTTATATAGACACCGGAGGTGGCTAGGGTTACACAGAGTCAGTTACAAGGGAGGAGATCTACATATCCGTATTGCCAAGCTTGCCTTCCACGCCAAGGAGAGTCCCATCCGGACACGGGACGAAGTCTTCAATCTTGTATCTTCATAGTCCAACAGTCCGGCCAAAGGATATAGTTCGGCTGTCCGGGTACCCCCTAATCCAGGACTCCCTTAGTAGCCCCCGAACCAAGCTTCAATGACGATGATTCCGGCGCGCAGACTGTCTTCGGCATTGCAAGGTGGGTTCCTCTCCAAATTCTGAATATCTGCCGAGTAGTCTCCGGCTCCCCATAAATGTTGCACTCCTTGGCTTCCGCACCCAATAAGGGCTATCTTCCACGTGTCGGCCGAATGCGAGGAGCCAGGGCATTTTTAAATTTTCCACCCTAGCCACATAAGTAACCTGTCTATTAAAGAGATGGGGATTCTTAGATCCATACCACACCATCCTCCCTCGGCGAGTATCCATCGGAGCGCGCTCGGAAAAATCCATTCGAACATGGCCGACCATCGCAGCTCCTCCTCCCGCTGCCTAAGCCCTAAGCCCGGTGATTGGGAGAAGTGTTCTGTCCCGCACAGCCAATTAGTAGAGTTACAGACCCAGGGGTTTCTCCCTCCAGCGTATATGGTCCCCGTTCGAGCCGGGCTCGCCACCTACAATGGCGGGGAGCAAGCGAAGAGCTTCCCCAATCCCTCCAAGGGGGAGCGGGTATGCCTTGTCCCTTACTTACTAAGGGGACTTAGATTTCCAATCCATCCGTTCCTCCGCGGGCTCCTGGAGTTTTATGGCCTCTAGTTGCATAATTTCACCCCTGCTTCCATACTACACATCGCTGGTTATGTTGTCCTTTGTGAGTTGTTTCTGGGCTGCGAAGCTCATTTCGAGCTGTGGAAGAGGCTATTCTGCCTTGTGCCCCGCACACAGGAGGGGTCAATATATCAAGCGGGCGGAGTCAAAATATGGCGCATTGCCGGGACCGAATACCTATCCGGTACCCCGAAGAGGACATCCGAAGACTGGCTTTCGGAGTGGTTTTATATGGAGGACGTCCCCCTTCCAGATCCTATTCGGATGGGTCTTCCCGAGTTCGACAATGCCCCTTTGAAGAAACACCAAAGCTGGCACCCACGGAGCCCTCAGGAGGAAGATAACGGAGATGTCCTTTACCTGATGGGCCGGATAAAAGTGCTGGCTCCATCAGGACTGACAATAATCGAAGTTATGTCCATATGTATAATGCAGGGGGTGCAACCACTTCAATATTGAGGGCACCCCATGTGGCGTTTTAACGGGGAAGATGATGCCACCCGCTGTGGGCGTAAGGGACCGGACTCAGTTGCTGCTCTAGCAAATATTCAGACCGATCTGTTCAAGGGAGAGGAAGAGGAGTTCATCCGTATTAAGCCACGGGATGGATTCTCCATGTACAACCCTCCATGCTAGGTGAGCTGTCACTTTTTACTCCCAACCTTCCTGCATTCTTCATCATATATACTCACCTTGCCGTTTCATGGCAGGAACTGCGAAAGGCTGTAGGGGAGGTCAACAGCCCACGTCCACAACTGGAGGACCCTGACCGGGCCCTCGATCCCGGACTCGAAGAGGATCCGGACATATTTGTGGAGCTGATCGACAAGATGTTCTATCAATTGAGCTGCGATGATGCCATGGTGGCCATCACAGCCGACTATCTTGGGCTACTCCCTGCATCGCATGTAAGAAAAATTGGAGCCCCAACTTCCTAGAAGGATCCCCTTCAATGTACTTCACCTACCGTACACATATGGTGTTTTACAGGGAAGGCCCTCGGGACACCATCCCAAACCCGCAGTGACTCGCCAACAAGGGACACCGAAGCCGGGTAGGCCAAAAAGGAAGGCGGTCAGGACTAAGACGCCGGCGTAGAGGTATGATACAGAACCTTGCTTCGTGGTTGTCGTCTTTCTTAAAATATAATGACGTCCATGTTTCCCAGTAGGAAAAACGCTCGCCGCACTATATCCGGAGAGGTTGCCGATCACGCCTCCACCGGTCGAGCTCCAGGGCCGGACATAGAGGCGGAAGCTAACACGGGGCGAACGCCGGATGCTCCTCCTACAGAGGATGCGGATAGACTATCCGCTACAAATTCCGAGGTGGAGAGCGCCATGAATCATAGGCGTCGCCGGGCCGTACTTTGTGACGCTTGTTTCTCCCAAGAGGAGTTCGATGCCTTCAACTCAGGAGATGCATACATCCGTGCTGCTCAAAATGGTCTTGCTAGAGCCATGGACCAGTATGTAAAGGATATACGGGTAACAAAATATGACGATTATATATATCAGTAGCACTTGAGACTTGAAACAGTTGACACAACTGATTTAAGGATCATTATTTGTGTAGGTTCTTACAGAGAAGAATACCCAATTGTCTCAAGAGATGGAAGAGTGCAAAGCCCAGCTACGGGCCGCGGTTGCCGCGTTGAACGAGTCCGAGAAGGCCCCCTCTGGTAACACTTATTTCCATTGCAAAAAATAACAGGTACCAGATAGTGTGCGGCATGCATGAAAATCTAATAATAGATGTTGCAGATGACTCCGGAGTGAATCCGGAGGCCGTGCCGAAGAATGCGCAACGTGCTAATCAACAGCCAAATGCTGGCGAGCGCGTGCTTACGCAGGTCAGGCAGGAGAAAAATAATATCCAGGACGCCAATATCCGGCTGGGCGTGGAACTGAAAGATGTCCGAGCCCAACTTGCAGACTCCGTGAAGGAGAATAAGCGGCTTCGACACGGCATTTTCACTAAGTGCTTGAATGAACTTTTGAAAGAGTTCAGCGAAGAAGCCGGCTAACAGAGTTATGTCTACAGGTATGCTGACAGGTCGTCCAACGGAGGAGATGCACGGGTCTGCAGGTGATCTTCTACCCGAGCTCTCACAACTGCACGAACAAGTTCGGCAGGTGATGTAGGGTATTGCCAAAGCCTTGTGGCCATCCGCCTCCCCACCAGGAGGCATGGGGGAGCTTATAGAGAAGCTCGAGGGAGCGCGGCGGTATTTCCGATTATGGAAGATATCAGCCTGTCGACAAGGTGCAAGGGAAGCCCGGGCCATGGTGAAGACGCCAATTACCAAAGCTGACCCAAACCACATGGCCGAGGTCAGGCCTGTGGGGCCCGATAGGAAAGAGATCCCCGTCAGTTTGGTGTATGACCAAGTAGAATTAGCCGCAAAGTATTCCCAATAGGATTGTAGGCTAGACAGCCTGTTGGATGGTATAGAAGAAGAATTTAGTCAGTCTTAGTGATTGTGTACTTTAATTGACATGTATAATTTCCCTAGCCGAATTGTAAATCATTTGTCATGGCGGACCTTTTCAATTCAACCTCTGGACCCGATAGTCCGGAGTGTGTCCGAATACACGCTCGGTTATGTAAAAATCGGGCCATGCGTGGAAACTAGGAGTAGGGGTCATAAGTGCTTGAACAGACAAGTATCCAACTAGCTATGTTATATTACATGGATAGTAAGAAACATCTTCCAGGGAGAATAGTTCCATTAAGGGTTACTTTCCCTGGGTACGCATGCCCTAATGTGCATGTCCGAACTAGGAAAAGAGACGTGGGCTATAAACATCTGGGGGCATGTATCAAAATAAATAAAAGTCATCTTTTGTTCACCGACCGAATATTCCCTTAAGAACGCCAGCTTTCGGCTTCACCCAGTCTGAGGTACACATCCGGCTGAACCGGCAGTAACAATCGCAGAGGTGCTCCCGTTATGCCCTAGCCGAATTAACGGGAACGTAAGGCATAAATACAAGAGCCAGGCAACCCAGTTTGGCCAAAAATTAAGTAATATCGATGCATATAATGCCGAAAAAGGTACATGTGGAAGAATGACACATGTGTGGGGCATAAGGCCCAGAAAATAGTTATATTAAGCTTCTGTATAAGAAGCCCCCAGGTATAATGAGCGCGGTTAGCGCGTCAAGATTGTGTAGTAAAGACACAAGTTAGCCTTTTAAGGCCTTGAGGAGAAGAAAAAAGAAGAGAGAAAGAGAGAAAAGGACAGATAACGGATATGCAAAAAATTGACGGGGGTAAGGAGACAAACATAGAGTCTAGCACTAGGCATAGAATATTTGGAGTCTGGCTGCGTTCGATGGGTTTGGCTCGAGTCGATTGTCCGATGCATCCCATAGACGGTACGCTCCACCGGTCAGAACTTGGACAATAATGAAGGGACCTTCCCATTTGCGCTTGAGCTTGTTCTTTTTCTTCTTCGGCAGGCGTAGAACTAGTTCGCCAACGTTATAGGTTTTGGCCCGTACTTCTCTGCTTTGATACTTTCGAGCCTATTGCTGATAGAATGCGGAACGGGCTTTTGCCATGTCGCGCTCCACCTCAAGGGCGTCCATACTGTCCTACCGATCGAGCTCAGCCTCTCTTTCTTCGTACATGCGCACTCGAGGCGAGTCATGAATTATGTCGCAAGGCAGAACCGCCTCTGTGCCGTACACCATAAAGAACGGTGTGTATCCAGTAGTGCGATTCGGCGTGGTCCGCAGCCCCCATAGTACAGAGTCAAGCTCCTCTACCTAGTGCGTGTTTGATTCCTTTAAGGACCGCACTAATCTAGGTTTGATGCTGCTCATGATAAGACCATTTGCTCACTCGACTTGACCGTTAGTTTGCGGGTCATAGACAGAAGCATAATCGAGCTTGATGCCCGTGTTGCTGCACCAAAGTTTTACCTCGTCGGCTGTAAAGTTCATGTCGTTGTCAGTGATGATGCTGTGGGGGATGCCATAACGGTGTACAACCCCAGATATGAAGTCTATCACTGGTCCAGATTCAGCCGTTTTAACGGGTTTGGCTTCTATCCATTTGGTGAATTTATCCACCATGACCAGTAAGTATTTTTTCTTATGGGTTCCCCCTTTAAGGGGTCCGACCATATCAAGCCCCCAGACCACAAAGGGCCAAGTAATGGGGATTGTTTGGAGAGCGGTAGGCGGCATATGGCTTTGGTTTGCAAAAGGCTGGCAACCGGCGCAACGTTGGACCAGATACTGTGCATCTGCTCGGGCCGTCGGCCAATAGAAACCTGTACGGAAGGCCTTGCTTACAAGGGCCCGGGCTGCGGCATGGTGGCCGCCGAGTCCAGCATGGATTTCTGCCAAAAGCTTCCGCCCTTCCTCTTTGGAGATGCACCTTTGAAGGACTCCGGTAGTGCTTTTCTTATAAAGCTCTCCCTCGTGGACCTTGTAGGCTTTAGATCACCGCACTATGCAGCGTGCCTCATTTTGGTCCTCAGGTAGTTCCTGCCTGGTTTGGTAGGCCAGGAATGGTTCTGTCCACGGGGCGATGACGGCCATTATCACGTTTTGTGTCTTCCACAACGTCCATAGCCACACCACCAATGACTGCCAGGAGCTCAGGGAAATCCGCGACGGGCGCCTTGGCCGCCGTCCCAAGCGCAACGATCGTGGCTACGACCGCGGAGGAGGCTGCCGTGGAGGCTGCTGGGACAACCACAACCCCCCCAGGGCTAGCGTGATCAGCCTCATGAGGAATTCTTGCAGGACCAGCCTCATGACGGCCCCTGGCATAACCAGCCTCACGAGGACCACCCTTAGGGCAATACCGGACTTCCTCCACTGGCACCGCCGCCAAGAAGAAAGAACGAGAACCGCCAAGATGATGGGGCTGGGGGCTTCCAAGAGCCTCGTGCAATCGCCTGCATCCTGGGCGGCGCTCAGGCTCCCACTTCTCGTTGCATCTTCAAGTAGTTCGCTCGTGAGGTGAACACGACCCTCCCCAAGCTGAGGCATCACGCCCCCTCAGGTGGTCCAAGCATACCATCGCCTTCAACTCCATGGACCAGCTCAAGTGCTCAACCGCCGCTGGCGCGCTCCCAATGCTCTGCATGTCGACCATTAGCAACGTCCTCATCACCAACATACTCATCCATCGTGGCGCGGGGCTCAATATGCTCTCCGTCAGGACATTTGAGATGCTCTAGGTTCCCTATGACCAGCTCTTCCCCACAAAGCCCTTCTCAGGAGTGACCGGCGGCTTCACTGTCCCCATAGGGCAGATTCGCCTCCCTGTCACCTTTGGCAAGCGCGACAACTATCACACCGAGCTCATCGAATTTGACATCGCCCACATTCGCCAAACATACAACGCCATCCTCGGGTATCCGGCCCTCGCCAACTTTATGGTAGCAACTCACCACGGCTACAATGTCCTCTAGATGCTAGGAAGTGGCGGTATCATCACCATTGCCTGCGATGAAAAGGATGCAGTGTGCTCCCTCAAGTGCGCTTACCAAGACGCGGCTGTCGATAACTCAAATGATGAGGGCGCCATCCGGCCTCCTCAGGCCGTCCCCAAGAAGAAGAAGCAACTCCCCCCCAAGGGCCGTCAGGAGGTTGGGGCATCCGATGATCGGGCCTCAAGCACTGCACCCACTCCTGGGGCGGCCCTCCCTCTCACATAGGAAGGCGTGCCCGTCACCCCTCTCAGGACGGGCACGGGGGCTCTCGTCTGGAGGGCCTCTAACCTGACCAGCGTCACGCGGGAGGCGTTCAGGCACCACGTGGAGGCGTGCTTCGACACGCGCCTCCACGAGCAGGGCGCAGGGCGCGAGGCACCAGGCGCTCAGGAGTTCATCACGAAGGAGATCCAGTAGCTTCAGGTGGCAAGAGCCATGCATGGAGAGCATCGCCCCAAACCACCCAGCACAGCTGCTGCCCCTGACATGGATAGCGAGCTGTGTCTGCGTCAATGTTCCAGGCCCCAATAGGGCCACATTGGCCGAAGTGGGGGCTAACCCTGCAGCTATCTCCGTATGCTGTTCGGCCTGCTGAACATGGTTGCGTCGCACCTATGCTACATGCAGGGTGTCTTGGTGGCTCATGAGGAGGTGCCAGACGATTTTCACAGAGGAGGTGCCAGACCCTCGTGAGCCTCCCGGGCCTCAGGAGCCGGCTGGCCCATGAGAAGCGACCTCTGCAGTGTGCGTCTTCAGCTACTCCAACACTTCTACAACGACGGTGCCAGGTGACTTTTCGGTTTGTTCACTTGAGGGTTCCCCTCAGGCTGCATTATCCTCAAGATGTCAGGGCCCACCCCTACAGCTACTTCATTTTGATGCTTGTCCCCCAGATCAGTTAAGCATGCTCAAGTTATTATGATTGTCAATGTTACGCCTGTTGTCTCATTATCTTTGGAGTTGCCCTTAGTGGCCTCCGCATGTTGCTATTCCGTCTCTCGCTCATCCCGCAACGGGGGCTACTGGCGCGGCGCCTGTGCTCGGGCCCGTCCCTATGGCCGGGCCCGCGCACGTCACCTCACGGGGCCCTTAGTGCCTTCGTCTTCTCACGGAAATGCAGTGGGCAGGGTAGCAAGCACGGCCATGCCTGTTATGTTTTAGGACTAACTTGCAGGAACCTCTGGAGGGGGACTGCAAGCAGCCTCGCCAGCACCTCGACGCGCAACCCCTCCTAGGCACCCCCTCAAAGCCAGCCCCTCTTTTCTCGTGCAAGTCGCTTGCACGTTAAATGGGGGGCCCTGATGTAACACCCACGATGCGGCTATATCTCCCACGTGTCGGAGCACGACTTAGAGGCATAACCGCATTGTAGGCAATGTCGCAAGAGGGGTAATCTTTACACATCCCATATACTGAATAAGAAAAGAGGTATGTAGTTGGCTTACAATCGCCACTTCAAACAATACATAAATATAGCATTACAATCATCCAGATACACTCAAGGTCCTACTACGGAACCAAAATAAAGACAACCCCAAATGCATAATGTCCCTGATCGCCCCAACTGGGCTCCACTACTGATCGTCTGGAAAGGAAACATAGTATCGTCCTGAGTCCTCATCAAACTCCCACTTGAGCTCAGTCGTATCTCCTGGAATGGCATCATCGGTCCCTGCATCTGGTTTTGGAAGTAATCTATGAGTCACTGGGACTCAGCAATCTCACACCCTCGCGATCAAGACTATTTAAGCTTATAGGTAGGGTAAAGGTATGAGGTGGAGCTGCAGCAAGCACTAGCATATATGGTGGCTAACATACGCAAAAGAGAGAGAGAAGAGAAGGCAAAGCACGTTCGAGAATATATGATCAAAAAGTGATCCAAGACTACTTATGTTCAAGCATAGCACGAGACCGTGTTCTCTTCCCGGACTCCGTCGAAAAGAGAACATCACGGCTACACTCGCTATTGATCAATTTTAATTAAGTTAAGTTCAGGTTTTCTACAACCGGACATTAACAAATTCCCATCTGCCCATAACCGCGGGCACGGCTTTCGAAAGATCAAATCCCTGCAGGGGTGCCCCAACTTAGCCCATCACAAGCTCTCACGGTCCACGAAGGATATTCCTTCTCCCAGGATGGCCCGACCGGACTCGGAATCCCGATTACAAGACATCTCGACAATGATAAAACTAAACCAGCAAAGCCACCCGAATGTGCCGACAAATCCCGATAGGAGCTGCACATATCTCGTTCTCAGGGCACACTGGATTGTCCAAATTTCTAGTAGGCCAGCCCAGAGTTGCCCCTGGTGGCCACCGGCGGCTGACAAGTTGGACCAACACTCAGAGGAGCACTGGCCTAGGGGTTTAAAATAAAGATGACCCTTGAGTCCACGGAACCCAAGGAAAAAAAAGGCTAGGTGGAGAATGGTAAACCAAGGTTGGGCCTTGCTGGAGGAGTTTTATTCAAGGCGAACTGTCAAGGGGTTCCCATTATAACCCAACCGTGTAAGGAACGCAAAATCAAGGAACATAACACCGGTATGACGGAAAACTAGGGCGGCAAGAGTGGAACAAAACACCATGCATAAGGCCGAGCCTTCCACCCTTTACCAAGTATATAGATGCATTAAAGTAAAGAAGATATAATAATGATATCCCAACAATAAACATGTTCCAACAAGGAACAAAGTCCAATCTTCACCTGCAACTAGCAACGCTATAAGAGGGGATGAGCAAAGCAGTAACCTAGCCAAACAACGGTTTGATAGGGCAAGGTGGGTTAGATGTTTGACATGGCAATATGGGAGGCATGATAAAGCATGTGGTAGGTATCGTAGCATAGGCATAGCAATAGAGCGAGCATCTAGCAAGCAAAGACAGAAGTGATTTCGAGGGTATGGTCATCTTGCCTGCAAAGTTCTCCGAGCTGACGTTAGCTTGATCATCGTAAGCGTTCTCAACGGGTTCCTCGATCAAGTACTCATCTCCCGGCTCTACCCAAAGCAAGAACACAAGCAAAGGGAGACACAATCAACCATGGTGCAATGCGCAAGCAACATGATGCAAAACATGGCATGATATGCGGGATGTGATATGCAATGCATAAGCATGCTACGGAAAGGAAAGATTGGACCAGGCCTCAACTTGGAAAACTAAGAGTGCCTCTGGAAATATGGGTTGATTTCGGTCGAAATTGATATAAAGATCACCGGAATCGGATGCACGGTTTGCAAATGACAAGCAAAACAAATATGGCACCGATCTGCGATTAACAGCATGAGGCAGCGATCCACTCAAGATGCTTGACAAAATATGAACACCGAGCTATGGCTAATTCACACAATAGTAGGTTCAAACAAGCATGGCAAAAGTGCAAAATATATCAGGTTCACAGACTTAGTGAAAATAACGACATGGCAGGATGTAACATCAGGAAACAAAGTTTAGAGTAAGATAACTACATGCTGCAGGAACATATCATGGCAAAGCAAGGCATGGCATGGAACTACACAAAGCATATAACAAAAGTCCCTTACTGACCATAAGCCAAAAGGGGTCAGAAAATACAATGGCACCCATGTGAACATAGCAAGTTTCGTTAACAGATTCAGACTTAGCAGAAAACTGGAACATGCCAAAACAGATTTACGTAGGCATGTTTGCGAGCTCGATGCACTCACCACAAGACATTGCATGACAAGCTAAGCATACACCCATCAAGTAGACATGATAAATAATCTAACCATGGCAAGAACACTCTCATAGCATGCATGGATAAACTATAACAACCTCGGCAAAATTGCTTAACATGTAAACAATCTGCCAGGAACATTTTATAGCAAAAGTAGAGCAAGATTGAGTCGTGCTAGGGCACTCCATAATTGCAAAAAAAGACATGGATGGATAGAACATACCAATATCTCAAAATCATCCTTACAGAACATGCTCAAAAGAGGAATGGATCACTCTGTAGCAACAAGAATACATGGCATAAAAATATTATCAGGGAAAAGACTTAGAAGAATTCTAAGTCCCTGAAATCAGCAACATCACGAGAGCTACTTTGCATGCTTGTGCTAGTCACCACAAATATCACAAAAATACATGTCATACACCCCTGTAAAGATGGCATGGCATACAACAAAACACATGTAGGGCTCAAGATCATAGGAGGTACACATTAAACATGGCAAAAATGACAAAAGTCCCTAATCTATTAAGAATCTGAAACTAACATTACACAGCACACTTGCAACATCATTTAGGGCATCAAGATGAACTCAAATGAACATGGTTCAATGGAATGAAATCAAGTGCACATCGAGACGAACAATTTGATATGCTACATGCCCAAAACGGAGCCACGGATTCAAATTTATGATGCGATGAAGAAGCTAAAAATATTGGGACTTAGGGGAAAAATGAGGTCAACCTCCCAGATCTGGATCTAGGGTTCGTGCACGCAGTACAAAGTTCACTGGAGAGCTCGCCGGAGTTACTTTAGACGGCCGGAATAGTGCGGGACGGTGGCCGGACCTTGGAGCGGGCAGCGCGGGGTCGCCGTAGGGTGTCGGGGCGGCAGAGCTGCGGAGGCATCGGGGCGGCGCGGCAAGCCGGGAGGAGGCGCAGCGGCCGGGCGGCAGAGGCGGCGATCTCCGGCATCGAGGCGGGCGAGGCGGCACGGGCGCGGGCCACGCGGAGCGGGGCGGTGCGGCGAGCCAGGCGCTGTCGGGCAGGTGGCGGGGCGGAGCGGGCCGCTGGGGCCGGGGTTGGGCCCGGCGGGCCTCGGCGATGTGGGGCGCAGCGGCGCCATGTGGCAGGCGGTGGTTGGACGGGGGGAGCGGGGCGGACATGTCCGGCCCGATCAGATGCGTCCGGCGGCGGGAGGAGGAAGGAGACTAGGTTTAGGGTGGAAATGATCCGAGATTTTCGGGGGAGATGCCTATTTATACATAGGAGGAGCTAGGAGGCTCCAAATTGAGCACGGTATTTGGCAACGTGAT
The DNA here is from genome assembly GCF_018294505.1 of Triticum aestivum. Taxonomy (NCBI): domain Eukaryota; kingdom Viridiplantae; phylum Streptophyta; class Magnoliopsida; order Poales; family Poaceae; genus Triticum; species Triticum aestivum. Next base: position 316,971,112 of record NC_057809.1, on the reverse strand, counting down.
CGTGATCGAACGGGCGAGATGATGGAGGGGTTTTAGTGGGTTTTGGGCCACTTTGGAAGGGTGTTGGGCTGCAACACACACGAGGCCTTTACGCTCCCTCGGTTAATCATTGGAGTATCAAACGAAGTCCAAATGGTACGAAACTTGACAGGCGGTCTACCGGTAGTAAACCAAGGCCGCTTGGCAAGTCCCGGTCCAATCCGAGAACGTTTAACAACCGCACACAAAAAGAGGTAAAAGGGGACACCGGAGGGCATAGGAGCGCCAGAATGCAAAACGGACAATGGGGAAATGTCACATCCCTAGCTTCTGGTAATGCTCTAGGCTAGCTTCATCTGAGCATCATGTTTAAATTTTTGAAACCTGAACTGAGGAATTCTGGAAGCCTCAAAAACTTAAATAAAAGAAGGGCAAAAACCCTAGAAATCTCATTCATTGCTCCAAAATGCTCTTCTTAAATGTTTGATAATTTTTGGTAAGGGTTCTGGTCCCAACCAAAATATTGAACATTTTTAAGGAATTATTTTTGGGACTTTGGATTTAATTCATTAGCTATTTGAATTTGAATTATATTCATATAATTAAAATATAATTTCAAATTCCCCTGATATATTTTATAAGCTTTTGGAAAAGTCCATTTAGCAATATAAAATATTCAGAGGAGTTTTTGGCATTGTTTGAATTATTTTAAATTCAAAACAGTGGCAAAATAAATTAAATAAAATAAAACAGAACTGAAATATAAAAAAAGAGAGAAACCTACCTGGCCCAGCTCCTCCAGCCACTTACCTGGCGCCACCACCGGCCCAGCGCGGCCCAGCCCACCTCCTCCCCCTTGTCCTCTTCCTCCTCTGCCAGGAGGACGAATAGAGGCGAGGCGTGGCGCGCGCCGACGCTGCCTCGGCCACCTCCTGCTTCCCCTGGCCACCTCCTGCTTCCCCTGGCCGCGTGGATGAATGCCCCGGTGTCGTCCCGATCCGCCCGACCTCTCTCACTTTTCCCCTGCTCCCTCTCTCGCCGTTTCCCACCTCACCGAACACGCTCGCCGCCGCCGACGAGCTCCCTCGTGGCCACCGGCCACCCCTAGCCTCGCCGATGCGCTCAAAGGCTCCGCCTCGACCCCCTCCTTCCTCCCCACCGATCCACGGCCCTCCGGAAGCCCGGCATCGCCGCCATCGCCGTCGTCTTCTACCTCGGACCCGCCGGCCATCTTCGTCAAATTCGCCGGCTTCGGACCGTCCCCGAGCTCCCCGAGGCCACCGATGCAACCCCTGTGAGCCCCTCTTCCTCTTTCCCCTTCCCTCAAGCTCGCACTCATCCCCTAGCCTCTTCCTCCACCGCGGCCGAGAGTTTCTCGCCGCCGGCCATGGCGTGGCCGTGGCCACAGCCACCCCAGCTCGTATCCGAGCCCACTGATGTGTTCACCGCAATCTCATGAGTCCGTAGCACGCCCCAGCTCCTCCTGCCGTGCTCCCTAACCCCGACCCCGAGCTCGCCCGAGCTCCGGCCGCCGCCGAGGTCGACGCCGTGCTCAACTCCGGCCACCTCGCGGCCTCCCGTCCGTCCCTTTGGATGCGTAGGAGCAAGAGCTTCTCCCCAGTGCCCTCAGCGCGCCAAACCACCGCTCATAGCGCCAAACCCGCCACCACCCGAACTCCGGCCGCCGCCGTCGTCATGATTGCCGTTGCCTCCGGCCACCCTAGCTTCTTCCGATGGCCCTGTTAGATGCGCGCGAGCCTGGGCATCCCGTAGAGCCCCTCCGCCGCTCTTTTGGTCATCGGAGGGCGAATCCCGACGCTCTCCGCCGTCCCTGGCCTCGCCGGCGACGAGCCTCGGGTCAACTCCGGCGAGTTTGACCCGGGTTTGACCCCCTCTCTCTCACTGACCTGCGGGCCCCGCCCGGCTAATTAAGTTAGGTTAGTTTAACTAAGCTAGGTTAGTTTAATTAGACACTGACACTCGGGACCCACCGGTCAGGGGTTGACCGGGCTGTGCCACGTTGACCTGCTGACGTCATCAGGACATCAGGCTGACGCAATAAGTGTTTTCTGGATTTATTTTATTTCAGAAAATTCCAGAAAATTGTATAAACTTCTAAAATTCATAGAAATTCAACCGTAACTCCAAATTAAATAATTTATATATGAAAAATTATCAGAAAAATTCAAGGAATCCATCCGTACCATTTTCATGCATGTTAGAACAACTTATAGCTGCTGTTTAGCACAAATCATATAAAGGGCATTTATTTAATCACATATGGAGTTTGAATTTGAATTTTATATTCAAACCAACTTCATTTAATCTGTTGCTAGTTGCATTAGCTCAAAACACATTCATATTGCCATGTCATGAGCATGCATCATATTGTGCATTGCATTGATTGTGTTCCTTTCTGTGTTGCTGGTATTTGTCCCCTCTCGATAGACGCGATACCGACGATGTGATCGTTGACACTGATGAAGACTCAATGTTATCTTCAGAAGTGCGAGGCAAGCAAAACCCCCTTGTTCATTCCGATAAAATCCCACTCTCTCGCTCCTGCTCTCTTTTACTGCATTAGGACAACAACGATTCATCTGTTACTTGTTGCGGTAGTTGAACCCCTTTATCCTTTGCATGACCTGTCATTGCCACAGTAAATAGATGAAACCCACTAGCATGAGTAGGAGTTGTTTGAGCCCTGTTGTGCCTACTCATTATTGCTTGTTTGTCATGCCTGCTACTGCTTAGAGTTGTGTCAGGTCTGATTCATCGGGGATGAATCAGAGGTGTGTGAACATGTCCTACTGTGTGTGAGCTAAGTGTGTGAACACGATTTGGTAAAGGTAGCGGTGAGAGGCCATGTAGGAGTACATGGTGGGTTGTCTCATTGCAGCCGTCCTCAGGAACTGAGTTCTGTGTTTGTGATCCATGATTCAGCTACTACCACGCATTGGGCCCGAAACCAATGGACCCTCTCGGCTTCTTGATCACCCTTGTCCTCTGTCCAGGAGTTGCAAGTAGTTTCTGGTGTTTGTAGTATGCTGGAGGCCGTGGGCAGCGCTGACCGGAGGGGTGGGCTGTGATGCGGTAGGCACGTGGCCGGGTATACCGGGCGCCCGTTTGGTGTCACGGAACCCTGTTCACATCGTTTGGGGCTGTGAGCGAAACTCCGGCCGGATCTCCTCATGGATGGAACCCGAATAGGCGATAAACCTGGACTAGAGACTCGAGTGTTTAGGTAGGCTGTGGCCGACACCCACGTTGGGCTTCCGCTTGAAGGTTGTCGAGTACATGTCGTGTAAACGGCGGTAAGTGGTGAGAGCGTGTGTGAAGAAGTACACCCCTGCAGGGTTAACATCATCTATTCGAATAGCCGTGTCCGCGGTGAAGGACTTCTGGGTTGCTTATATCAGTTCATAGACAAGTGAAAGTGGATACTTTAAAATACGCAAGATAAGCGTGAGTGCTATGGATGGCGTTCTCGTAGGGAGACGGGAGCGGATCCATAGTGGTGTATTGATATGGTGAATATGTGGACTCGTGTGCGCCACCTCAAAAGAGTTACATTGCAGTCGTAGTTCAGGATAGCCACCGAGTCAAAGCTGGCTTGCTGCAGTTAAACCCCACCATCCCCTTTGTTGATAATGATGCATATGTAGTTAGTTCTGATGTAAGTCTTGCTGGGTACATTTGTACTCACGTTTGCCTATTTTATGTTTTTGCAGAGAGACTTCGGTCTCACTAGTAGTTCCGCGTGGACTTCGACGTTTAGCTTGTTACCTCAGCTACGATCTTGTGCCCTCGGCAGGATCTGGTAGATAGTCAGGCTTCTCAGCCTTTTTCATTTATAGATGTCTGTACTCAGACATGATAGCTTCCGCTTGTGCTTTGACTTGTATGCTCTGAGTGTTGGGTCATGAGACCCATGTTTGTAATATCTCGCTCCTCGGAGCCTATTGAATAAACTACTTGAGTCGTAGAGTCATTTTGTGATGCCATGTTGTATTGCACATATCGAGCATATTGTGTGTATGTTATTGAAATGCTTGGTATGTGTGGGATCTGACCATCTAGTTGTTTATCTTTAGTAGCCTCTCTTACCGGGAAATGTCTCCTAGTGTTTCCACTGAGCCATGGTAGCTTGCTACTGCTCCGGAACACTTAGGCTGGCCGGCATGTGTCCTTCTTCGTTCCTGTGTCTGTCCCTTCGGGGAAATGTCACGCGATGAATACCGGAGTCCTGTTAGCCTGCTACAGCCCGGTTCACCGGAGTCCTGCTAGCCCAGTGCTACAGCCTGGGTTCACTCGCTGATGACCGACACGTTCGATGCTGGTCATGGATGCCTGTCCCTGTAAGTTTGTGCCACTTTGGGTTTACGACTAGCCATGTCAGCCCGGGCTCCTTATCATATGGATGCTAGCGACACTGTCATATACGTGTGCCAAAAGGCGCAAACGGTCCCGGGCAAAGGTAAGGCGACACCCGTGGGAATACCGTGCGTGAGGCCGCAAAGTGATATGAGGTGTTACATGCTGGATCGATGTGGCATTGAGTTGGGGTCCTGACAGCGTTGGTATCAGAGCTTGACTGCCTGTACGATTACCAAGCCAAACTGGTCGAAGTTGAGTCTAGAAATTCTTTAGTTATATAAGGGAATTGATTGTGGGATGGAACGTAAGGCTCTTTTTACTCCTTATACCTCATGCCTTCTGATCTGAGTCATCTTATCTTTTCTACGGGGATTAAGAACTAGGCTATCTCTTCTTTCTATCAGGATCACGTGTTACTAATCCGTAGACTTATAGATTGTTGGACTTAAGCCTCGTTTCAGTTCCTACTACTTCTGTATGTTAATTATTGATCTCGAGACCTTGATATTGTGCTTCTGAGTGGTTATGACACCATTTTTGTGAATGTCTCAAATCTTTTCTGAGCATTTACAGCCGTTATGCTGTCCGAGTCATCCCAGGTTTCTAAGTAGTCTGATGCAATTGCAAATCCTTTCTTCCCGTTTCAATGTTCCCATGGGCCAGATTAACCACACTAATCAGTGAGTTGAGGTACTCCGTTACCTTGACATATATGTTGGAGATACTATTATGACCCTAGGTGTCTCAGGGGATCATCTAGTAGCCTAGCCATGATTTATGTTCCAGTGTGATGACTCTGGCCGTCATTATCGAAAGCATCCCGTGATGCCATTTAGTTAGTAGGTATTCTATTCCTTGGGTTTTGAACCCGAGATTCACCCTACTTACCTCGTGTTGATAGTGTTGCTAGTTCCTTTAGGATATTAGTAACCTTTGCGATAGTCCTTGAAGTCCGTGGTATCTTCTTCTTCCAAATACCATGAACTACTTATGGCAGAAGTTCCTCGTTGAAGTGAAATATCACAACAAGATTATTCTTGAGGAGTTCTCCATTTATATATTGTGGCTCTGCCAGCTCAACCTTTCTGCATGGGTTATCCGAAAGAATTATGTTGAACTTTGTTCGGCATACCAACCCATGTATCCACAACTCAGAAAGTTATATGTTCCTTTGAGTTGTCCCTCTTTAGTTGTCTACTGACCTTCGTCTATCAATTGATAGTCAAGAGTATGCATGCATTCGTTTATCGATGCCTATTACCCTTGTGGTCCGTCAAGCCATTCTGTCCTGAATGACTTGGAGAAACAAACTCCAGTACCTCTTCCATATCCAGGATTGGGTCAAAGAAGTTGTGCTCTGCAGATCAAATTGCTAACCCAGCTTTTGCTCTGTTCTACCTTGGAGTATTACATATTTTATATCGAGATTGTTATAAGAATTGCACACCATCCTATGTACTCTTGGTACAGTGATACTTCTTGCCATCATTGTTCATTCCTTGGTTCCTGTGTTATTGTAACCGGAATGCCGACAAATGAATCATGGCGTGTGAAATCAATACTCCTAGCAACCTTGTTGCTGGGTAGTTAAAGGACAATAATTTCATTCTTAGTGTGTTGGTTATTGAATCATCATTCTAAGATTGATCGTGCTACCTAGTCCATTCTCCTGGTTCACTCCTCGATCGATGAGTTAGGATCATTTCAAATCTTTGCTCTATTGATCATATCGTCTTGCCCTGAAAAGCGAGATTGTTCTCGAGCTTAGTAACATACCAGTGGTTCGTGATTTTCTGAATATCTTCTCAGAAGTATTACCAGGTTGTCACCTGACCGCTATGTTGAGTTCGTGATCAAGTTGGTTTATTCTCGTGAACCACCCTTCTCCAGGAATCTGTGTTGGATATCCCTGAGCTAGTTGGTTAAGCTAGACAACAACTTGGAGAGTTGGAAGATAAAATCTTGCCTGACTTAGTTCGTTCCAAAGGGATATTCTTGTGTAGTGTGTGTTGAAGAAAGATGATACCTTCATCGATTGGTCCCTGTGATCAGTTGTTGGACCTATTGTCTTATCAATCCTTTGATTTGAGTGTGGGCCATCGTCAAGTCAAATCAGTACCAACGATGCTCGTAATGTTGTCTTATTCGTGGTTGATCCCTCGAGCATACACCATTACATCTTTGGTCTGACCAATGCTATCACCGTGTTCACTTAACTATGGAATTCCTTTTAAAAGGAAACCTATATGAATTGTTGTTGAGCCCATTGACAACATCCTTGTCTTCTCCATAATTTTGCTGAACATTAAGCTAGTGTTGGAAACTTTTTAAAGCACTTGTTCATGCTAGCTCATGAAGCATATGTTCGGATGTAAGAAGTGACTTCCTCTAGTTCATGTGCATTTGATGCAAGTTGCCGCCGTGGACTCGAGAAAGTCAATGTTGCTTCCTCTGGAATCATCGCAAGTCAGTCATGCACACGTGCGAAGTATTCTGTGGTCTGGAGACATGCAACCTTCATTCCATATGTGTATCCTAGCACACCAAGCCACTGATTGATTTGTTCAAGGAGAAGGAGTTTCTTCATAAGAGCTAATCCGGACTTATGTAAGGACTTCGATACCCTCGTTGATGGTTCCCCCTCCTGAACTCGGTAGTGTTTTATTGTAAGACTACCATGTGGGCATGCTTGTCTGGGACAACGTGTTCACATGTTTGTAGCAGAACCAGCTCATGTTTTGGAGCTTGCTATCGTAGTTCATCTCCCGAGAATCCCGCAACGTCATCTCGTCGATTTGTGTTGCAAACTTCCGTTTTTCTTCCTAGACTCGATGAGTCTGGAATATCCTGACACCAACCAGATCTGAATCTCAGGCAGATATGATGGTTGGAATATTTCCCAAGAATTATAATATTGGTCGCGCGATAATCGGTAAAGTGGATGTCGTGGCCAACACACCCAGCCGGAAGACCTGTTATTATAATATCTTGATTGATGAAGTTGGGCACCCCCCCATAGGGATTTCGTAGGGTTTACTCCCTAGTTGCCCCTATGGATTTTTGTGTTCCCGAAGTCCGACCTTTACTTGATGTTCTAGATACCAAACCATTTCAATGAATGGGACACGCTAGCACATCAAGGAGAACATTAGAAGCGGAGTGCTAAATGTCTCTCGGTCGATCATCCAGATTTTATTTCCTTGGCCCCGCCAAGGGTGAAATCTGAGAAGGTGTTATCCTCCTTTGGCATCTGCATCCTCCATCACCATTCATTATGGTAGTATGTTGTGTTGTCAGCATCCTTGACATGGATGTTGGTAAAACCTTGATGATTATGGAATTGCTCAAGTTCTTGAGAGCACGCACAAGCGCTAGGTGTTATCATCGGCACTAGCTGGGTTTGCTCTCAGTTCCCTCGGCATTGCTATGACCTTCTCAAACAGTGAATTCACTCTCTATTGTTGGGTTCTTCCCCAGTTACCAGAATCATTCCCATCATTTGCATTTTGTTTCCAGCTTGCTCCGCCAATGTGCCATTCTACCATGGGTCTCTTCCATTTCCGGTGGTAAGCAAATTCATCCATTACGTTGTCTTCAACAAGGTAATCCACATCATCCAAGTCCGAGTATGCCATTCTACCGACCCCCTCCAAACGATCGGTCGAGAATTGCCTTAGGTTGGTTTAAAGAGTCTCAATGATCTCTGAATCAAAGGTAATTCTTTTTGCCACTTAAGGGAATATTTCTATGAGTCACCTTCCCTAAGGTGCATCGTTATGGTATCATGGCAATTCAACTCCTCGCTACGTTGACAACCGTTCACCACCTTCTTAGGTGTGGAATCGTTGTCTACCTAGTGAACCTTCGTCATCCGTTTCTTTCCACCCCTCTTGAAGAGTATCTCGTGTCTCAACCCGAGAGATGGTTCTATGTCTCATTCCGTGAGTTAATCCTGAGTTGTTCGACCTTCGAGAAGAACGATTCTTTTAGGGTCTTTCCTTTCCTCTCGTTGTCATGTTAGTTGGAGTTCTCAGAACAAGACGACAAGACAAAGATGGTGTTCAAATCAACGTTCATTTGAAGTACAACCTGGATCGTGAAGATTGTGCTAGTTTGCATTCCCCTTTCACCTTACCCTACGCTTGAATCTCGAGACGAGATTCTTGTTTAGTAGGGGTGAGTTGTCACATCCCTAGCTTCTGGTAATGCTCTAGGCTAGCTTCATCTGAGCATCATGTTTAAATTTTTGAAACCTGAACTGAGGAATTCTGGAAGCCTCAAAAACTTAAATAAAAGAAGGGCAAAAACCCTAGAAATCTCATTCATTGCTCCAAAATGCTCTTCTTAAATGTTTGATAATTTTTGGTAAGGCTTCTGGTCCCAACCAAAATATTGAACATTTTTAAGGAATTATTGTCACACCCTAGCTAGTCATGCATTAGAGTGTTGCATCATGTTTACTCTTTCATCAGAAACTTGAAATGGGGATGACAGAACCCCCAGTCCCCTCTGAAACCAACTAGGGTTACTAAAATAATTTTTCAATGAACCTGAAATGCCCTTCTAAAATGCCCATCATTTTTGTCTTGGTTCAGAACCTCTGCCAAAAATGGTGCACATTTTCCTAGGCCATCCTAGGGTTTTTGAATTAAATCATAAATATTTGAATTTGGGCATTTAAAATAATATAAAATATTTAAATGCTCTAATATCTCCAAACTAAAATGTTTCATGTTGGAAATAATCCAACTATGGGCCAGGAATAGTTTGGTGATTTTTGAAGTTGCCTAGGTATTTTATTTAATTCAACAAAGTTGCAGATATATTAAATAAAAACAGAAACAGAAAAAAAGGGGAAAACTTACCTGGCGCCACCGCAGGCCCACCAGCCAGCCCACCTGGCCGGCCCAGCCCGGCCACCGCTCCAGCGAGCTGCTTGGCTTGCCAGGCAGGCAGCCAAGGTGCTCGGCGGCGGCACCGCAGCTCGCCACGCAGCTGCACGCCGCCCGGCCTCCCCCTCTCGCCGCCCTGATGGCCTGGACGAGCTCCACGTCGCGCCCCGACCCTCCTGGACACCTCCATTCGCCCCCAGCTCCTCTCCCTCGCGCTCCCACGCCATGGCCGACGCCACCGTCGCCGCACCACCGTCGTAGCCGTGCTCCCCGTCGTCTCCACGCCGCGCCACCCTGTCCAGAAGCTCCGCCGCCCTCTACTCCTTCGAGCTAGCCGAGCCCCGAGCGCTCGCGTGCCTCGAAGCCGCCGCACCAACCTCGCCCGAACCGCCATCGCCGGAGATCCCCTTCGCCGTCGCCGCCGCAGCAGCTCGTCCCCGACCACGCCGTCCTCTCCGTCAAGACCACAGTGAGCTGGGCTAACTTCCCCTTCCTCTCTTTCTCTCTCTCGAGCACCACAGCGAGCGCACCAAGCTCACCCGCACGCGCCGTCGCGGACCTCGTCGCCGACGTGCTTCCGGCCACACTCCGGCCACAAGATGGTGTCCATCTTGCTCACCGAGTCCCACAGCACCTAGCTAGCCACTCCACGAGCCTCACCGACCCCTCTAGCGCCAAGTTCATCCTCGACCGAACCCCGGTGGCCGCCAAAGTCGTCGCCGGCGCCAACTCCGGCCACCCCGACCCCAACGGACTCCGCCAAGAGCTGCGGGTTGTCCTCAGCTCCACTCCGGTGGTCTCCGCGGTCCATTTGGTGGCCGAAATGGCCAAAACCACTCCCGCCGCCGCGTCGGGCTCGCCGGCGGCTAAACGCCGGCAGCCGACTTTGACTTTGACCACGGGTGGGCCCTGGTTGACTCCCCTGAGTCAATGACAGGTGGGGCCCAGCCCTGTTAATTAAACAGGATTAGTTTTAATTAAATTTTAATTAAAATAATCACCCTGACATGCGGGACCCACTGTCAGGTTTGACCCAGACCTGTTCCGTTGACCTGCTGACGTCACACTGACGTCAGGCTGACGCAGTAATTGATTTTCTGGATTTAAATTAAATCAGGAAATTCCAGAATATTATTTAAACTTCAAAAATTCATAACTTTTATTCTGTAACTCCAAATTGGACAAATTATATATGAAAAATGATCAGAAAAATCCAATCTATCCATCTGTACTATTTTCATGCATGATCAAACAAGTTAAATTGATGTTTTAAGCAGAACAAGGAAAAGCACTTTAAAAGGCCATGTTTGAGTTTGAAATTTGAATCTCTGATTCAAATTTGTTCAAACCCTTCTGGTTTTAGTTGCATTAGCCCAACACACTCATATTGCCATGTTTCATGCATGCATCATATTGTTGCACATTGTTTGGTGATGCTTGTGTATCGATGTCCTTTGCGACAGGTTCTGCCCCCGAAGAATACCGTGATTACCCTAACGAAGAACCATATCAGTGCATCGAACCATCAGGCAAGCAACCAACCATTTGATCATATCGATACAATCCCATGTTCTCGCTCCTGCTCTCTTTTACTGCATTAAGACAACGCGATTCAAACTGCTGTGTGCTACGGTAGTTGAACCCATTTCCTCTGCATGACCTGTCATTGCCACAGTAACTAGATGAAACCCACTAGCATGTGTAGGAGTTGATTGAGCCATATGTATGTGTTGTTCCTACCTTGCTATGCCTGCTATGCTTAGAGTCGTGTCAGGTCTGGTTCATCTGGGTGATGGGCTAGAGTGAAATGATTATGTCGGTAATGAGAGTGGTGTGGTGAACACGATTTGGTAAAGGTATCGATGAGAGGCCATGTAGGAGTACATGGTGGGTTGTTTCATTGAAGCCGACCTTAAGCACTGAGATCTGTATGTGTGATTTAAGAATCAGCTACTACCATGCATTGGGCCCGAAACCAATGGACCCTCTCGACTTCTTATTCACCCTAGTTCTCCGTCCAGGAGTTGCAAGTAGTTTCTGGTGTTTGTAGCCTACTGGAGGCCGTGGACAGCGCTGACCGTAGGGGTGGGCTGTGATGCGGTAGGTACGTGGCACGGTGTACCGAATACCCGTTAGGTATCCCGGGAACCCTGTTCACATCGTTCGGGGCCGTATGGGAAACCTCGGCCGGACTCCCTGCGGATGGAACCTGAATAGGCGATAAACCTGGACTGGAGGCTTAGGTGATTAGGTAGGTCGTGGCCGACACCCACGTTGGGCTTCCGCTTGAAGGTTGCCGAGTACATGTCGTGTAAACGACGATAAGTGGTGAGAGCGTGTATGAAGGAGTACACCCCTGCAGGGTTAACATGATCTATTCGAATAGCCGCGTCCGCGGTAAAGGACTACTTGGTTGCCTATACAGTTCATAGACAAGTAAATGGAAACTACTAAAAGCCTCAAGATAAGTGTGAGTGCCGAGGATGGCTCTTCCGTAGGAAGACGGAGGTGGATCCTCGGTAGTGTATTGAAGTGGTGAGTAGTGGACTCGTGTGCGCAAAACCATTTCAAGTTGGAGTATCGTAGGATAGCCTAGCCAAGAGTCAAAGCTGGCTTGCTGCAATAACTCCACCAACCCTTCTTGATACTATGCATGTATGTAGGATCTGATGTAAGTCTTGCTGAGTACCTTTGTACTCATGTTGCTATAATCTACATTTTTACAGAAGACGCTGCAACCCCTTCTGATGGGTTCTATGTAGACGTTGACATCAACGAGTAGGCTAAAGACCCAGGTGGTGACCCTGAGCTTGTGATGGACCACGTAGTATAGCTAGGCTTTCCAAGCCTCTTTTATTTTACTAGTTGTCTGTACCCAGACAATGTACTTCCGCTGCTGGTTTGTATGACTGTATGACTTGTATGTTGGGTCGTGAGACCCGTACCTTTGTGTATGTTATGTATGGCTCCCTGAGCCTTAAATAAAGTACTTGTGTCATAGAGTCATGTTGTGATGCTTCGTTGTATTTGCACATATCGAGCATATTGTGTGTATGATTGAAATGCTTGGTATGTGTGGGATCTGACTATCTAGTTGTTTATCTTTAGTAGCCTCTCTTACCGGGAAATGTCTCCTAGTGTTACCGCTGAGCCATGGTAGCTTGCTACTGCTCTGGAACACTTAGGCTGGCCGGCATGTGTCCTTCTTCGTTCCTGTGTCTGTCCCTTCGGGGAAATGTCACGCTTTGAGTACCGGAGTCCTGTTAGCCCGCTACAGCCCGGTTTACCGGAGTCCTGCTAGCCCAGTGCTACAGCCCGGACCCACTTGCTGATGACCGACACGTTCGAAGCTGGGTCATGGATGCCTGTCCCTGTAAGTCTGTGCCACTTTGGGTTTACGACTAGTCATGTCAGCCCGGGCTCTTATCATATGGATGCTAGCGACACTATCATATACGTGAGCCAAAAGGCGCAAACGGTCCCGGGAAAAGGTAAGACGACACCCGTGGGGATACCGTGCGTGAGGCCGCAAAGTGATATGAGGTGTTACCAGCTAGATCGATGTGACATCGAGTCGGGGTCCTGACAGCGTTGGCATCAGAGCCGGACTGCCTGTAGGTTCTCCAAGCCAAACTGGTCGATGTTGAGTCTAGAAATTCTTTAGTTATATGTAGGGGAATTGTTTGTGGGTTGGAACGTAAGGCTCTTTTTACTCCTTATATCTTATGACATTCTGATCTGAGTCAGTCCATTCTTCCACCGGGGGTTAAGGAATTAGGATCTATTCTCTCTATCAGGATCACGTGTTACTAATCAGTAGTACCTTATAAGTTTGATGGTTACAAGCCTAGTTCAGTTCTACTACCACATTATGTTGCCAGAATGGTTTCAGAACTTTGATATGATGATGTTGAGTGTGTACGAAATCCTTTGTCAAATGTCTCAAAATCCTTTTTGAGCATTTACAGCTGTTATGCTGCCGAAATTTTGCTAGAAATTCTAATGCCTTTGCATTATGATTATGCTTTCAGATGGCCACTCGCGACCTCAATCAAGTGGTTCGCCTGACTCGATGCCTAGATGTACCCGGCCATACTGCTAAGTTGGTCAGGGTAATGACTGAGGCTGGATACCGCTGGTATCCTGAGTACACGGTCGAAGAGCAATTCCGAGACTTTAATCAAAGCCAGTATCTCTGCACTGTCAGGATATTTCCATCTTATCCTGGATCCACCGAGCCTCTTCACTGCTCCTATGGACTCGGGGTTACTATTGAGATGGCTGTGCAGGACGCCGCCTACTCTATGATGACCATTATGCGAGTCAGATCTGGTTTATTTCGGGACTCTGACTTCCGGTATATGCCAGGATCACTTCCGGGAGCACAAGGATATCTCCAGGCTATCTATGCTGACTCCACTCAGGAGGATTCACGGACTCGCACCACTGCTGAGATGCTCGAGGATAAGGACCGTGAAAATCGGGCCTTGAGGTTAGAGCTCTTCAATACCCGTGCTGACCACTGGGCCACTTTGACTCGGTTCGCACCGGCGGTGCAAGCTGGATATTCAGATATGCGCGATCTCTATCCTGTGAGATCTGCTCTGCCAGACGTGATGGTTTGGCGTGATGTAGGAGGCATCACCCCACCTCGCGGTCCCCGCAGGCCACCGTTTGTTGGTCCAAGGCCTCATCCTAGCCCCTATGGTCCACAAGCTCCGCGAGACCGTCTGTTTCCGGATGATCATGTTGAACTTCCAGGCTATGGAGGTGACTTCTATGAGGACTACTACGGATCGGTCTGAGTTAGGGGTAGTATCACTAGTTCGCACTAGCCGTGTCGTCTATCGTCCTGCGTGACTCGTGGGATATGACCTAGTTTGTACTCTTTCCGGAGGTGTAGAAAAATAATGTATAGTAGCTTGGAATGCCTCCGATGAGATGTAATCCTCTTGTCACCGTAATAGTACTTTGTTTGGTCTTGTACTAAACCCTGTATGGTGTGTATGACGATGGAATAAAAGAAGCAGTTTCTGTATCTACCATGTCATACGGATGATCATCTTGCATTCCGAGTTATTCCTTACATTATGTATCCTATGTCGGAATTTTACCATCCTGACTAAATCATTGTCTTGTTCACCTAGGATGGTCAACACGCGCGCTAACCCTGCTTCCCAAGAGCAGGCCGAGGGCAGTGAAGGCAGGAATGAAAATCTGCCTCATCCTCCTTCACTAGCCGAGGTTATGATGGAAGCTGAGAGAAACAAGCGGGAGACCAACCGTTTGTTGGAGCGTATTGAACAGAATACAGCACACCATCAGAGGGCTAACGTGGTGTCACTCAGTGATTTTATCAAATTGCATCCACCCACGTTCCACCACTCCGTCGAGCCTCTCGACGCTGATGACTGGCTTCGCAGTATCTCTCACAAACTGCGTTCCGCGCTGGTAGCGGAGGCTGACAAGGTCACCTTTGCTGCATATCATCTTGAAGGCCCCGCCAGTCTATGGTGGGAGAATTATGGAGCTATGCGCCCAGCGGGCCATGTCACAACTTGGGCTGAGTTCAGCGAGGCTTTCCGTGAACATCACATTCCGGAGGGTCTCATGGACCGTAAACGTGAAGAATTTTGCAATTTCACCCAAGGCCGACTTTCTGTGGATGCCTATAGCAGGGAGTTTGGTAATCTCGCCCGATATGCAACTGAGGAAGTGTCTACTGACGCCAAGAAGCAAGCAAGGTTCCGTAAGGGCCTTAGTCCTGAGCTTCGCCGCGACCTCCGTCTGCATGAGTGCACATCTTTTTCGAAACTTGTCAACAAAGCCATCAGTGCTGAAACTGGTCAGACTGACTATGACGCAACACGCAAGCATGGCCGTGACATGGGTTCCTCATCCGGTGCTGGTCCTCAGAAGCGCCGCGTGTGGGTACCCAACACCGCCCTGCCACCCAGGTTCACACCGAGGCCATCTTTCCAGGCGCCTCGCCCTGTTCAACAGTCTGCTCCAGCCAAGCCCTATGGGGGTCCAACCAATAATGCTCCTCCACGTACCAGTTCCGTGACTTGTTTCAAATGTGGGGAATCTGGCCACTATATGCGTGAGTGTCCCCAGACCAACCCCAATCAATCTGCTAAAGCTGTTGGCCGTGGCAAGCCGACAGGAAAATATTCCACGCCAAGCCGGTCACCGCTTCACGTGGCCATGTCAACTGTATCTCTGCCGAAGAAGCTCAAGAGGATCCCAACGTCGTTCTCGGTACGCTTCTTGTTAATTGCCACCCGGCATCTGTTCTTTTCGATACAGGAGCCTCTCATTCTTTTATATCTGAAAACTATGCTCGTTTGCATAACGTCGCATTCGGTGATATGCCAACCTCTATGGTAATTCAAACTCCGGGATCCAAATGGCAAACTTCTAGAGTAAGCCATGGAAATGAAATCCAAGTCGACAGACTTGTTTTTCTCGCATCTTTGATAGCCCTTAAATCTTCAGATATTAATATCATTTTGGGTATGGACTGGATGTCAGCTCATCAAGCCAAAATTGATTGCTTCTCTAGGACTGTTCAACTCACCCATCCTTCGGGGAAGATAGTCAATGTCTTGACCCGAATAGCCAAGCGACAATTATATTCTCTTAACGCCAGCCCCTTTGCCAGACCTTGAGGACGTGCCGGTAGTCCGTGACTTCCCGGATGTCTTTCCAGAGGAATTGCCAGGTGTTCCACCTGACAGGGATGTTGAGTTCGTAATAGACCTCATCCCCGGAACCGTTCCGATTGCTAGAAGACCCTATAAGATGGCACCCCTAGAACTAGCCGAGCTTAAGAAACAACTCGATGAATCCTTGAAAAAGGGTTTCATCCGCCCTAGTTCATCTCCGTGGGCTTGCCCCGTCCTATTCGTCAAGAAGAAGGATGGTACGGATCGGATGGTTGTAGATTACCGACCTGTCAATTTGGTCACAATCAAGAACAAATATCCACTTCCCAGGATCAACGATCTGTATGATCAGCTCGCTGGATCCTCAGTCTTCTCCAAGATGGATTTGAGGTTGGGCTACCATCAAATCAAAATCAGAAACGGGGACATTCCTAAAACGGCCTTTGTTACTCGTTATGGCCAATACGAGTACACCGTCATGTCCTTCGGTTTAACCAACGCTCCAGCCACCTTTTCTCGGTTAATGAACTCAATCTTCATGGAGTATTTGGATAAATTCGTCGTAGTTTATCTCGATGATATACTCATCTACTCCAAGAACGAGGAAGAACATGCCGAACATTTAAGGCTAGTGTTGAAGAAACTTCGAGAGCATCGCCTTTATGCCAAATTTTCAAATGTGAATTCTGGTTGTCAGAAGTGACCTATCTGGGTCATGTAATATCTGGTAAAGGTATTGCTGTTAACCCTGAGCGAGTTCAAGCCGTCCTTAATTGGACTCCACCTGAATCGGTCAAGCAAGTTCGGAGTTTTCTAGGCTTAGCGAGCTATTGCCGTCGCTTTGTCGAGAACTTCTCCAAAGTTGCTAAACCTCTAACCGAACTCCTCAAGAAAGATAAGAAGTTCGAATGGACTCCACAATGTGAGCACAGCTTTCAGGAACTGAAAAGACGCCTGACCTCTGCTCCCGTACTGGTACCGCCAGACTTCTCCAAGGACTTTGTTATCTACTGCGACGCCTCGCGACAAGGACTAGGTTGCATTCTTATGCAAGATCGACACGTAATTGCTTACGCTTCACGGCAATTGCACCCACATGAGGAGAATTATCCTACTCATGATCTAGAGCTTGCAGCCGTAGTCTATGCACTTAAGACCTGGCGACATTACCTCCTCGGTAATCGTTGCGAAATATTCACTGATCACCAAAGTCTGAAGTACATTTTCACCCAACCGGATTTGAATCTCAGGCAGAGACGTTGGGTTGAATTGATCACAGACTTCGACTTAGGAATAACCTACACCCCAGGGAAAGCCAACGTCATGGCTGATGCGCTAAGTCGTAAATCTTATTGTAACAACCTGATGTTACAACAAAGTCAACCGCTTCTCCATGAGGAATTTCGGAAGCTTAACCTTCACATTGTACCTCAAGGTTTTCTTTCCACCTTGGTGGCAAAACCTACCCTTACGGATCAAATTATTAAAGCACAGAAGGTAGATCCGGGAATCTCCCGCATCAAGAGGAACATTCAGAAAGGAATTGCGAATTGTTTCTCCATTAATGATCAAGGGGTAGTATACTTCGGGGATCGACTAGTGGTTCCCAAAGTGCGCAACCTAAGGCGATTAATCCTTAAGGAAGCTCATGAATCTCCTCTCACCATTCATCCCGGTAGTACTAAAATGTATCAGGACCTACGCCAGAGGTTCTGGTGGACTAGGATGAAGAGAGAAATCGCTCAGTATATTGCAAATTGCGACGTCTGTCGTCGTGTAAAAGCAGAGCATCAACGGCCTGCTGGCACCCTTCAACCCTTAGCTATTCCTGAATGGAAATGGGATAAAATTGGTATGGATTTCATTACCGGGTTTCCCAGGACCAAGAGAGGGAATAATGCTATTTTCGTCGTGGTCGATCGTCTTTCCAAAGTAGCTCATTTCTTACCTGTTCGTGAGAGTATAACCGCTAGTCAGCTGGCAGATTTGTACATCTCCCGAATAGTGTCTCTCCATGGTGTTCCTTTGGAAATTAACTCGGATCGAGGAAGTCTTTTCACCTCTCGATTTTGGGAAAGCTTCCAAAATGCTATGGGAACCCGTCTCTCCTTCAGCACCGCTTTCCACCCTCAGTCGAGTGGTCAAGTGGAACGCGTCAACCAAATTCTAGAAGACATGCTTCGAGCCTCTGTTATCTCTTTCGGAATGGACTGGGAGAAGTGCCTTCCATTTGCCGAATTCGCTTACAACAACAGCTATCAATCTAGCTTGGGTAAAGCCCCTTTTGAAGTTCTCTATGGACGACGATGTCGAACACCCCTTAACTGGTCAGAGACCGGGGAAAGACAATTCTTTGGCCCGGATATGATTCAGGAAGCAGAAGAACAAGTTCGTATCGTTCGTGAAAAGTTGAAAACAGCCCAATCTCGTCAAAAGAGTCAATATGACCGAAAACATAAGGCTATGACTTTCGAGGTTGACGAGAAGGCTTATCTTCGGGTCACCCCTCTGAAGGGAACCCATCGTTTCGGTATCAAAGGCAAATTGGCTCCTCGTTACATTGGACCTTTTCGCATTCTCGCCAAACGAGGAGAAGTTGCCTACCAGTTGGAACTACCTCCGCACCTCTCCAGAGTTCACGATGTCTTCCACGTTTCTCAACTCAGGCGTTGCTTCTCGGATCCTATCCGTGAAGTGGACCACGAAACGCTTGATCTCCAAGATGATCTTACATATCGAGAGTACCCCATTCGTATCCTCGATCAAGCCGAACGTACCACCCGACGTCATAATATCAAGTTTCTCAAGGTTCAATGGTCGCACCATTCTGAGGATGAAGCAACTTGGGAAAGGGAGGATCGTCTTCGACTTGAATATCCCGCCTTCTTCCCGGAGGAACCCGAATCTCGGGACGAGATTCTTTTGAGTGGGGGTGAGTTGTCACACCCTAGCTAGTCATGCATTAGAGTGTTGCATCATGTTTACTCTTTCATCAGAAACTTGAAATGGGGATGACAGAACCCCCAGTCCCCTCTGAAACCAACTAGGGTTACTAAAATAATTTTTCAATGAACCTGAAATGCCCTTCTAAAATGCCCATCATTTTTGTCTTGGTTCAGAACCTCTGCCAAAAATGGTGCACATTTTCCTAGGCCATCCTAGGGTTTTTGAATTAAATCATAAATATTTGAATTTGGGCATTTAAAATAATATAAAATATTTAAATGCTCAAATATCTCCAAACTAAAATGTTTCATGTTGGAAATAATCCAACTATGGGCCAGGAATAGTTTGGTGATTTTTGAAGTTGCCTAGGTATTTTATTTAATTCAACAAAGTTGCAGATATATTAAATAAAAACAGAAACAGAAAAAAAGGGGAAAACTTACCTGGCGCCACCGCAGGCCCACCAGCCAGCCCACCTGGCCGGCCCAGCCCGGCCACCGCTCCAGCGAGCTGCTTGGCTTGCCAGGCAGGCAGCCAAGGTGCTCGGCGGCGGCACCGCAGCTCGCCACGCAGCTGCACGCCGCCCGGCCTCCCCCTCTCGCCGCCCTGATGGCCTGGACGAGCTCCACGTCGCGCCCCGACCCTCCTGGACACCTCCATTCGCCCCCAGCTCCTCTCCCTCGCGCTCCCACGCCATGGCCGACGCCACCGTCGCCGCACCACCGTCGTAGCCGTGCTCCCCGTCGTCTCCACGCCGCGCCACCCTGTCCAGAAGCTCCGCCGCCCTCTACTCCTTCGAGCTAGCCGAGCCCCGAGCGCTCGCGTGCCTCGAAGCCGCCGCACCAACCTCGCCCGAACCGCCATCGCCGGAGATCCCCTTCGCCGTCGCCGCCGCAGCAGCTCGTCCCCGACCACGCCGTCCTCTCCGTCAAGACCACAGTGAGCTGGGCTAACTTCCCCTTCCTCTCTTTCTCTCTCTCGAGCACCACAGCGAGCGCACCAAGCTCACCCGCACGCGCCGTCGCGGACCTCGTCGCCGACGTGCTTCCGGCCACACTCCGGCCACAAGATGGTGTCCATCTTGCTCACCGAGTCCCACAGCACCTAGCTAGCCACTCCACGAGCCTCACCGACCCCTCTAGCGCCAAGTTCATCCTCGACCGAACCCCGGTGGCCGCCAAAGTCGTCGCCGGCGCCAACTCCGGCCACCCCGACCCCAACGGACTCCGCCAAGAGCTGCGGGTTGTCCTCAGCTCCACTCCGGTGGTCTCCGCGGTCCATTTGGTGGCCGAAATGGCCAAAACCACTCCCGCCGCCGCGTCGGGCTCGCCGGCGGCTAAACGCCGGCAGCCGACTTTGACTTTGACCACGGGTGGGCCCTGGTTGACTCCCCTGAGTCAATGACAGGTGGGGCCCAGCCCTGTTAATTAAACAGGATTAGTTTTAATTAAATTTTAATTAAATTAATCACCCTGACATGCGGGACCCACTGTCAGGTTTGACCCAGACCTGTTCCGTTGACCTGCTGACGTCACACTGACGTCAGGCTGACGCAGTAATTGATTTTCTGGATTTAAATTAAATCAGGAAATTCCAGAATATTATTTAAACTTCAAAAATTCATAACTTTTATTCTGTAACTCCAAATTGGACAAATTATATATGAAAAATGATCAGAAAAATCCAATCTATCCATCTGTACTATTTTCATGCATGATCAAACAAGTTAAATTGATGTTTTAAGCAGAATAAGGAAAAGCACTTAAAGAGGCCATGTTTGAGTTTGAAATTTGAATCTTTGATTCAAATTTGTTCAAACCCTTCTGGTTTTAGTTGCATTAGCCCAACACACTCATATTGCCATGTTTCATGCATGCATCATATTGTTGCACATTGTTTGGTGATGCTTGTGTATCGATGTCCTTTGCGACAGGTTCTGCCCCCGAAGAATACCGTGATTACCCTAACGAAGAACCATATCAGTGCATCGAACCATCAGGCAAGCAACCAACCATTTGATCATATCGATACAATCCCATGTTCTCGCTCCTGCTCTCTTTTACTGCATTAAGACAACGCGATTCAAACTGCTGTGTGCTACGGTAGTTGAACCCATTTCCTCTGCATGACCTGTCATTGCCACAGTAACTAGATGAAACCCACTAGCATGTGTAGGAGTTGATTGAGCCATATGTATGTGTTGTTCCTACCTTGCTATGCCTGCTATGCTTAGAGTCGTGTCAGGTCTGGTTCATCTGGGTGATGGGCTAGAGTGAAATGATTATGTCGGTAATGAGAGTGGTGTGGTGAACACGATTTGGTAAAGGTATCGATGAGAGGCCATGTAGGAGTACATGGTGGGTTGTTTCATTGAAGCCGACCTTAAGCACTGAGATCTGTATGTGTGATTTAAGAATCAGCTACTACCATGCATTGGGCCCGAAACCAATGGACCCTCTCGACTTCTTATTCACCCTAGTTCTCCGTCCAGGAGTTGCAAGTAGTTTCTGGTGTTTGTAGCCTACTGGAGGCCGTGGACAGCGCTGACCGTAGGGGTGGGCTGTGATGCGGTAGGTACGTGGCACGGTGTACCGAATACCCGTTAGGTATCCCGGGAACCCTGTTCACATCGTTCGGGGCCGTATGGGAAACCTCGGCCGGACTCCCTGCGGATGGAACCTGAATAGGCGATAAACCTGGACTGGAGGCTTAGGTGATTAGGTAGGTCGTGGCCGACACCCACGTTGGGCTTCCGCTTGAAGGTTGCCGAGTACATGTCGTGTAAACGACGATAAGTGGTGAGAGCGTGTATGAAGGAGTACACCCCTGCAGGGTTAACATGATCTATTCGAATAGCCGCGTCCGCGGTAAAGGACTACTTGGTTGCCTATACAGTTCATAGACAAGTAAATGGAAACTACTAAAAGCCTCAAGATAAGTGTGAGTGCCGAGGATGGCTCTTCCGTAGGAAGACGGAGGTGGATCCTCGGTAGTGTATTGAAGTGGTGAGTAGTGGACTCGTGTGCGCAAAACCATTTCAAGTTGGAGTATCGTAGGATAGCCTAGCCAAGAGTCAAAGCTGGCTTGCTGCAATAACTCCACCAACCCTTCTTGATACTATGCATGTATGTAGGATCTGATGTAAGTCTTGCTGAGTACCTTTGTACTCATGTTGCTATAATCTACATTTTTACAGAAGACGCTGCAACCCCTTCTGATGGGTTCTATGTAGACGTTGACATCAACGAGTAGGCTAAAGACCCAGGTGGTGACCCTGAGCTTGTGATGGACCACGTAGTATAGCTAGGCTTTCCAAGCCTCTTTTATTTTACTAGTTGTCTGTACCCAGACAATGTACTTCCGCTGCTGGTTTGTATGACTGTATGACTTGTATGTTGGGTCGTGAGACCCGTACCTTTGTGTATGTTATGTATGGCTCCCTGAGCCTTAAATAAAGTACTTGTGTCATAGAGTCATGTTGTGATGCTTCGTTGTATTTGCACATATCGAGCATATTGTGTGTATGATTGAAATGCTTGGTATGTGTGGGATCTGACTATCTAGTTGTTTATCTTTAGTAGCCTCTCTTACCGGGAAATGTCTCCTAGTGTTACCGCTGAGCCATGGTAGCTTGCTACTGCTCTGGAACACTTAGGCTGGCCGGCATGTGTCCTTCTTCGTTCCTGTGTCTGTCCCTTCGGGGAAATGTCACGCTTTGAGTACCGGAGTCCTGTTAGCTCGCTACAGCCCGGTTTACCGGAGTCCTGCTAGCTCAGTGCTACAGCCCGGACCCACTTGCTGATGACCGACACGTTCGAAGCTGGGTCATGGATGCCTGTCCCTGTAAGTCTGTGCCACTTTGGGTTTACGACTAGTCATGTCAGCCCGGGCTCTTTATCATATGGATGCTAGCGACACTATCATATACGTGAGCCAAAAGGCGCAAACGGTCCCGGGAAAAAGGTAAGACGACACCCGTGGGGATACCGTGCGTGAGGCCGCAAAGTGATATGAGGTGTTACCAGCTAGATCGATGTGACATCGAGTCAGGGGTCCTGACAATTATTTTTGGGACTTTGGATTTAATTCATTAGCTATTTGAATTTGAATTATATTCATATAATTAGAATATAATTTCAAATTCCCCTGATATATTTTATAAGCTTTTGGAAAAGTCCATTTAGCAATATAAAATATTCAGAGGAGTTTTTGGCATTGTTTGAATTATTTTAAATTCAAAACAGTGGCAAAATAAATTAAATAAAATAAAACAGAACTGAAATATAAAAAAAAGAGAAACCTACCTGGCCCAGCTCCTCCAGCCACTTACCTGGCGCCAGCACTGGCCCAGCGCGGCCCAGCCCACCTCCTCCCCCTTGTCCTCTTCCTCCTCTGCCAGGAGGACGAACAGAGGCGAGGCGTGGCGCGCGCCGACGCTGCCTCGGCCACCTCCTGCTTCCCCTGGCCACCTCCTGCTTCCCCTGGCCGCGTGGATGAATGCCCCGGTGTCGTCCCGATCCGCCCGACCTCTCTCACTTTTCCCCTGCTCCCTCTCTCGCCGTTTCCCACCTCACCGAACACGCTCGCCGCCGCCGACGAGCTCCCTCGTGGCCACCGGCCACCCCTAGCCTCGCCGATGCGCTCAAAGGCTCCGCCTCGACCCCCTCCTTCCTCCCCACCGATCCACGGCCCTCCGGAAGCCCTGCATCGCCGCCATCGCCGTCATCTTCTACCTCGGACCCGCCGGCCATCTTCGTCAAGTTCGCCGGCTTCGGACCGTCCCCGAGCTCCCCGAGGCCACCGATGCAACCCCTGTGAGCCCCTCTTCCTCTTTCCCCTTCCCTCAAGCTCGCACTCATCCCCTAGCCTCTTCCTCCACCGCGGCCGAGAGTTTCTCACCGCCGGCCATGGCGTGGCCGTGGCCACAGCCACCCCAGCTCGTATCCGAGCCCACTGACGTGTTCACCGCAATCTCATGAGTCCGTAGCACGCCCCAGCTCCTCCTGCCGTGCTCCCTAACCCCGACCCCGAGCTCGCCCGAGCTCCGGCCGCCGCCGAGGTCGACGCCGTGCTCAACTCCGGCCACCTCGCGGCCTCCCGTCCGTCCCTTTGGATGCGTAGGAGCAAGAGCTTCTCCCCAGTGCCCTCAGCGCGCCAAACCACCGCTCGTAGTGCCAAACCCGCCACCACCCGAACTCCGGCCGCCGCCGTCGTCATGATTGCCGTCGCCTCCGGCCACCCTAGCTTCTTCCGATGGCCCTGTTAGATGCGCGCGAGCCTGGGCATCCCGTAGAGCCCCTCCGCCGCTCTTTTGGTCATCGGAGGGCGAATCCCGACGCTCTCCGCCGTCCCTGGCCTCGCCGGCGACGAGCCTCGGGTCAACTCCGGCGAGTTTGACCCGGGTTTGACCCCCTCTCTCT
Organism: Triticum aestivum; assembly: GCF_018294505.1. Lineage (NCBI taxonomy): Eukaryota > Viridiplantae > Streptophyta > Magnoliopsida > Poales > Poaceae > Triticum > Triticum aestivum. Next base: position 316,946,830 of record NC_057809.1, on the reverse strand, counting down.
CACTGACCTGCGGGCCCTGCCCGGCTAATTAGGTTAGGTTAGTTTAACTAAGCTAGGTTAGTTTAATTAGACACTGACACTCGGGACCCACCGGTCAGGGGTTGACCGGGCTGTGCCACGTTGACCTGCTGACGTCATCATGACATCAGGCTGACGCAATAAATGTTTTCTGGATTTATTTTATTTCAGAAAATTCCAGAAAATTGTATAAACTTCTAAAATTCATAGAAATTCAACCGTAACTCCAAATTAAATAATTTATATATGAAAAATTATCAGAAAAATTCAAGGAATCCATCTGTACCATTTTCATGCATGTTAGAACAACTTATAGCTGCTGTTTAGCACAAATCATATAAAGGGCATTTATTTAATCACATATGGAGTTTGAATTTGAATTTTATATTCAAACCAACTTCATTTAATCTGTTGCTAGTTGCATTAGCTCAAAACACATTCATATTGCCATGTCATGAGCATGCATCATATTGTGCATTGCATTGATTGTCTTCCTTTCTGTGTTGCCGGTATTTTTCCCCTCTCGATAGACGCGATACCGACGATGTGATCGTTGACACTGATGAAGACTCAATGTTATCTTCAGAAGTGCCAGGCAAGCAAAACCCCCTTGTTCATTCCGATAAAATCCCACTCTCTCGCTCCTGCTCTCTTTTACTGCATTAGGACAACAACGATTCATCTGTTACTTGTTGCGGTAGTTGAACCCCTTTATCCTTTGCATGACCTGTCATTGCCACAGTAAATAGATGAAACCCACTAGCATGAGTAGGAGTTGTTTGAGCCCTGTTGTGCCTACTCATTATTGCTTGTTTGTCATGCCTGCTACTGCTTAGAGTTGTGTCAGGTCTGATTCATCGGGGATGAATCAGAGGTGTGTGAACATGTCCTACTGTGTGTGAGCTAAGTGTGTGAACACGATTTGGTAAAGGTAGCGGTGAGAGGCCATGTAAGAGTACATGGTGGGTTGTCTCATTGCAGCCGTCCTCAGGAACTGAGTTCTGTGTTTGTGATCCATGATTCAGCTACTACCACACATTGGGCCCGAAACCAATGGACCCTCTCGGCTTCTTGATCACCCTTGTCCTCTGTCCAGGAGTTGCAAGTAGTTTCTGGTGTTTGTAGTATGCTGGAGGCCGTGGGCAGCGCTGACCGGAGGGGTGGGCTGTGATGCGGTAGGCACGTGGCCGGGTATACCGGGCGCCCGTTTGGTGTCACGGAACCCTGTTCACATCGTTTGGGGCTGTGAGCGAAACTCCGGCCGGATCTCCTCATGGATGGAACCCGAATAGGCGATAAACCTGGACTAGAGACTCGAGTGTTTAGGTAGGCTGTGGCCGACACCCACGTTGGGCTTCCGCTTGAAGGTTGCCGAGTACATGTCGTGTAAACGGCGGTAAGTGGTGAGAGCGTGTGTGAAGAAGTACACCCCTGCAGGGTTAACATCATCTATTCGAATAGCCGTGTCCGCAGTGAAGGACTTCTGGATTGCTTATATCAGTTCATAGACAAGTGAAAGTGGATACTTTAAAATACGCAAGATAAGCGTGAGTGCTATGGATGGCGTTCTCGTAGGGAGACGGGAGCGGATCCATAGTGGTGTATTGATATGGTGAATATGTGGACTCGTGTGCGCCACCTCAAAAGAGTTACATTGCAGTCGTAGTTCAGGATAGCCACCGAGTCAAAGCTGGCTTGCTGTAGTTAAACCCCACCATCCCCTTTGTTGATAATGATGCATATGTAGTTAGTTCTGATGTAAGTCTTGCTGGGTACATTTGTACTCACGTTTGCCTATTTTATGTTTTGCAGAGAGATTTCGGTCTCACTAGTAGTTCCACGTGGACTTCGATGTTTAGCTTGTTACCTCAGCTACGATCTTGTGCCCTCGGCAGGATTTGGTAGATAGTCAGGCTTCTCAGCCTTTTTCATTTATAGATGTCTGTACTCAGACATGATAGCTTCCGCTTGTGCTTTGACTTGTATGCTCTGAGTGTTGGGTCATGAGACCCATGTTTGTAATATCTCGCTCCTCGGAGCCTATTGAATAAACTACTTGAGTCGTAGAGTCATTTTGTGATGCCATGTTGTATTGCACATATCGAGCATATTGTGTGTATGTTATTGAAATGCTTGGTATGTGTGGGATCTGACCATCTAGTTGTTTATCTTTAGTAGCCTCTCTTACCGGGAAATGTCTCCTAGTGTTTCCACTGAGCCATGGTAGCTTGCTACTCCTCCGAAACACTTAGGCTGGCCGGCATGTGTCCTTCTTCGTTCCTGTGTCTGTCCCTTCGGGGAAATGTCACGCGATGAATACCGGAGTCCTGTTAGCCTGCTACAGCCCGGTTCACCGGAGTCCTGCTAGCCCAGTGCTACAGCCTGGGTTCACTCGCTGATGACCGACACGTTCGATGCTGGGTCATGGATGCCTGTCCCTGTAAGTTTGTGCCACTTTGGGTTTACGACTAGCCATGTCAGCCCGGGCTCCTTATCATATGGATGCTAGCGACACTGTCATATACGTGTGCCAAAAGGCGCAAACGGTCCCGGGCAAAGGTAAGGCGACACCCGTGGGAATACCATGCGTGAGGCCGCAAAGTGATATGAGGTGTTACATGCTAGATCGATGTGGCATTGAGTCGGGGTCCTGACAGGAAAATGCTCGGATGCATGAGACGAACACGTATGCAAATGTGATGCACATGATGACATGACATGAGATGCATGACAAAGAAAAAAGCAACACGGAGACAAAACCTAACAATGAGGAAATATCATAACTTAGTGCCGGAAATGGCAAGAGTTGGAATACAAATATGGCTAGTTACATATGGGGCGTTACAACACTCCACCACTACGAAAGGATCTTTTCCCGAGATCTAGGACTGGAAAACTCCGGGTATTCGGAATGGAGGTGGTCCTCGCGTTCCCAGGTGGCTTCACGGTCGGAATAATGTGACCACTTCACTTTCAGGATTTTGATAGACTTGTTGCGAGTCTTGCGCTCAGTTTCTTCAAGAATAGCAATGGGATGCTCATGATAAGACAGGTCTTCTTGGAGATTAATCTCTTCAAAGTTGATGGTGCGATCAGGAGTCTTGAAACACTTGCGAAGCTGAGACACGTGAAACATGTCGTGCATGTTTGCAAAGTTGGATGGAAGATCAAGTTGATAGGCGAGATCGCCTCTTTTGCCAATGATCTTGAAAGGACCCACGTATCTAGGGGCAAGCTTCCCTTTGATACCGAAGCGACAAGTACCTTTCATTGGATAGACGCGGAGGTAGACATGGTCTCCGATCTCGAAAGCCAAGTCACGGTGCTTGCTATCATAGTAGCTCTTCTGGCATGATTGCGCGGCTTTGAGATTTTCACGAATGACTTTGCACATTTTTCAGCCTCTGTGATCAAGTCATTGCCAAGAAGTTGGCAGTCTTTGACCAGTTAAGAGGAGTACGACACTTCCTGCCATACAGAATCTCAAATGGGGCCTTGCCCGAACTCGCTTGGAAGCTGTTGTTGTAGGAGAACTCGGCATATGGAAGGCAATCTTCCCACTTCATACCAACAAAATGACACAAGCCCTGAGCATATCTTCAAGAATCTGATTGACTCGCTTGACTTGGCCACTAGTTTGAGGATGAAAAGTTGTGCTGAAGCGAATGTTGGTGCCCATGGACTTCTGAAAGGAGTCCCAGAACTTAGAAGTGAAGATGCTTCCACGATCTAAACATATCAACTGCGGAATGCCGTGGAGGGAGACAATCCTGGAGGTATATAGCTCTACCAACTGAGCTGCTGTGATTGATTCTTTGATAGGAAGAAAATGAGCCACTTTAGTGAGCTTGTCGATGACAACGAAGATAGTATCATTGCCACGCTTGGACTTGGGAAATCCAGTCACGAAGTCCATCTCAATGGCAAGAGGTTGGAGGAGACCAACTGGTCATTGGTGTTCTGCCTTCACTCTTTTGCAGACATCACATTCATTCACGAACTAAGCAATCTCGCGCTTCATTCGAGTCCACTAATATGACTGCTTGAGGTCATGGTACATCTTTGTACTTCCAGGTAGAATAGAGAGGAGTGAATTGTGAGCCTTGTTCATAATGACTTTACGAAGGTCACCCTTAGGAACAACAATGCGATCCTCGAAGAATAGAATATCCTTGTCATCAAGGCGATAGCACTTGTACTTAGGTTGGCTCTTGGCAATCCCAATCTTCACCTTCTTCACCATAGCATCAAGAAGTTGAGCCTCATGAATCTGATCTTCCAAAGTAGGAGATACTTGGAGGTTGGCAAGGAATCCTTGAGGAACAACTTGGAGATTAAGTTTTCGGAAAGCGTCACAAAGCTCTGGTTGATAGGGCTCAATAATCAAACTGTTGCAGTAAGCATTTCTGCTCAATGCGTCAGCAATTACATTGGCCTTGCCTGGAGTATATTCAATACTCGGTTTATACTCTTGAATCATTTCGACCCTACGAGTCTGCCTGAGGTTGAGGTTGGGCTGAGTGAAGATGTACTTGAGACTCTTATGATCAGTGAATATGTCCACTTTTCTTCCCAACAAGAGATGTCTCCATGTTAAAAGAGCATGGACCACCGCTGCCAACTTGAGGTCATGAGTGGGGTAGTTCTTTTCGTTGGGCTTCAACTGGCGAGAGGTATAGGCGACAACTTTCTTCTCTTGCATTAACACAACACCGAGACATTGAAGGGAAGCATCACAGAAAACCGCAAACGATTGGGATTCATCAGGAGGAGTCAGAACTGGAGCTGTGACTAACTTCTCTTTGAGGGTGTTGAAAGCGATGTCACATTCAGGCGACCAGACATACTTCACATGTTTCTGGAGAAGGTTGGAAAGAGGCTTCGCGATCTTTGAGAAGTTCGCAATGAACCTTCGACAATAGCTTGCGAGCCCAATGAAGCTGCAAAGTTGCTTCACATTCTGAGGCGGTTCCCAATTCACAATTCCAGACACCTTCTCTGGATTAATAGCTATGCCCTTGGCGGAGATGATATGCCCAAGGTAGAGAACCTCATCGAGCCAAAACTCGCACTTTGAAAACTTCGCATAGAACTGATGTTCTCTGAGTTTATCCAGCACCAATCTCAAATGCTTGGCATGATCCTCCTTGTTCTTGGAAAACACCAAAATGTCATCGAGATAGACCAAGACGAAGTCATTTGTGTAGGCGTTGAAGATGAAGTTCATGATGCAAGAGAATGTTGGAGGAGCATTGACAAGGACGAAAGACATGACAGTGTATTCATATGAACCATAGCTTGTTCTGAATGCTGTCTTGGGGATATCTTCTTCACAAATGCGAATCTGATGATAGCCCATACGGAGGTCAAGCTTGGAGAATACTTGAGCACCTTTGAGTTGTTCGAAAAGCTCATTGATGTTGGGAAGTGGGTACTTGTTCTTTATGGTCTTCTTGTTCAATGGACGGTAGTCGACACAAATTCGGTCCGTTCCATCCTTCTTCTTGACAAAAAGAACACCACAACCCCATGGAGAAGAACTTGGTCGGATTAGACCCATACGCTCTTGAATATCGAGTTGTTTCTTCAGCTCCTTCAACTCTTCAGGTCCAAGCTTGTAAGGACGTTTGCAAATAGGTTTCGTGCCAGGTTCAAGAACGATGACGAATTCAATTGGCCGGTGAGGAGGCATTCCTGAGAGCTCTTCTGGAAAGACGTCTTGATATTCACAAACGAAAGGAATCTGAGAGATGGTATCCAACTCGCCCTTCTCATTAAGAGAAAATAGTCGAATGGTATCATCACGAGAGGCAAAGACGATTACATCCTCGGACGAATGTGTCAATTGAATCTGCCTGGACGCACAATCAAGCCGAGCCTTGTGCTTAGAAAGCCAGTCCATTCCGAGAATAAGATCAATATCTGAGTTACCAAGGACCATAGGAGAAGACAGGAACTTATAGTCGCCCAACGTGATAGAAACATCCGGAACCACATAGCTTGCATGCAAGCATTTACCCGGTGAGACAACTGCTAACGGACTATGCTAATCTTGGAAAGCCAACTCATGCTTAGATGCAAATGGTCTCGAGATGAAACAATGCGATGCACCATTGTCAAAAAGAAATTTTGCAGGAATATCGTTAACAGGAAGGTTACCCATGATCACATCTGACGCGTCCTCTACCTGAGCTGCGTTCATCATGTTGACCTTTGCAAACATGGGATTATGCTTGACTACTGCGGTGCTGGCAGATCTCACAGGAGGAGGAGGAAGACGCTTCTGGTTGAAGCATTTGTTGGCATAGTGACCCTTCTGCTGACACTTGTTGCACGTAACCTCCGAGAGCGGACGGTGATACGGAGCACTTGATCTTGGAGCATGAGACAAAGTCTTGTTCTGAAAGACTGGGTTGGGTGGGTGGGAAGATCCATTGCCACCTTTGCTCTTCTGCTGATAAGGCTGACGGAACAGAGGAGGAGGAGGCAACCAATACTTTTGCTGCTTAGTTGTCACTTGAGTTGAGGAAAAAGAAGGAGTCGCATCCCTGACTCTCTTCTTGGAAGCATCGCACTTGAGCTGAGCGGTCTCTTGTTTCAGTGCCATGTTATAGAATTCATCATACTTTTTCGGCTCAAAAAGCACAAGGGCAAGTTGCAGATCTTCTCTGAGGCCACCTCTGAACTGATAAATCATGCTCTTCTCGTCAGGGACTTCTTGCTTGGCGAAACGAGTGAGCCTCTGGAACGGGATGTTGTATTGGTAAACAGACAAGCTGCCTTGCTTCAGATTGCGGAACTCCTCACGCTTTCTCTCAACAACACTCCGAGGAATGTGGTGAGCTTTGAAGTCTTGGCGGAATTCATCCCAGGTAATCACACGACCTCCTCTAGAATCTTTGTATTGTTGATACCACTCCGCAGCTTGGTCTTTGAATTGGAACGAGGCAAACTTGACAAAGTCCTCAGGCCTGATGTTGCTGCACTCGAAATGTTTGCAGATATCCATGAGCCAATCATCAGCGTCTGTTGCCTCGACACAGTTACTGAAGGTCTTTGGCTGATTTGCGAGGAACTGGTTGAGTGTAGCAAACCGATTCTGATTGTTTCCATGGCCTTGATTTCCTTGGTTGCGCTCTTGCAAGAGTTGCATAAGCATGTGCATGTTGCGGTGGTAGCAGCCATCACAACTTGCCATGCCTCCGGAGGTGGAAGTGGTGGTGGCGGATCCGGATTCAGACGCATTGGAGGAGCCATCTTAAAGAGGGTGACATCTGTTAGCATATTGGCAGACATATATTCAAGCTGAATCAAATGGACATGGTGCAATGGAATGAAATGAAGTGCACATCGAGACGAACAATTTGATATGCTACACACCCAAAACAGAGCCATGGATGCAAAGTTATGATGCGATGAAGAAGCTAAAAATATTGGGACTTAGGGAAAAATGAGGTCAACCTCCCAGATCTGGATCTAGGGTTCATGCACGTGGTACGAAGTTCGTCGGAGAGCTCGCTGGAGTTACTGTAGACGGCCAGAACAGTGCGGGGCAGCAACCGGACCTTGGAGCAGGCGGCGCGGGGTCGCCGGAGGGCGTCGGGGCGGCGGAGTTGCGGATGCGTCGGGGCGGCGCGGCGAGCCGGGAGGAGGCGCGGCGGCCGGGCGGCAGAGGCGGAGGTCTCCGGCGTCGAGGCAGGCGAGGCCGCGCCGGCGCCGGCGAGGCGGAGCGGGGCGGCGCGGCGAGCCAGGCGCTGTCGGGCAGGCGGCGGGGCGGAGCGGGCCGCGGGGGCCGGGGTTGGGCCCGGTGGGCCTCGGCAATGTGGAGCGCAGCGGTGGTTGGACGGGGGAGTGGGGCGGACGTGTTCGGCCCGATCAGACGCGTCCGGCGGCGGGAGGAGGAAGGAGACTAGGTTTAGGGTGGAAATGATCCGAGATTTTTGGGGGAGATGCCTATTTATACATAGGAGGAGCTAGGAGGCTCCAAATTGAGCACGGTTTTCGGCCACGCGATCGTGATCGAACGACCGAGTTGATGGAGGGGGTTTAGGTGGGTTTTGGGCCAGTTTGGAAGGGTGTTGGGCTGCAACACACAGGAGGCCTTTACGGTCCCTCGGTTAACCGTTGGAGTATCAAACGAAGTCCAAATGGTACGAAACTTGACAGGAGGTCTACGGTAGTAAACCAAGGCCGCTTGGCAAGTCTCGGTCCAATCCTAGAATGTTTAACACCCGCACACGAAAAGAGGTAAAAGGGGACCCTAGAGGGCATAGGAGCGCCGGAATGCAAAACGGACAACGGGGAAAATGCTCGGATGCATGAGACAAACACATATGCAAATGCGATGCACATGATGACATGATATGAGATGCATGACAAAGACAAAAGCAACACGGAGAAAAAACCCAACAACGAGGAAATATCACAACTTAGTGCCGAAAATGGCAAGAGTTGGAATACAAATATGGCAAGTTACATATGGGGTGTTACACCTGAGCACCGCGACTCAGGGGCTCCTACTGGCCTTGACCACGACATCACGACCTGGCATACTAGCGGCGGCTGAGCCTTGCTCAAGAGCTGGGTCCCAAGCACATAGATCACCCAGACAAGCGAGAGAGATGGAGTCAGTAGGAGTCCTGCCCGGGGGCGCCATCAGGAGAAGGGCATAGCCTAACGTCGCACACAAAGCTCTCCTCGCGGCAATGAAATTATCGCAAACCCACCAAGATAAGTTACCTCGCCCGCGCAGGCGTGAACCTCATAATCGACACCTTTGTTTTGTGCGATCCTGTCACAGCCCCAGTTCAGCCCTTCCTTGACTTTGCTTGTTCTTCAGGCCATCATGTTTTAATTCCAAAGAAACTTGAAATGGGGATTGTTGAAACCCTAGCACCAAATGAAATTCACTAGGTTCAACTAAAAATATTCTCAGTGAATCCAAATGGTTTTCAAAAATGTTCATCATTTCTAGAAAATGCTGGAAGCAATAACCAGAGGTGTTGCACATTTTTCCATGACATATTTGGGCTCCGAATTAAATCATATTATATTTTCATTTGGGCATTTAAATGCTATAAAATATTTTAAATGCTCAAATAATCATAAACTAAAATGTTTACTATTGGATATATTATAAACAGTAGCCATGATTAGTTTCATGATTTTTGGAAATGTCTTAGCATTTTAATTAAGTTAAAACAATTGCCATGTCAGCCCGGCCACCTACCTTTGCAGCCCACCAGGGGCATGCTTGTCTTCCTCCCCTTGCCAGCGCACGAGCAGCTCGGTGGCGAGCACCGACATTGTGCCTGGCCACCTCCTGCTTGCTGCCGCCTCCCCGATGTTGCCCAGGAGACGCCACGCGCCCCCCAGGCCCTCTCAACCTCTCCCCGAGCTCCCCTCCTCCTCTGGCTCTCTCGCACGCAAACCACCGAGTGCTGTCGTTGCCGCCGACGAGCGCAACCGCAGCCATCGCCACTCCCTCGCCTCTCTGTGATGTCCAGAGGCTCCGCCCCGACGCCACGGAGCCCCAAGACGAAGCACGCGCCAGCGGAACGCCAGAAGCGACGCCATCATCCTCATCCTTGCTGTCAGACGCCAGAGATCCCCCTCGCCGCCCCGCTCGCTCCGGCACCTCCCCGAGCTCGCTGACCTTCCCTACATGATCACCGTGAGCTTCTGCTCCCAACCCGTCTCTCCTCCCACTCAATTCCTTCCTCTAACCCCGCCGGCCACCATGGCCGAAGCTCGCCGCCGCCTGCCTTGTCGTGCGCCGCCACTGCAGCCCGCGCCCATCGTTGCTGGGCATGGCAATGAGCTCCTGGTGCTTCCAGGAGGCCGCCTATCCCTTTTGCCAGCTCGCTCGTGCCCCGTAGCACCGCTGCCCGCGTGTACCCGAGCACTGCCGCCGCCCACCTGGACGCCGGTGACGCTGCAACCCTCCCCTGCAGCTGCCACTTGCAGCATCCGACGCGCCTCGACGCGCTACTTCCGTAGAGCCCAGCCGCGCGAGCTCCTGTCGCCGGAGTTGGCCGGACGGGCAACCCCGTCGTGTCCTATTTAGCACCGGCGGCTAATCGCCGTTTTGGATGACATGGCACGTCATTAGCCGCTAATGACCCCGACTAATTAACCCCCTCTCTCACTGACACAAGGGCCCCACGCCTAATTAACACCGGGCTTATTTTCTGTTTTGTTTAGTTTATAACCCAGCAGGACCCACCTGTCATTGACCTAGGATGCACTGGGTCACTGACCAGTGGACCCCACTGGTCAGGTTTGACCTGGATGGAGCCTGCTGACCTGCTAAGGTCAGCATGATGAAATGCTGATGCAATAATGTAATTTCTGGATTTATTTCTATTCAGGAAATTCCACAAAATGTTATTAACTTCTAAAAATCATATAAAATCAACCGTAGCTCAGAATGAAATAATCTATATATGAAAAATTATCAGAAAAATTCAAGGAATCTGTTTATGGCATTTTCATGCATGTTAGGACAACTTATGGCTGCTGTTTAGGCCAATTCATATAAATGGAATTTAAACTCTCACACATGGAGTTTGAATTTGAACCTAGGGTTCAAACCAACTCCATTTAACATGTTGCTAGTTGCATTAGCTCAAACCACAGCATATTGACATGTCATGATCATGCATCATCTTGTGCATTGCATTGATTGTGTTTCTTTCTCTGTTGCCGGTATTTGTCCCCTCTCAATAGACGTGGTTTCGATGATGAGATCGATGACACCGATGAAGAACTATAATTATCTTTAGGAGTGCCAGGCAAGCAAAAACCCCTTGTTCATTCCAATACAAACCCACTCTCTCGCCCCTGCTCTCTTTTACTGCATTAGGACGACAATGATTCAACTGTTACATGCTGCGGTAGTCGAACCCCTTTCCTTTGCATGACCTGTCATTGTCACAGTAAATAGATGAAACCCACTAGCATGAGTAGGAGTTGTTTGAGCCCTGATGTGCCTACTCATTCATGTTTGCTTGTCATGCCTGCTATTGCTTAGAGTTGTGTCAGGTCTGATTCATCGGGGATGAATTGGAAAGTTGTGAACATGTCCTACTTTGTGTGAGCTAAGTGTGTGAACCTGATTTGGTAAAGGTAGCGGTGAGAGGCCATGTAGGAGTACATGGTGGGTTGTCTCATTGAAACCATTCTCAGGAACTGAGTTCTGTGTTTGTGATCCATGAAATAGCTACTACCACACATTGTGCCCTGAAATATGACCCCGCTCGACTTACTGACCCCTCTTGTCCTCTGCCCAGGAGCTGCAACTAGTTTCTGGTGTTTATAGGATATGTGTTGGCGGCCGTGCGTAGCGCTGACCCTAGGGGTGGGCTAGGATGTGGTAGATACACCGTGGCCCGGTGTACCGAGCACCCGTTTGGTGTCTCGGGAACCCTGCACACATCGTTTGGGGCTGTAAGCGAAACTCCGGCCGGATCTCCTCACGGATGGAACCCGAATAGGCGATAAACCTGGACTAGAGACTTGTGCAGTTAGTCAGGTCGTGGTCTACACCCACGTCGGCTTTCGCTTGAAGTCTGCCGAGCACATGTCGTGTGCAGGCGCTAAGTGGTGGAAACATGTGTGACGAAGTACACCCCTGCAGGGTATAAAACTATTCGAATAGCCGCGTACGCGGTAAAGGACTTCTGGGTTGCCTATAACAGTTCATAGACAAGTGAAAGTGGATACTCTAAAATGCGCAAGATAAGCGTGAGTGCTATGGATGGCGTTCTCGTAGGGAGACGGGAGCGGATCCATAGTGGTGTATTAATATGGTGAATATGTGGACTCGTGTGCGCCACCTCAAAAGAGTTACTTGCAGTCATAGTTTAAGATAGCCACCGAGTCAAAGCTGGCTTGCTGTAGTTAAACTCCACCACCCCCTGTTGATACCGATGCATATGTAGCTAGTTCTGATGTAAGTCTTGCTGAGTACTTTTGTACTCACGTTTGCTTAATTTATGTTTTGCAGGGAGACTTCAGTCTCTCTAGTAGTTTCGCGTGGACTTCGATGTTTAGCTTGATACCTCAACTACGATCTTGTGCCCTCGGCAGGATCTGGTAGATAGTCAGGCTTCTCAGCCTTTTTCATTTGTAGATGTCTGTACCCAGACATGTTAAGCTTCCGCATGTGCCTTCATTTGTATGCTCTGAATGATGGGTCATGAGACCCATGTTTGTAATATCTCGCTCCTCAGACCCTAATGAATGAATACTTGAGTTGTAGAGTTATGTTGTGATGCCATGTTGTATTTACACATATCGAGCAAATTGTGTATATGATTGAAATGCTTGGTATGTGTGGGATCCGACAATCTAGTTGTTTATCCTTGGTAGCCTCTCTTATGGGGAAATGTCATCTAGTGCTTCCATGAGCCATAGTAGTCCGCTACAGCCCGGTTCACCGGAGTCCTGCTAGCCCAGCACTACTGCTCAGGACACTTGACTAGCCGGCATGTGTTTCACTTCGTTCCTGTGTCTATCCCTTCGAGGAAATGTCACGCGGTGACATCCGGAGTCCTGCCGAGCCTGCTACAGCCCGGGTTCTCGGAGTCCTGTTAGCCCAGTGCTACAGCCCGGATTCACACGCTGCTGACCGACATGCTTGATGTGATTCATGTATGCATGTCCCCATAGGTTAGTGCCGCTTTGGGTTCACGACTAGCCATGTTGGCCCGGGTTCTCTGTCATATGGATGCTAGCGACACTATCATATACGTGAGCCAAAAGGCGCAAACGGTCCCGGGCCATGGTAAGGCGACATCCGTGGGAATACCATGCGTGAGGCCGCAAAGTGATATAAGGTGTTACCGGCTAGATCGATGTGACTTGGAATCGGGGTCCTAACAGATCCCGCTCGGGCAAGGAAACTTCCCTCTTAGTCTTCCGGAAGCTGCTTGTGCACTAAAGGGAGCCCCGCGAGCACCGCGCCTCGTGGGCTCTTACTAGAGCTCGTGCCGCTCACCTCCTGGCCTTAACCACGGCATCGCAACCTGGCATACCAGCGGTGGCTGAAGCTTGCCTCGGTATTTGGTCCTGTCGGCGTAGAGGACTAAGCTTCCGCGAGAGTAAAAGGGGGGAACCATGCCAAAGTGAGAAACGCAAACACATCATAAGTAGGAGACACAAACATTAAGGCAAAAGTGGATGGTGTGCCTCCCCTCCGAGCGACAGGCGCGGGTGATCGCGCCCCATCCATGGGTCATGAAGACGTTGCCGGAGTGGACGACCTCGACCTCCGCCTCTGAAGCTTGGCTGCAGCAGCCATCGTGCTGCAGCCACAACTCGACGGGCCCCTTCAGCGGTATCTCCCCCGCTAGAGACCGTGGCAGCCAGATCCACGTGCGCGGTGGCATGGACGTCCATACTACGAACTCGCAAGCCATGTCGTGTGCATGGGAATATGGGCAAGGTGGTCGCACGGCCACCGCTTGTCCCCCTCCACGGCTCTGTCCCCCGCGGCTCCTGCGGCCACTTCCGTGGGCGGAGCTATGCGCGTGAACATCGGCAGAAGCCTGGTGGAGCACGTTCGTGCCAAGGTCGTGTTGCCATGGGCGCCTCGATGGCGTCGTGAGGGCAATCGTGCCTTTTTTCGGCGGGAGCAGTTCAAGCTCGACCTAAAGGGTTTTTCCTTTCTTCGTGGTGTATAACCTCCACACTGGCGCCATGGACGCTCTGGCAAGATGGCATGACTAAGAAGAAGAAGGAGCGATAAGCAAGAAGATGAAGATGGACTGGGGGGCTCCGCCTCCTCTTCCCTTTATAGCCAAAGGGAGGCTAACCACTGGCCTCTCACGCTCCAAGAAATGATGGTCTTTCTGCATGCGTCAGGCAGTTGCCAAGGCAGCATGGGGAAGTGGAGAAGCCCATGTATCATCAAGCGCCATGTGTCAGCTCGGTCCAAGAGCGATTCGGGCCTACGGTGCTTCACCCTTGCCCTTTGGCTTCACCTCAAAGCCAAGTCCGAGTGCGCCTTAGGCCCGGGAGCTACAGTCGGCGTTCTAGGAACTAGGGTACCCAGACTTGCCTGCCTGCGGCCCATGTGCGGCTCCACTGATGGCCTGGTATGACCCATCTACAACAAAATGGACAAGACCCTCGTGAGGGGCGAAGCCTCGTGAGGCAGACGACACCAAGACCTCCGGAGGGAGCGGCCACCCCAGGCGGCCTCCTGAGGAGCGGAGATTTCTATGCACGTGCCCAATCTCATGAGGTTGCAGTGACGCAAGCCATGAGGACCGAGGCCAGGCAAGCGCTAGCGGGCGCATAGGAGACAATTTTGTCTTTGGCGCTAAAGAGGCAAGGACGGGCATGGGTTCCCGAGGACTCAGGCAAATGTTTCCTTTCTAGTGCAATGAGACCAGGACCACCAGGATGGATGTCATCGTCGAGCCCACCATAGCGTCACAACCAGAAACTTTGCAAGCGAAGACCACCTTTCGTCAGGATAAGATCTACTAGTTGTCCCCTTTCAAATTGGCCATTATGGGATCCCTCCCCACTTACGTTTTGAGGGAAGAGGACCGAGGCCACTATAAGTATAGGTTAGCCACCACCATAGCGGGGGATCCCCCCTTCCACCCTCATCAGAGCAGACCTCGCAAGGTTGTTCTTCCCTTGTACTAGTTCATCCTGAGCCCCTCATGAGGCAAATCCACCAGAAAGCAGGAGTAGGGTCTTACACCGCAAGGTGCCCGAAACTGGGTAAACTGTTGTGTCCATCTTCTTCCCTGTCCTTCGAGCTAGGCCGTGGGGGTGATGAGCTGGTTGGTCGGAGAGGTTAGGTTCTTCGCACATGCCCTAGAGTTCAAACCTTCCTTGCGTCTGCGAAGCCCCGAATCTGCCAGTAACCAAGAAGAGATAAAATAATTTTGTTCATATGGCTTTTACTTGTCCATTCTAAGGGTTACGACCTACAGTCAATATGGGCTCTCATACCATCTGTAACGACCTGAACCTGGTAGATTTGATGTCTCTCTGCTCACTATGCTAGTCCCTGGATCAATAGCTAGCACACACAGTACAAGATTTAATATCAAGAATAAACCACATGTCATAATATTACATCATAGATCCGGAATTTATTATAATACATACCTGTGTAGCTCAAGGCTAGCATACAAAGGAAACACAGTGGAAAAGCAAGTAAAGTCTTCATGAAATCCATCAACACCACAGGCAAATGTCGAGTATAGACATTGTAACCCCACATTGTATCACTCACCCATCATATAAAATCTGCAACATGAAACGTTGCAGCCACAAAGGGTCAGTACATTGAATGTAGTGCCAAGTCACACAGGGAATTATACAACAAACCTACATCTATATGCAGGGTATATCAACAGGATATTGTAGTGGTTGTTTTGTGCAAAAGCTAATTTTCCCTAATAGCTACATGATTTAATAGTGAAATTTTAATTTGTTTTGCTGCAATTAATACATATGGTTGAACTGGGCAACATGATACCAACCTATACCCATTATTAAGTTTCCCAACAAATTTATTAAGTGTCACATCTATCAAGAGCTGCTCAAAATTGTCCATAATATGGGACACAACTAATCATGGTTAGTTTATACACTCTGTAAGGTCTGCACACTTTACCCACTGGACTCATCCCGAAGATTGAGACAAAGACTTTCAGAAGCAGTCGACTAGTCCCAAAGGAGGCTCGTCCCATCTATTTATAACTACATCTGTGGAACATCCGGGTAAGGTTTCCACAATTGATCAACTAAGTCAGAGCCCATATAGCCAGTGGCTATACATGGAAGCTACTAGTCACTAAGTCTGTCTAATCTTTTTTAGCCTAGACGACACCCATTTACATTCAGAGGGTATAAACCATCAAGTTCTTGAAACGACCCAACAATACCATTCGAGCGCACTTAGCCATTGTCATTCTATGATGCAACCCTGTCCGTCTATAGGTGAATTATGTATTTTGTTTTTACTCAAATTATATTATATATAGTCCTGACATAATCTTGATGAATACGCGAACCAATCCCCGTCTACATAGCATAGAAAGAATACACTACCATGGTCTACAAAAGGCTATACTAAGAAGAAACTTGCTAGCAGTAGCCTACTACCATAATACTCCTACACATGCATAATATAATATGGTGATAAATGATTACATGCATAAAAAATAGGATGAAGGATGATCGAAGTGTAATTTGCCTGGTACGTTTGATGGAGTGCTTCACACTCACAATCCTGATTATTCTACCCATCACGCTCCATGCAATCTATTACAAATCAGAGAATCCAAATCAATAACCATGCCATATACAAGAACCAAAAGAACAACAAAACAAATATGGCAAGGTTGAACAACATCAATATAGTTGGGCTTAATATATAATATAGGTGTGCATGGTGCTATAAGGTGACACATGAACGAAATCAACTCAAGAGTGTTAATAGAGGATGAACTATTGCTATACAAGATTACATCAAAGATAGTATAGAAGGGTGGCCAAGAGTATATGGAACATGACATAAATGTTGTTGGAATGATTGCATGTGACATACAAGAATTCACTTGCAAGCAGAATTTATGGAATAGGAACACTACAATGCAAGTTATAGCGGAACAAAGTTTGAATTAAATTTAAATTCAAACAGTCCAAAAGTATTTAAGTTTGAGTTTACAGGATTTGACCAGCAAGTATTTGGTACAACTATTCGTAGGCAATAAGAATCAATTGAATAGGATTTACATTTTGCAAGATATGGCCTCCGGAAGAGTGAATTCAAATTTGAATAAATTCAAATTCGAACAGTTCAAACGTGTGTAATTTTGGTTCTACCATATTCTCCTGGTCACTACGAGTACATAGGAAAAAGAATCGATGAATTTGTATATATAGACCATTATAGCACACTGCCACATGGCAAGATCTGATTCGCTGGTACCTGTTCGCAGGGAATAGCAAAAATGGTCGTCCGGTATTAGAGACAAAGAACGCAGAAGCGAGACTCACCATGATGAGGGGAAAACAGCAGCGGGTTCTGGCGGGGAGGGGGGTCTCCTCCGGCGGTCCTCCGGTGATGGAGAGCTGCAGCTCTACGAGGGGATGTGGAGGTAGTCCTGGTTGAGGCACGGCGAAGCAGGGTGTCCTCTGTTGGCGGCGGCGGCGGTGATCTAGTACGAGTCGTAGCGCTTAGTCTAGTGCTCCCCTCTGCAGAATAGAGGTTCAAGGAGATGTAGTAGATCATGGCAAAGACAACTGAGGGAGTCCTGGATTAGGGGGTGTCCGGATAGCCGGACTATAACCTTTGGCCGGACTCTTGGACTATGAAGATACAAGATTGAAGACTTCATCCCGTGTCCGGATGGGACTTTCCTTGGCGTGGAAGGCAAGCTAAGCGATACATATATGTAGATCTCCTCCCATTGTAACCGACTCTGTGTAACCCTAGCCCTCTCCGGTGTCTATAGAAACCATAGGCTTTTAGTCCATAGGACGAATAACAATCATACCATAGGCTAGCTTCTAGGGTTTAGCCTCTCTGATCTCGTGGTAGATCTACTCTTGTACTACCCATATCATCAATATTAATCAAGTAGGACGTAGGGTTTTACCTCCATCAAGAGGGTCCGAACCCGGGTAAAACATTGTGTCCCCTGCCTCCTGTTACCATCCGGCCTAGACGCACAGTTCGGGACCCCCTACCCGAGATCCGCCGGTCTTGACACCGACATTGGTGCTTTCATTGAGAGTTCCTCTGTGTCGTCACCTTTAGGCCCGATGGCTCCTCCGATCTTCAACAACGATGCGGTCCAGGGTGAGACCTTTCTCCTCGGACAGATCTTCGTATTCAGCGGCTTTGCACTGCCGGCTAATTCACTTGGCCATCTGGAGCAGATCAAGCTACGCCCCTGGCCATCAGGTCAGATTTGGAAGTTTGAACTACATGGCCGACATCCGCGGAGACTTGATCTTCGACGGATTCGAGCCACAGCCGGGCGCGCCGCACTGTCACGATGGGTATGACCTAGCTCTGCTGCCGAACAGTACCCTAGAGGCCGCGCCCGCATCAGCTCCGACCCTTAGCTCGGAGCAAACTGTGCCGATCAAGGATGGGTGGCTAGACACCGCCTCAGGGGCTGCAGTCTCAACGGCGATCGAGCCGAACACCAGCCTCATCCTCTACGAAGCCTATGACTCCAAGGTGCCGGACTCTTTTTCGGACTCCGAACCTTCCGCGCCCCTGCCAATCGAATCTGATTGGCTGCCGATCATGGAATTCACCGCCGCTGATATCTTTCAGCACTCGCCCTTCGGCGACATTTTGAATTCACTAAGGTCTCTCTGTTTGTCAGGAGAGCCCTGGCCGGACTATGGCCAAAAGGATTGGGATGCGGACGACGAAGAAATTCGACACCCACCCACCACCCACTTCGTAGCCACTGTCGATGATTTAACCGACATGCTCGACTTCGAATCCGAAGACAACGACGGTATGGACGACGATGTAGGAGACGAACATGAACCAGCGCCTATAGGGCACTGGAAAGCCACCTCATCATACGATATATACATGGTGGATACACCCAAAGAAGGCAATGGCGACGAGATAGCGGAGGATGACCCCTCCAAGAAGCAACCCAAGCGCCGACGTTAGCGGCACCGCTCTAAGTCCCACCAAAGCAAAAGTGGTGATATCGGCACAGGAGATAATAATACTCCGGATAGTGCCGAAGACAACAACAATCCTCTCCAGCAAGACTTAGAACAAGAGAATGGAGGAGCCAGCCCTCCTGAGAGAGTGGCAGATGGAGAAGAGGAGGATGATAATTACATGCCCCCTCCGAAGACGAGGCAAGCCTCGGCGACCACGAATTCGCTATGCCAGAGGATCCCATCGAACAAGAGCGCTTCAAACGCCGGCTTATAGCCACGGCAAATAGCCTTAAGAAAAAACAGCAGCGGCTTCAAGCTGATCAGGATCTGCTAGCTCATAGATGGACTGAAGTCCTCGCAGCTGAGGAATATAAACTCGAGCGCCCCTCCAAGAGTTACCCAAAGTGCAGGTTGCTACCTCGACTGGAGGAAGAAGCATATGATACGGCTGATCGGCCACCTTGTGGCCGCGATAGAGAGGCATTCCAGCCAAAAACTCAGCCTCCACCCCGACGCCATTCAAATAAAAAGGCATGGGGAGATACGCCAGACCTGCGAGACATATTGGAGGACAAAGCAAAGCATGCAAGATTGATCTACGGATCACGAGGGCGCGCCACTCTGTGAGATGATAAACGTCACGCCGGATACAATAAAAGCAAATCCGGTCGGGCCGAACACAGCGGGCAAGACCCATTCGAGCTGCGTCGCGATATGGCCCAATACAGAGTCGCTGCACACCCCTTATGCTTCACAGACGAAGTAATGGATCATCAAATCCCAGAAGGTTTCAAACCTGTAAATATTGAATCATATGACGGCACAACAGGTCCCGCAGTATGGATCAAGGATTTCCTCCTCCACATCCACATGGCCCGCGGTGACGACTTACACGCCATCAAATATCTCCCACTAAAGCTCAAGGGACCAGCGCGACATTGGCTTAACAGCTTGCCAGCCGAGTCCATCAGCTATTGGGAAGATCTGGAAGCCGCATTCCTCGACAACTTTCCGGGCACTTATGTGCAACCACCTGACGCCGATGACCTGAGCCACATAATTCAGCAGCCAGAAGAATCTGCCAAACAATTCTGGACACGGTTCCTACAAAGAAAAATCAAATCATCAACTGTCCAGACACAGAGGCCCTAGCAGCCTTCAAGCATAACATCCGTGATGAGTGGCTTTCCCGACACCTTGGACAGGAAAAGCCGAAATCTATGGCAGCCCTCACGACACTCATGACCCGCTTTTGCGCGGGAGAAGACAGCTGGCTGGCTCGTAGCAATAACATGACCAAGAGCCCTGGTAATTCGGATACCAAGGACAGCAATGGCAGGTCGCGTCGCAACAAGCACAAGCGCCGCATTAATAGCGACAACACTGAAGATACAGCAGTTAATGCCGGATTCAGAGGCTCTAAGCCCGGTTAGCGGAAAAAGCCATTCAAGAGGAACACTCTGGGCCCGTCCAGTTTGGACCGTATACTCGATCGCTCGTGCCAGATAGATGGCACCCCCGAAAAACCAGCCAATCACACCAACAGGGATTGTTGGGTGTTCAAGCAGCCAGCAAGTTAAATGCCGAACATAGAGACAAGGGGCTGCACAGCGACGAGGACGAAGAGCCCTGGCCGCCGAACAATAGTGGGCAGAAGGGCTTCCCCCCACAAGTGCGGACGGTGAACATGATATATGCAACCCACATCCCCAAAAGGGAGCGGAAGCGTGCACTCAGGGACGTATACGCGTTGGAGCCAGTCGCCCAAAGTTCAACCCATGGTCCTCCTGCCCGATCGCTTTTGATCGAATGGACCACCCCACTAGAATCCGCCAGGGCGGATTCGCCGCATTGGTTCTAGACCCAATCATTGACGGATTTCACCTCACTAGATTCCTTATGGACGGCGACAGCAGCCTGAACCTGCTTTATCAGGATACAGTGCGGAAAATGGGCATAGATCCCTCAAGGATTAAACCAACAAAAACAACCTTTAAAGGAGTCATACCAGGTGTAGAGGCCAACTGTACAGGCTCAGTTACACTTGAAGTGGTCTTTGGATCCCCGGATAATTTCTGAAGCGAGGAGTTAATATTTGACATAGTCCCGTTCCGCAGTGGCTATCACACATTGCTCGGACGAACCGCATTTGCAAAGTTTAATGCGGCGCCGCACTACGCATATCTCAAGCTCAAGATTCCAGGCTCTCGAGGAGTCATTACGGTCAATGGAAACACCGAACGCTCTCTCCGAACGGAGGAGCACACGACAGCCCCCGCAGCGAAAGTACAAAGCAGCCTCTCAAGGAAATTCTCTAGTCCAGCTATTAAACGTCCAGACACCGTCAAGCGCGCCCGGAGTAACCTACAACAAGACCGCCTGGCATGTTCCGAGCAAGCGTAGCAATACAACCCCAACCCCAGCCCTCACAAAACTACGAAATCAGTACTACGCGTACATAACTACGCTCTGAAAATACCATGGGCACAGGGGGAGGGGCACGACCACGGCACGCCCAAAAATGTGGCTCAACCGCACTAGGGGCTCCTGATTTTGTCATTATTTCCTACTTTCAGGACTCCACTCTTCGGAAGGCCTGTCCGGCAGTACAACTGCCGAACACACGATGCAACAACCAAGGTGGCAGAAAGCTACGTCGAATTCCCAGGTGGTCTCTATAACGAGCAAAATACCTATCTTACATACCATCTCGCAGCTCGCCCCTAGAGGGGGACATGTCAAATAGTCCCATCTCTTGCTTATCACACTATTTGTATCATTCTGCTTTAACGCACCTTTTTGATTAAACAATGCATAACATCACGACTATTATTGCATTCTTGTTATATATATGCGTTCATTAACGACGCCTTGCAACCGTACACTTTGGTACGGCCAATACACCAGGGGCTTACGTACCCCCACAATATGGTGTGAAAAGTCCGAACACTTTCACAAGTGCGGCACCCCGAACTTATAGCATTATATGCATCAGCTCCGAATCATGTCTTTGGTCAAATGTTGGGTTTGCCCGGCTCCTATGTTTTGGTACCTTACGTTCCGCTCTATCGGCTAAGGTAGCGCTAGGAGAACTACTACGATTGTGCCCCGGTTCTGCCGGGCTGAGCACCTCAGTAGAGAAAGCTAAAACTGACTGTCATGATAAGGCGAGAGATTAGTCGTTGTTCGGCGAGGTTTTCGAGTCCCTAAAGACTTATGCCGCTTAGGGCGAGGGGTCGGCCCTGTCCGGCTTAAAGGCGTGTATAGCGCCCCGAATTCGGCCTTCCGAATACGAGGGGCTTCGCCAAAATTTAAAATTATAGAATTCTATGGCTAAGTGAGAGTGATAATGCATTATTAGTCTTGTTGCCTTGTTCGTTGTGCTGAGCACCTCCCTCGAAGGACCCAAACATGGGAACAAGAGTGCTCAGGTTTATCCCGAACACCCCAGCACTCGTGGCATGGGGGCAGAAGCCGAGGACTAGCCATCTCTCAGATTGGATAAACAGCCAAACAGAAGGTAATATT
Source organism: Triticum aestivum (assembly GCF_018294505.1). Taxonomy (NCBI): domain Eukaryota; kingdom Viridiplantae; phylum Streptophyta; class Magnoliopsida; order Poales; family Poaceae; genus Triticum; species Triticum aestivum. Next base: position 316,924,609 of record NC_057809.1, on the reverse strand, counting down.
TTAAATTCACACAAGCGTTGCATAGCTCATATGAAACAAGTTTTCATCATACAGGATCACACGAGCAAGTTTACTCAAATATTACATCGTTGGAACATTCGTCTGCTTCAAGACGGGCACCCTTCTGGACACCCTCATAATGTTGCATCATGTTTAAATTTCGGGGGTGTCACATTCCTACTTCTAGTCTGCTCTGGGTTAGCTAGTCTTGTGTTGCATCATGTTTAAATTTCTCTTAAACCTGAAATGGGGATCAATAAACCCCAGCACCCCCCTGAAAATACCAGGTTCAACTGAAAAACATTTCAATGAATCGAAAATGCCTTCCACAAATGTTCATCATTTTTGAATTGGTCTAGAACCTCTCCCAAAAATGGTGCACATTTTCTAGGCCATTCTGGATTTTTGAATTAAATTATATAGTATTGCATTTGGGCATTTAATTGCTAATGATATTTTAAAAGCTCAAATAATCACAAACTAAAATGTTTGCTGTTGGAAATATTCCAAACAGTGACATGGAGAAGTTTCATGATTTTTGGAGATACGCTGTCATTTTTAATAAAGCCAAACACAATTACAGAAAATAGAAAACATAAAAGGAATGATAGAGAGAGGAGAAAACCTTACCTGGCGGTTACCTCCTGGCAGCCCACCTGGCCCAACTCCAGCTGGCTCAGCCCACCGCAGTTGCCACCGTCTTCAACCTCCTACCAGTAGGCAGGAGGGCGTGTGCCCGACGCGCGCCAGCACGCGCGCGCCACCTCCTGCTTGCTGCCGCCTTCCCGACGTCGCCCTGGAGATGCCACGCACCTCTCTGCCTCTCTCTCGCTCTCTGGTTCTCCCCCCCCCCCCTCGCTCCTCTGCTTTCCCTCCCCATGGCCGAGCATGCCCACCGCCACCGACGCCATTCGCCGTGGCCAGAGCCACTGCCCCGCCTCTCCTCGTGTCAAGAAGAACCACCCCGTCGCCCTACTCCTCCTCGCCGAGCCGCACGGGTCGGGAAGCCCTGCTTCATCCTGAACGCCGCCGTCTTCTTCCGCGGGATCTGGTGATCCCCTTCGTCGCTCCGTCATCTGCAGGCCTTCCCCGAGCCCGACGACTACTTCAATCAACGCGCTGTGAGCCTCCGGTCACTTTCCCCCTAACGTCGCGTCCTTTTGCACACGTAGCCGTCGTGTTCATCGAGGCCGAAGCTCACCTCTGCGCGAGCTCGTCGCCGGCGTCAGTCCGGTGACCCTTGGGTCATGCTAGCATGCCCAACAGCCTCGTTAGCACGTGCAGCTGCCGTAGATGCCAAGCAACGCACGCCTTGCTCACCGTAGCGATGAATTCGTCGACGCCCGAGCTCCGGTCGCCGCTGACCTCGACACCGTCTTCGTTTTCGGCCGCCCCAGCAGGTGCTACTTGCACCGTTGGATGCACGCGTTCTCTAGCAACGCGTAGCTGCCCTCCGCCACGGGTTTGGTCGCCCATGGGCGAAACCCGAGCCGTTCCGCCGTCACTGACCTCGCCGGCGGCTAACTCCGGCTGTGCTGACGTGGCACAGCCATTAGCAGCTAATTGTGCCATTAATTAACCTCCGGTGAAACTGACAGCCGGGCCCCACATCCTAACTAACTGGCTAACTAAACTAGATTAAGTTTAATCTAATTACCCTGGACCCACATGTCAGCATTGACTGTGCTGACGTGTCCATTGACCAGGCCCCACCTGTCATTGACACGAAACAGCACTGTGCCACTGACTAGTGGACCCCACTGGTCAGGTTTGACCTGGACCATGCCCCGTTGACCTGCTGACGTCATGATGATGTTAGGCCGACGCGGTAATCTATTTTCTGGATTATAAATAAATCAGAAATGATTTATTTATTTCAGAAAATATCCTAAACTTCTAAAAATCATATAAAATCAACCGTAACTCCAAATGAAATAAATTATATATGAAAAATTATCAGAAAATTCAAGGAATCCATCTGTACCATTTTCATGCATGTAAGAACAACTTAAGGCCACTGTTTAGGACAAATCAAATGAATGGTATTTAAATAGCCACATGTTGAGTTTGAATTTGAACTTTGGGTTCAAACCAACTTCATTTAATTGTGTTGCTAGTTGCATTAGCTCAATCAACAACATATTTCCATGTCATTATCATGCATCATGTTGTGCATTGCATTGATTGTGTTCCTTCTCTCTTGTCGGTGGTAGTCCCCTCTCGATAGACATTGTACCGACGCTGTGATCGTTGACACTGATGAAGACCCAAGGATATCTTCAGAAGTGCCAGGCAAGCAAAACCCCCCTTGTTCATTCCGATACAATCCCACTCTCTCGCTCCTCCTCTCTTTTATTGCATTAGGTCAACAATGATTCATCTGTTACTTGCTGCCGTAGTTGAACCCCTTTCCTCTGCATGACCTGTCATTGCCACAGTAAATAGATGAAACCCACTAGCATGAGTAGGAGTTGTTTGAGCCCTGATGTGCCTACTCATTCATGCTTGTTTGTCATGCCTTCTATTGCATAGAGTTGTGTCAGGTCTGATTCATCGGGAATGAATCGGAGATGTGTGAACATGTCCTACTGTGTGTGAGCTAAGTGTGTGAACACGTTCTGGTAAAGTGTCAGGACCCCGATTCCAAGCCACATCGATCTAGCTGGTAACACCTCATATCACTTTGCGGCCTCACGCACGGTATCCCACGGGTGTCTCCTTACCATGGCCCGGGACCGTTTGCGCCCTTTGGCTCACGTATATGATAGTGTCGCTAGCATCCATATGACAGAGAACCCGGGCCGACATAGCTAGTCGTGAACCCAAAGCGGCACAGACCTATGGAGACAGGCATACATGAATCACATCGAGCATGTCGGTCATCAGCGAGTGATTCCGGGCTGTAGCACTGGGCTAACATGACTTCGGGGAACCTGGGCTGTAGCAGGCTAGGCAGGACTCTGGATATCACCGCGTGACATTTCCCCGAAGGGGTAGACATAGGAACGAAGTGAAACACCTGCCGGCCAGTCAAGTCTCCTGAGCAGTAGTGCTGGGCTAGCAGGACTCCGGTTAACCGGGTTGTAGCGGACTACTATGGCTCGAGGAACACTAGACTACATTTCCCCATAAGAAAGGCTGCCAAGGATAAACAACTAGATTGTCGAATCCCACTCATACCAAGCATTTCAATCATACACACAATATGCCTAATATGAGTACATAGAACATGGCATCACAACAAAACTCTACAACTCAAGTACTTTATTTGAAGGATCCAGAGAGCCATACAAAACATGTTCATACAGATAGGGGTCACATGACCCGACACTCAAGTCATACAATCATACAAGCACATGCGGAAGCAACTAGTCGGAGTACAGACTCTAGAAAGAAGGAAGGCTTCTCGAAGCCTGTCTATCTACATAGGGCCCTCCATGGCCAGGATCACCACCTGGGTGGCTAGTCACTCGTCGACGTCAAGGTCTACGTAGAACCCATCGGAGGGGCGGTGTTGTCATCTGAAAATAGTAATTAAGCAAACATGAGTACAAAGGTACTCAACAAGTCTTACATCAGAACCTAATATACATGCTCATTCTCAAGAAGGTGGTGGGGTTATTGCAGCAAGCCAGCTTTGACTCTTGGCTAAGCTATCCTACGGAACTTCATTAGTAAAATAGTTTTCGCACACAAGTCCACTACTCACCAACACAATACTCCACCGGGGATCCTCCCTCGTCATCCTACGAGAGGGCCATCCTCGGTACTCACACTTATCTTGAGTCTTTTAGTAGTATCCATTAACTTGTCTATGAACTGTATAGGCAACCAAGTAGTCCTTTACCGCGGACGCGGCTATTCGAATAGTTTTATACCCTGCAGGGGTGTACTTCGTCACACATGTTTCCACCACTTAGCGTCTGCACACGACATGTGCTCGGCAGACTTCAAGCGAAAACCGACGTGGGTGTAGACCACGGCCTGACTAACCTCACAAGTCTCTAGTCCAGGTTTATCGCCTATTCAGGTTCCATCCGCAAGGAAATCCGGCCAGGGTGTCCTCAACGGCCCCAAACGATGTGTACAGAGTTCCCGAGAGACCAAACGGGCGACTCAGTACATTGTGCCACGGTGTATCTACCGCATCATAGCCCACCCCTAGGGTCAGCGCTACGCACGGCCGCCAACACATTACCTACAAACACCAGAAACTAGTTGCAACTACTGGACAGAGGACGAGATGGGTCAGTAAGTCGAGAGGGGTCATATTTCAGGGCCCAATGTGTGGTAGTAACTGAATCTTAAATCACGCATACAGATCTCAGTTCTTATGGACGGCCTCAATGAAACAACCCACCATGCACTCCTACATGGCCTCTCATCAATACCTTTACCAGAACATGTTTAACACATCCCTCACATTACCGACATAAGCATTTCACCCTAGCCCATCACCCAAATGAACCTGACCTGACACAACTCTAAGCATAGCAGGCATAGCAAGGTAGGAATCACATACATGGCTCAATCAACTCCTACACATGCTAGTGGGTATCATCTAGTTACTGTGGCAATGACAGGTCATGCAGAGGATAAGGGTTCAACTACCGTAGCACACAACAGTTTGAATCGCGTTGTCTTAATGCAGTAAACAAGAGCAGAAGCGAGAACCTGGGTTTGTATCGGAATGATCAATGGGTTGCTTGCCTGTTGTAGAGGTAGTAGGGTACTGCCCTTCAGACGGATACTCGGGGTTATCCTTGTAGGCAGAACCTACCACGAAAGACACACCGAACATAATCAACTCATGGCAATATGCAACAATATGATGCATGCTATGACATGGCAAGATGAAAGTGTCTTGGCCTAATGCAAGCTAAAACAGAAGGGAATGAACTCATTTGAATCAAAGATTCAAATATTAGCTCATTAAACATGGCCTTATTAGTGCATTACATTATTCTGCTTAAACAGCAAGGTAAATTTGTTTTGTCATGCATGAAACCATTACAGATGGATAGATTGAACTTTTCTGATCATTTTTCATATATAAATCTTTGCATTTGGAGCTATGGTTGATTTTCTATGATTTTCAGAAGTTTTGACTATTTTTTGGAATTTCCTATTAAAGAATAAATCCAGTAATTGAATTAATGCGTCAGCACTGCGTCACTGTGACGTCAGCGGGTCAAAGGCGCCAGCCTATGTCAAACCTGACTGGTGGGCCCCTTCTGTCAGTCTCTCAGCTAACTAACATAGTTGGTTAGTGTTTAGTTAGCACTAAACTGGGTTAGTTAGGCTCTGGGCCCACATGTCAGTGAGAGAGGGGTAGTTAACGACGTCATTAACCTCTAACAAAGTGATTAGCCCTAATTTAAACTAATCTAAATTAGTTAGGAGCCGGCCCCACCTATCAGTGTCTCAGGCGGAGTCAAACTAGGGTCAAACCCCTGGTCAGCGGGGTTAATCCCGCCGGCGTTGAGTCGCCGGCGAGGCCGAGACGGTGAAGGGCTTCGGAAATCGCCCATAGGCGACCAAATCGACCGCGGTTTGGTCCTACGCATAACTGGGGCTCGCGCGCATCTAGTGGGGCAAGTGGGAGGAGCTAGGGTGGAGCAAGCTCGCCGGAGTCGAGCTCGTGGCGGCGGCCGGAGCTCGGCCGTTGGTGGTTTTGTTGCTGCTGCGAGCTAGGGGGAAAACGGACGTGCTAGCGAGGCGCTGTGAGGTGCGGGGAGTGCGTTAAGCACCCGCGCTTGACCAAATGGCCACCGGAGTGACGCCGACGTCGAGCTCGCGCGGCGGCATGCTACGGTGAGAAAGGGGGCGGCGTCTACGGCGAGCAAACGAAGCAGGGAAGAGGGGGGATCGATAGAGGAGCTCACGGCGGTTGCAGAGCGCGTCTCCGCGGGCTCGGGGGAGGTCGGACGTCGTCGGTGCGTTGCCAGCGATCTCGGCGGACCGAGGAAGAAGAAGGCGTCAGGGAGGCGCTTGGAGGCGTCCGGCGTCGTGTTAGTCGATGAGGAGGTCGAGGACGGCAGCGCGGAGCTAATGGGCTTGTCGGAGGGGCGAGGGGGTGGCTCTGGTGACGACTACGGCGAACGGCAGCGAGGATCGCGCTCGGCCATCGTGGGAGAGGGTGAGGGAGACGAGGGGGGAGTGAGGAAGGAAGAGAGGGGGACGTGGGGGTCGGCGTGGCACCCCTGGACGTCTCCAGGGCGTCGGCAGAAGCAGGAGGTGGCCGGCGTGTGGCCGCGAGCGCCGGCCACGCGCTCCTCGTCCTCCTGGCGGGAGGAGGAGGACGACTGGCAAGGCCAGTCGGCTGGGCCGAGCTAGGTGGGCTGGGCCAGCACAGGTGAGGCCCAGGTGGTTTCCCTCTCTCTCTTTTTTTTGATTTGTTTCTGTTTTCTATTTTTTTCTGCAACTGTTGGGCTTTATTAAAAATACTAAAACGTTTCCAAAAATCCTGAAAATAATTGTGGGCTCTGTTTAGAATATTTCCAACAGCGAACATTTATTTCCAGAATTGTTTGAGCATTTAAATTATTTTATAGCATTTAAATGCCCAAAATCAAATACTTATGATTTAATTCAATGACCTTCTATTGACCTAGAAAATTGTGCACCAATTTTGCCAGAGGTTCTAACCCAAGAGAAAGAGGGTGAACTTTTTAGAAGGGCGTTTCAGGTTCATTGAAAATAATTTTAGTAAACCCTAGTTGTTTCCAGGGGGTGCTGGGGGTTCTGCCTTCCCCATTTCAAATTTAAGAGGAATTTGAACATGATGCACACTCTAATGCTTGAACTAACTAGGGTGTGACATAAAGGTAGCGTTGAGAGGCTATGTAGGAACTGAGTTATGTGTCTGTGATCCATGAATAGCTACTACAACTCATTGGGATCCTTAATTGACCCTCTCGGCTTCTTAATCACCCTAGTACTCTGTCCAGAAGTTGCAACTAGTTTCTGGTGTTTGTAGGTTATATGTTGGCGGTCGTGCGTAGCGCTGACCCTAGGGGTGGGCTATGATGTGGTAGATACACCGTGGCACGGTGTACCGGGCGCCCGTTTAGTGTCTCGGGAACCCTGTTCACATCGTTCGGGGCCGTATGTGGAAACCTCGGCCGGACTCCCTGCGGATGGAACCTGGATAGGTGATAAACCTAGACTAGAGACTTGAGTGTTTAGGTAGGGCGTGGCCGACACCCTCGTTGGGCTTCCGCTTGAAGGTTGCCGAGTATATGTCGTGTAAACGACGGTAAGTGGTGGGAGCGTGTGTGAAGAAGTACACCCCTGTAGGGTTATCATTATCTATTCGAATAGCCGGATTCCTGGGATATGGAAACTTGGACCCCTTGCATAGTTCACAGATAACTTGAAGTGGATACTCTAAAACTTGCAAGATAAGTGTGAGTGCTATGGATGGCCTTCTCATAGGGAAACAGGAGCGGATCCATAGTGGTGTATTGAATGGTGAATATGTGGACTCGTGTGCGCCACCTCAAAAGAGTTGCTTGCAGTTGTAGTTCAGGTTAGCCACTGATTCAAAGCTGGCTTGTTGTAGTTAAACTCCACAACCCCCTTTATTGATACCGATGCATATGTAGATAGTTCTGATGTAAGTCTTGCTGGGTACATTGTTACTCACGTTTGACTATTTTACGTTTTGCAGAGAGACGTCAGTCTCGCTAGTAGTTCCGTGTGGACTTTGACATTTAGCTTGATACCTCAGCTACGATCTTGTGCCCTCGGCAGGATCTGGTAGATAGTCAGGCTTCTTAGCCTTTTTCATTTGTAGATGTCTGTACTCAGACATGTTAAGCTTCCGCATGTGCTTTGATTTGTATGCTATGATTGTTGGGTCATGAGACCCATGTTTGTAATATCTCGCTCATCGGAGCCTAATGAATAAATACTTGAATCGTAGAGTTATGTTGTGATGCCATGTTGTATTTACACATATCGAGCATATTGTGTGTATGATTGGAATACTCGGTATGTGTGGGATCCGACAATCTAGTTGTTTATCCTTGACAGCCTCTCTTATGGGGAAATGTAGTCTAGTGCTTCCATGAGCCATAGTAGTCCGCTACAGCCCAGTTCACGGGAGTCCTGCTAGCCCAGCACTACTACTCAGGACAATTGACTAGCCGGCATGTGTTTCACTTCATTCCTGTGTCTGTTCCTTCGGGGAAATGTCACGCGGTGACATCCGGAGTCCTGCCTAGCCTGCTACAGCCCGGGTTCCCGGAGTCCTGTTATCCCAGTGCTACAGCCCGGATTCACACGCTGCTGACCGACATGCTCGATGTGATTCATGTATGCCTGTCACCATAGGTTGGTGCCGCTTTGGGTTCACGACTAGCCATGTAGGCCCGGGTTCTCTGTCATATGGATGCTAGCGACACTATCATATACGTGAGCCAAAAGGCGCAAATGGTCCCGGGCCATGGTAAGGCGACACCCATGGGAATACCGTGCATGAGGCCGCCAAGTGATATAAGGTGTTACAGGCTAGATCGATGTGACTTAGAATCGGGGTCCTAACAGGGGGTGCGATGCTCCTTGCCCTGCGGCGGGCCTTCCTTGATCAGCTTCACGGCGTCTAGCTTGGCCCACTGCACCTTCACACGGGCGAAAGCCCGGCATGCACCTTCGATGCAGACGGACCGCTTGACGACCTCCACCTGTGGGCAGGCATCTACAAGCCGCCTCACTAGGCCGAAGTAGCTGTTCAGAAGGGCGTCACCAGGCCACAGCCGAACTATAAGGCCCTTCATGGCCTGTTCGGCCGCCTTGTGCAGCTCGACCAGCTGCTTTAGCTGGTCTCTCAGAGGCGTTGGGTGTTCGGTCCCAGTACACTGAGACCATAACAGCTTCTTCGTTGAGCTCCCGTCCTCGGCCTGGTAAAATTGTGCGGCATCCGACACGCTGTGGGGCAAATCTGTGAATGCTCCTGGAGAGCTCCGAATCCAGGTAAGTAATCGATAATTTACTTTTACATGCTTGCTCTGCATATAGAATGCCTTACCCGTCGTTGTCTTCTTCATTGCGTCGATCTCCTGGAGGGCCTCTTGGGCTTCAGCCTTGGCACTTTTTGCGCCCTCAAGGGTCGCGGCAAGCTCAGACTCTCGCGTCTTCGAGTCAAGCTCCAATGCCTCGTGCTTCGTCACGAGAGCCTGGAGCTCTTGCTGCACCTCGCTCACCCGAGCCTCTTGTTTTTCCCGCTCGGTGCGCTCCTTGGCCGCTTCTTCGGCCTTGTTTAGCGATTGCTTCAGGGTCGCCACCTCGGTCCTGGCCCCTGGCAAATATACGATGATCCTGTCATTTTGCAATCGCGTCTTCTTTCATATATACATATCTATAGACAGGGTATTACTTACCCTTGTTCTCCTCGAGCTGCCTCTTGGCAAGGCCGAGCTCTTTCTAGGACCCCTCGAGGTCCTGCTTCAGTACGGCGACCTCCGCAGTCAGTGCAGCGGACGCCAGCAGCGAAGCCTGCATATGCATATTGACATACTTATATTAGACTCCTGTGATATTATTTGATCCTCTGTCCGGCTTTTCTTTGTGAACACCAAACAGAGCATCAGGGGCTACTGTTTATGCTGTAATATTTTTACTACATTCTAAAACACTTACCTCAAATCCTGTTAGAAGGCTGGCACAGGCTTCAGTCAATCCGCTCTTGGCGGACTGAACCTTCTGGACCACCGCACTCATAATAGTACGGTGCTCCTCGTCGATAGAAGCGCTTTGAAGCGCTTCCAGCAGATTGTCCGGCGCCTCTGGATGGACAGAGGTCACCGGCACAGGCGTCTTGCCCCTCTTAGAAGGAGGCCGCCTGCCCAAGCCCGGAACCACTGGAGGTTCCGGCGCGGTGTTCGGCTGAGGACCGAACTCGGAGCTCTCAGGGGCCCCGTCCCCTCGGCTCTTGGAGTCGGACGGTCGCCTTGAGGCGCCTCCGGGACTGTATCCCCTCGACCCGGTGCCTCTTGAGACAGAACCTCGGCGTCGTCAGCAGGATGAGGGGAGGTGGTGGTCGGAACTGGTCGCTATCCATGTCCGACGAGCCCAGGGAGCCGTCCGATGATACATCGATACTGGCTCGTGGCGGCCTGCATAATTATGTTTGGCGTTAGGAAAAGGAGTGCGACAAAGGAATGCTATGAGTTACTCTGGTATCCGAATACTTACGATCTCCCCAGGGGCTTGGCCCTGGGCAACCACTCGTCTTCGCCTTCGTCAGCGGCGGTGGAATTGTCCGGAAGGAGAGTCCTTCCCTTCTTGGACCCTTTGGCCCCCCTAGTTGGGGCGGCCTTCCTTTTCTTATCTCCCCCCGCTGGAGGGGGAGCATCTTCTTCTTCTTCCTCGTCTTCGGGGGAGGAGTGCGTCACAGGGTCATCGGACGGTGAGTCCGACGATGCCTGGCGTCGGGAACTCTTTCGGGTTCCCTTGGCGTTCTTGGTCTTCTCCGGCACCGTATAAGGAGCCGGAGTCAGCATCTTCGCCAGAAGAGCGTCCGCTGGGCATTCAGGCAAAGGAGCCGGACAGTTGATCTGTCCGGCCGTCTCCTGCCAGTCCTATCAAAGGTACGGGAGTTTAGATCCCGCATGGAGTCAATCTATAAAAAATAAATATCCTGTGAAAGGTAAAACAGCTTACTGCACTGGCTTGGCGCTTCGCTGAATCCGCGATCCTCAGTAATCGGAGGGGGGACCTCGGCGCTTTTGAACAGCACCCTCCAGGCATCTTCGTGAGTTGTGTCGAAGAGCCTGTTCAGAGTTCGGTGCTGCGCCGGTTCGAACTCCCACAAGTTGAAGTCCCGTTGTTGGCACGGGAGAATTCGGCGGTAGAGCATGACCTGGATCACGTTGACAGGTTTGAGCTTCTTGTTCACCATGTTTTGAATACATGTTTGGAGTCCGGTCAGCTCTCTCGAACTACCCCAGGACAGGCCCTTCTCTCTCCAGGAGGTGAGCCGCGTGGGGATGCCAGATCGGAACTTGGGGGCCGCTGCCCATGCAGGGTCACGCGGCTCGGTGATGTAGAACCACCCCGATTGCCACCCCTTTATGGTTCCACAAAGGAGCCCTCGAGCCATGTAACGTTGGGCATCTTGCCCACCATGGCGCCTCCGCACTCCGCCTGGCGGCCGCCCACAACCTTCGGCTTGACATTCAAGGTCTTCAACCATAAGCCGAAGTGCGGCTTGATATGGAGGAAGGCCTCGCACACGACGATAAACGCCGAGATATTGAGGATGAAATTCGGGGCCAGATCGTGGAAATCCAGACCGTCGTAGAACATGAGCCCCTGGACGAATGGGTGGAGAGGGAATCCCAGTCTGCGGAGGAAATGGGTAAGGAACACTACCCTCTCATGGGGCCCGGGGGTGGGGATGAGCTGCCCCTCATCTGGGAGCCGGTGCGCGATGTCGTCGGGCAGGTATCCGGCTCTCCTCAGCTTCTTGATGTCTCCCTCCGTGACGGAGGAGACCATCCACCTGCCTCCCGCTCCGGACATGGTTGGAGAAGGTTGAGGTGGGAAGTCCGGACTTGGGCACTAGAGCTCGGGTGTGCGAAAACGGATGAGCAAAGGAGGAAGAAGGCATGGATGGAAAGGTGAATCCTTATCCCTTTATATGGGCGGACGAAACTAAGCATCCCCACTAGCCTGGTAAAACTCGCTTATCCCCCAAGCGTTGTAATCGATGGCACGGTTGGGTTACCCACGCCCGTATTGATGAGAATCCCGTAATAAGGGCACACGATCTCTGCTTTGACAAGACGTGTCAAAAAACTGCCTCGAGTTATGTGCGGGGCTAGTTAAAGGAAACGGTTCGAATAATCACTGGGCCATGACATAACATCATGCTGCCAAAACAAGTCAGCAAATTAGATTTGCGAAAATATTATTCTCTCTACGGTGGTATGTGGAACTTATTTTAGAGCCGGACACTATCCTTGTGTTTAAAATCTTCTATGAAGTATTTGGAGGAGGAACCCGCCTTGCAATGCCGAAGACAATCTGCGCGCCGGACTCGTCATCATTGAAGCCTGGTTCAGGGGCTACTGAGGGAGTCCTGGATTAGGGGGTGTCCGAATAGCCGGACTATAACCTTTGGCCGGACTCTTGGGACTATGAAGATACAAGATTGAAGACTTCATCCCCTATCTGGATGGGACTTTCCTTGGCGTGGAAGGCAAGCTTAGCGATTCGGATATGTAGATCTCCTCCCATTGTAACCGACTCTGTGTAACCCTATCCCTCTCTGATGTCTATATAAACCGGAGGGTTTTAGTCCATAGAATGAATAACAATCATACCATAGGCTAGCTTCTAGGGTTTAGCCTCTCTGATCTCGTGGTAGATCTACTCTTGTACTACCCGTATCATCAATATTAATCAAGCAGGATGTAGGGTTTTACCTCCATCAAGAGGGCCCGAACCTGGGTAAAACATTGTGTCCCCTGCCTCCTGTTACCATCCGGCCTAGACGCACAGTTCGGGACCCCCTACCCGAGATCCGCCGGTTTTGACACCGACAACAACATAGAAGAAAGGAGGGGCTAGAAACCTTGGGTGGAGGAGAATTTCACCGACGGTGGGAGCTTCGGGAAGCTGTACTCGAGCGAGATCGGGATGGCACCCTAGGGCACGGGAGATCGTGATTTTGTGAATAATCGTGACACGAGGGGAAGGGGATTATTTATATGTGCTCCGGACTGGGCGAGGTACAGTAGATCGATCGGAATCGATCTTGGTTCGGGTCGGGCTATAGTGTCCGTGAAGAACACGAAGTAGGGAGAGAGATGACAAGGGGGCCTAGCGGTCAGTGGCAGAGAGAAAGAAAACAGGAGAAAAGATGTGATATGGTGCTGGGCTGTGGTGCTGCGCTGCACTAAAATGGGCCGGCGTGTAGCTGGTGTCGCCTGCAATTGCTTGCACGTGTGAGCGAGGGAAAATAAATGGGATGTGGCGGTGCAGCCCAATCTTTCCCTAATAATAAAGCACGGGATGAGTCTGTCGGGTTCACCCTCGCGGCGTTTTAACACAAAAGTCCTTCTGTTTTGTGGTAATTAAATCTGCAGTCCCTTTTTAAGTGAAATATCTGAAAAACGATTCGTTTCAGCCTAAAGCCCCCTAGCATTTGTAATATTCAACCAGGAGTCTGTCTTATCTGCTCCCTTTCCAGCGCGGCGGAGGACGAGAACGTGGGGGGCGGCGCCGCACTCCACACCACATACGCGTCGTCGTCCGTGCGGTCGCCGGCGGCTACCACGCCCTGGAGTTGGCGTCTAGTCCCTAGGCGTGCTCCTACTGGAGCTCCTCACCTGCAACTCTCTAATGTACGCGTCCCTGCAGGAGGGCGACAGCGGCATGTCCATCTCTCACAGGGCCACCACGCCTCCTCCCTCTCCCGCCCTGCTTCACGTTTGGCCTTGCAGCACCGGCGGCCATCCCCCATGTGCTCTTGAGCCTTCTCTTTCCCCGCCAGATCTGGGGCGACACCGACTAGCCCTGCCACCACCGCCACACCGGTGACCCCAGAGAAGCACGACCGTGCCCTAATCCTGGAGAAGTACGACAACGGCGACCCTGATCCGCCCCAACCATGGATCCAGCAAGATCCGCTGTCACCCAACGTCGGCGGTTTCGTGCACCGCATCCGACCGAGGCCGACGACGCCTGGCCACATCCAACCACCCCAGGCCGGATCCTGGGATCTCCACCTTCCCCGGACGCTACTAGCCACGGCCACCAGCCTCCCTATCCTGCAAAACGGCGCGGCCCCAGGAGCTTGGGTGCGGGCGGGGCGTCGTGAAGGAGGTAGGCTGGAGCTGCGGGAGGCGCCGATCTTCCCCAATCTAGTTCCTTCGGCCAGATTCATCACCTTTTAGTCTCTGGTGAGCCCGCTGGTGATGGTAACCGCGCACCGGCCCAGAATCCACTCCCTGTTTCTCCTCTAAGTGTTGTGTTGCACTGACGACGAGCAGCGCATGTCAATCTCCAAGCAGGTTAGTTGGGTCGTCGGTGCAGTTCTCGGGCACATGAGAGGAGGACGGCGTGTCGTTTCCCGGTGCATGGGAGTTTCATTTCGTCCATGCGACGTTGCAGTGGGGATGCATGCGGCATGCAATTTACTTGGTGTGGGCAGGAGGTTCTGCAGCTATCCCATGCAGTTCGCCGGAGGAAACAGGGCATTACCCTGGTGTAGTTCAGCTCAGGGAACGTAGCGGTCAATTTCTTTTTGGTGTTCAATTTTCTATGATGTTGACGATTGTATGACCGTAAGTATAGGGATGCAGATCATTTTTTGGGGGTCAAAAAGTTATGTGCAAAATAGGGGGAGCACCAAGGTAACCTCACCCAGGTACTGTCCCCGCAGACAATGAAAGTTAACAATTTCTTTGTATTTTTTAGTCCTTATTGATATAATCTACAGTTTTTTGTTTCGCGGTGTGCTGTCTCCATCGACGTAAGCTTCTCAATCTCTGACATCCCGCTCCCGTGTGTGATTTGGATTGAATTCGTAAATGTGTCCTTCTCCAAGAGAAATCAAGGGAGTGTCCGACCCTGGTTGGACTTCGCTCCTATGAGAAGGAAGGTCCTCGGTCAGAACCTCCATCAGGTTGCGTGCTTGGACCAGTAAATCCATCAAATCTCGGAGTACTTGGACCAGAAAAGCATCATGTTGCCTTTGAGTTCGCCGGAGGTAGAAGAACATCCATCGAACCGTCCAATGTCAGCAACAATGGCTACAACAGTGTTATGTAGCCCCTTGAAAGCCAAATCACTAATCTGGCCATTGAAATCAATGGTAGCCCCTGTTTCTATCCATGTTTCTCTGTCTGCCACCCATGTGCGAAGCTGTTCTTTTATTCGGTATATAAGCATCGAAAAAGTTTTTAGAAAAGTTTCAGTTATGTTCTATCTGCTTTCTTCAGAGTTTAGAAAGTTGATTCAAGTTTGTATTGCTTACACTAGATTCATAGATGCTACACTTCTGTTATTATGTTCAATATTTTTGCCTTCTGAGACTAAACAGTGTTGCTACTCTGCATCCAGTACACCTGCTCAATATTTGTAAACTCTGAATTTTTATTTACTTCGGATATTTCAGAGTAAATACGGAATTGCAACATAGAAAAATTTAATCCCTCACAAACTTTGCAGATTTTGTTTCAGTTTTGCAGTTCAATTTGCTTGCTTGTGTATATGTGCGTGCATACTGAGAGAGATGGAGAGATTATTCTATTCTAGCCGTCATATTTTCTGTGAAAATTCTGCTCCCCTCCACTCCATTTCCGATTGCTTGAAATCTGAATGTGAAAAGCAGTTGCAAATTGAGAGCAGCAGAGTAAATGTGCCTTACAGTCCCCCGTTAGGAAGTTATCAGCACTAGGCATGTGATTTTGGCAGGTGGAAGCTTTATTTTGGTGTATGGGCAAATGGTGCTGCCAAACTATGGAAAAAATGCATATATGTTGCGATCAGGAATCCATTAACTTATCTTAGTATCTCTTTTTGGTTTGATTTAAATATCATTTGTTTCATGCATTTAATTTGCCGCTCGGGTGTTTTACCTAAGATACTATAAGGATTACATAACTTTCTTTACCAATAACAGCACCTACGGTGGCAGGACATGCTTTCTATCTGCAGTTCTCCAACTAAAAGTCATCTCAAGTCAACGTGATATATAGAATCTCCTTTACATAACTAGCTGAAACTCACGGACTATGTATTATCAGATATATCACGCTAGCATCCTTGCAACCACAAACCTTGCAGACTTCTCTTTTCACATATATATCCAAACTTTGTAAACATTTCATTTCTATTTGTAAACTTGTTCTGTGTTTTTGTGTAGTCCGCCAAGAGAAAATAAAGTAGTGACCAAATATGCTTATATACTAATGCCTCGAGTTTCTTTTCCTTAAAAGTTTTGATAGTATATGTGTCTATTTTTTGACCTATTTTTGTTACTATTAAAAATCAGTTACATTTCTAAATTTTGTATGAAGCATATTGATGTTATGAAATTTGAATTCACGGTAATTTAGTTAGTCTACATTAATTATTAAACTCTCGCTGAGTATGTAACTATCACAATGTATGTTTCTCCCACTGAAATACTATTCCATGCACAACTACTCTTCCATCCGATAGCACTGCGGAGCTGAAGTAGGGACTGCCGAAGGATGTTAGGGTGTCTTCTTCACATCCACACTACATTGTAGGGAATTCTTTCTGTTTTTGTTTTGTGGAAGAGCCTAAGGCCGAATATTAAGTAACGCATGTCCTTACTAACTCACCTACACAGAAAAAGGCAATTACATTCAAATCCTTAGGAGAGCCTAACTCTTTCTCCTGAATCCATCGACGGTGCATCGTGAGCATAGCTCAACGGCGCCTCTGGGCAGCACCGTTATCTCGCTTCCCTATCCAAAACCCTAAGACAACCGAAAACATGTCGCCGCCAAGGATCCCGTCGCGCAACCCCCTTCTCCAATGACCAGGCTAAGGGCCACCATCCAAGATTGCCAATGCATCGGAGCTGAGCTGCCAGCCCAGACCATCCATCAATGCACACGTAACACCTAGCCCTCCCGCCATATAATTCACCCCACCAGGGCGCGCACCACATCTCTAAAGGACCTCCCTGCTACTGACGGAGCTGCACGAGCTTTTCAAGATGGTGAGAGGAGAAGAGGTGATCTTAGTTTTCATGTGGAGGCAGTTGAAAAGCAGACTTGTACCTCAACCTAAAGCATAGCTCCCATAGTGGCACGCGGAGCAGGTATTATGATGTTTTTTTGCCCGGTGCAATGCACAGGCATTTGTATTAGTGAATAGTAATGTTTGGCACACTGCCACATTACTATCAACCTAGTAATGCGTAGCCGAGTTAATAGTAATGCCGCGGGAGGAGTGCACAGATTCTTAACTCTGCTTACTATCCAACTAGTTCTATCCTAGAAGCTGAACTAGGAAATTACCCCTCTCAGCTTTGGAGATCTGTTGTGGAAGGGAGAGGTACCTTGAGATTGGGGCTTATTAAGAGAATTGGCACCAGAGAGGAAACTAGTATTTAGCTAGATAATTGGATCCTGCGGGACTTCAAGCTTCGGCCGGTCTGTCCAAAATAACTGAGTCCACCACAACAAGTATGCGAGCTAATTAACCAAGGGTCGATGTCTTGGAATATGGCAATATTAGGTGAACATTTCTTTCCTATGGACAAAGAAGCTATCTTAAATATTCCTATCAGCTCCAGATCATAGGAGGACTTTTGGTCTTGGCATTATGATAATAAAGGGGTATTCACTATGAGATCTGCGTATCGACTCCTATCCGCCAGAAAGCAGTAACGTACGAACTGGATTGAGCATAATGCAGGTCATTCCAATGGCAAGGCGGACAAAAAATCATGGTCCAAGCTTTGGGGCATCATGATACCTTCGAAGATTCAAGTTTTCGTGTGGCGCTTCCTAAAACATCACTGCCAATGGGCGATGTTTGACGTCATACGCAGATGGTGGAAACATCAAAGTGTGCAATTTGTAGCGCATCTATGGACTCATGGCGGTATTCGCTCTTTGAGTGCCGGATGGTGAAGTGTGTGTGGGAATTAGCGGATGAGTAGCTCATAGATGTTATCATATGAAATCGATCGGAAGATGCAAGGTTGTGGATTTTCTGGCTACTTGACATGCTCCCTCAAATGGATCTATGTCGAGTGTTCATCACAATGTGGGCGATCTGGTGGGCTAGAGGTCGAGCCATACACGATGAGCAATTTCAAAGCCCGACAAGTACACATTGTTTCATCAACAAATTTCTAGAAGAGCTTGATCTAGTTCCTGTACTAAATCAATCCAGGGACCTGCATGTGACACAAATAGAGATTCGCAAGAGAGTTTGAATTACTCCTATTAATCACGCGATTAAGGTTAATGTTGACGAGGGGCTGGCCAGGAATGGTGCAAGAGGTGTTGTAGTGGCAATATGCAGGGAAAGGAATGGACTGTACCTTCGTGCTTCGGCCGTTGTCTTTGACGGTCTTGTTGATTCGGCCACTTTGGAAGCTCAAGCTTGTAACGAAGCGCTGGCACTTGCAAGCGACCTATACATCGACTCTCTGTGCGTGGCTTCTGACAGTGCCGAGGTTATCATGAATATCTCAACAGAAGCCCCTTTCCATTATTTCATGATCTTGAGGGAAATCAAGCATTAGTGTAATTCCTTTCGTAAAAACTGAGTTCATCCATGAGAAGAGAGACCTCAATGGTTAAGCTCATGCACTTGCTAAAGCGGCCTCCTCTCTTGCTCCTAGGCGCCATCTGTGGCTGACAAACCTACCCGATAGCATATGTACTCCGACTCTTATTCAGTTCCAATAAAGGTTTACAAATTGCTCAAAAAAGTAATGTCTGGCAAAATAATTTCTACACAGCAAGTGTTTTGGCTAAAAGGAAAATACTAGGACATCCACAAAAAACAAATATAGTTACATACAACATAGTGAACATTTTTCTAGTCCAAAATACTTATATAAAATACATATAATATTTTCATAAACTTTAATTTGACAATTATATAATGTTCTACGAAATATTTGTGTACTCTTGAGAAAATTGAAATAATATTTAAAACATATCCAACTCACTAATATTGAAGGAGTCATATTACCTTCTCTCAATTGATTTTCGTTTTGGGTTGGACTGTTTTAAAAATTCAAAATCCAAATAAGAGAATATTCAATTATTCACAAATATTATTCTTTGAGGAAGTCATGTCATCCTCTCCCATATTTGAATTTGAAGTATTCTGAATATTCTCAAACCATAAATAATATCCAAAAGAATAAATGGGAAAGTCCTTTTATTCCCTCTCGATTTGAATATCCAGTTAACTCCAGAAGTTATCAAATCTAGCCAAAAATTAACTAAAAACTAGCACCACAAGCAAGTTTTTATTTAATCCTATTTAAATGATTAACATTCCAAAATTTGAAATTTTGGGGTGTTACAGAAGGGCCTTAACATTTACTTTTATGTTCTTTACTTTTATTGTTGAGTCATCATCTTCGCATACAAAGCACCAATTTTGAAAGCATTATTGTCATTGTTAGTTGAACATGCATTGAGTCTAACTAATATTGGATGTGAGCATGACTGGATCTCTTCTACCCTGAATTACAATGTTTAGTCGCTGCTTGAACTTCATAGATGCTCTACATTTAGGTTTTTCCCTCTCAGAAAGGGCTAGGGAGATACCATGTTATCATATTATATCATGATTGTTTTGACAAAGTATTGGCATCCAAGATATGTTATTATCACTCTCTATTTGATTATGTCATTGTCATGACTAAATATGAAACCTAAGTGTCATCATTCATATGGTTAGTTCATAATATTTTCTAAAAACATGAATACTAAGCTAAGCATATATACATCAACTAAACCAAAGAGTTTGTAAAGGTTTTTCTTTATCATTTTTGGTTTGTCAACTGAATTACTTGAGGACAAGCAATGGGTTAAGCCTGGGGGAGTTGATACGTCTAAAACATATCTACTTTTGCAAACACTTCTGCTCTTGTTTTGAACTCTAATTTGCATGATTGGAATGGAACTAACCTGGAATGATATTGTTTGTAGCAGAACTACCATGTTGTTATATTCGTGCAGAAGTAAAAGTTCTCGGATGGAGCTAGAACTCTACGAAGAGTTTTTCTAG
The DNA here is from genome assembly GCF_018294505.1 of Triticum aestivum. Taxonomy (NCBI): domain Eukaryota; kingdom Viridiplantae; phylum Streptophyta; class Magnoliopsida; order Poales; family Poaceae; genus Triticum; species Triticum aestivum. The sequence continues at coordinate 316,904,860 of NC_057809.1, read as the reverse complement.
AATATATAAAAGTACTGGTTAAAAGATTCACTACAGGGGGCCACCAGAGAGCCTCAAGCTCAGGTGACACCCCCTAGGCTTGCCACCCCAGCTTGTGGGATCGTTGAGCCTCCATTTTCCTTACCTACAACTCCATAAATATCGTCTCACAGAGAGAAAATTAGGGAGAAAGAATCATTGACTTTTATGATATGGAGCCGCCGACACCTGGTGTTCTTCATTGGGAGGGCTGATCTGGAGTCAGTTCGATGCTCCGGAGAGGGGGATTCATTGCCATTGTCATCATCCACTCTTCTCCATCAACGATTCCATGATGCTCACCATCGGTAGTGAGTAATCCATTTGTAGGCTTGCTGGACGATGATGGAGTTGGATGAGATTTATCATGTAATCAAGTCAATTTGGCTTGATCGCAAGTATCCATTATGTTCTTAGATTGATGTTGCTATGACTTTGTTGTGCTTAATGCTTGTCACTAGGGCCCCGAGTGCCGTGATATTTGATCTGAACCCTATGTTTTAATGAATACATTGGAGTTCTTCATCCTATCTGATTGTTATATGGACTTGTTATTGTTCTGGTCCGTATACCCTAAAGTGATAATAGTTGGGATACTCTCCGGGGATGACTGTAATTCGAGCAGTTCATGTATTCATCCTGTGTAAGTACCTTGTTTCGATTCTTTATTAAATGGAGGCCATAATATCCCTTAGTTTCCTTATGGACCATGATGCCATGGGAGGGTAGGACAAAAGATGTCATGCAAGTTCTTCTTATTAGCATGTATGACTATATATGGAATACATGCCTACAATGAATTGATGAATTGGAGCTATTATGTGTCGCTCTAGATTGTGATTGTTATATGATGAATGTGATCCAACACGAATATCTATCGTTGATGCAATGCCTACGCTTTACTCATATTGATCTTTGCTAAGTTACTACTATTGCTCCTACTATTACAATCACAACAAAACTGCTGTTGTTACTGCTCCTGTTACAACTGGTACTATCAAAACTATAAAACTATTATGCTACTAAATACTTTTCTGTAGATATTTCACTCTCCCAATGTGGTTTAATTGACTACACAAGTGCTAAGGCTTAGTAATATTCTTTGGTTCCCTATGTGTCGAATCAATAAATTGGGTAAATACTACCCGTGAAGAATATTGTGATCCCCTATACTTGTGGGTTATCAGAGACTGACGACCAGGAGTAGTCCGGAGGTCCCAGGCAGGAGGCTTGTCCTTTAGGTCTAGTGTTATTTATTTGCTCAACCTTCTTAAGGCAAAGCTTATCTAACTATGTCTGTACTAAGATAATAGTTGCTTTTATGGATAATGTATTATGGGTCCTAGTACCCCTAGATTGCAATCAAAAGATTGACACTAGTGAAAAAACAGCTAGCCAGAACTATCATTGGTGGCGCGCCTCTTCCCATCAACGACATCACTATCTTTTTGAAATAGTGCTCGTGTAGGCCAAATCAGCACGACAGCTTTACATACTTAGTGATGACATTGCTTTTTTCTGAAACCCCACAATTCTGTTGGCCCATATGCACTCATCGTTTGGAACGCATTGGTGGTGCTACTTTTATTTGCACATCATAGTTAATTTGTCAGTGCTGGCGTCCGTCTGCTTTGCATGCCAGAAACATGTTTTCCATGTGATCAAGTGTTTTAAGTATTTAATTATTATACTAGTCAAAAAATAATAATAAAAATATTATGCTTTTTCTTATCATTAATTTTACTATTTTTATCAATTTAGGAATTTTATTTATTTACTACCAGTTCAAATTTTGATTCTTTTATTTTGTCAAGTCTTCCATTAATCTGAGTCTTTTTTATTTGGCCTGTTATTAGCTATGGTGTTTCCCTTTTTCCTAATGCCAGTGATAACCTATCCGAGTCAACTTAGTAAAAGACCTAAGTCACTGCACTCTCATTTCACACCCCTCCCCCTGGACCAAGGCCGCCATCGTTGCCCCGTCGACGCCCCGTTGCCGCCCACGTTGCCGCCCTTGCAGGCACCAAGGTTAGATCCATGACTCCTCCCATCGCATCTCCTTCCTCTGCACTCTCCCATGTCCTCCATTCGTGGGTACGCCACCGCGAACCATTGGGATTCCTGTAGTTGATTAGGGGACTGCTTTAATTTGTGTTCAAATTTTAGTATATATATCATGGATTGCTTTGTGTCATGTAGAATCCAAAGTTAGTTTCATGGATTTCCTTATGTCATGTAGAATCCAAAGTTAGTTGCATGGATTGCTTTGTGTAGAATTGTAGCTAGTGATAATCCGATTGCTATTGTGTAGAATCCGATATTTATAATGCATTTTGATTATAATATGATTACTTGTGTGTCTCCCTTTGTGGATTTTGTTTATTTGTGTATGCAATTACTAGTGTAGAATTATATACTTAGTTTTCAATATGTTTTGTGTAAAATGAACTCCAATTAATTATGTTTGGTATAAATTTTTTACTAGTGTAGTGTTTATATACTTAGTTTAAATTATATTTTAGGTAGAATGGCATAGCCGCCACCATGTCCAGTGTGCAAGTCAAGGTGCACAACCGACCTTACAAGTGGCATGATGTTTATCATCTACTTCTAGCCGTGCTTTGTTCCTGCAGCGGTAACGCATTACATGAACCTTCTAACAGTTTGTTCTTTTTTTTCTAGCTATTTCCTGTAATGCAATGTGTTTGGTTTTTGGTTTTTTTACACAGATCGTCCCTTGCAATGATATATTGGCGTTCAATGAGCTCATTACCGAAGACAGTATGATCTTCGATGCTCTAGGGGGGGCCTACACTCTTGATGTCTACAAGGGACGAAAAATATCCCAGATTGGAGGAGATGAATGGAATCGTTTCATCACCCACATGCACCTCACTGGGGTGAACTTATCAGCTTCTCCTTCAGAAGACAAACTCCAAGGCCGGCTGTTATCTACATCAATTCGGAGGACAAAGATGATGACCCACTTGATGAAAACCACTATGCCAAAGGAATCAGGCTAAGCGAGGACGAATCGGGCAACCTCTGGTACATACTTACTCCATGTGATGTCTACGTCGGGATGCCATTCATGACCCGCCTGACAAGGACAAATGGTGACTGCCATGTCATGGTATGTTACTTGTTAGTGTAGAAATTTGATATGCTTAGTGTTGTAATTTGATGATATATATATGCTTAGTTGTGACATGCTTGTAGTAATGTGATATATATGCTTAGTTGTGGCATGCTTGTAGTAATGTCATATATATATATGCTTAGTTGTGGCATGCTTGTAGTAATGTGTACTAATAATGTTGTGATATGCATAGTGTGTTGTAATGTGATATGCTTAGTGTACTAATGTTATGATATGCTCAGTGTGTAGTAATGTGATATGATTAGTGTACTAATGTGTTGTGATGTATATATATATATATATGCTTAGTGTAGAATTTGAGGATACGCTTATTGTGTAGTAATGTGATATGCTTAGTTAGTGTACTAATGTGTTGTGATATATATATGCTTATTGTAGAATTTTGAGGATATGCTTAGTGTAGAATGTGATGAATATGCTCTTAGTGTGTAGTAATGTGACATGCTCGTTTACCATATTTTTTTCTAGAAATTACCTAAGAGGCTAAGTGAAAAGTGTCGCATCGAGCTGGATGAAGCAGGCATTGCTGGACTACGCCTTACAACAAGGGGCTCCATCACGAAATTGTGCTTACGCAATGGACACAGATGGTTACACTGTGTTTAGTGCCGCAGAATGGAACAACTTCCTTGCTGAAAAGAATCTCCAGGTTGGACAGGCCATTTTAGTCACCATCAGGAATACCTGGCGTCATGGCTTGAGGATGATGGTGGTCATCGACCTCATTTAGAACTATGTGTGTGGCCGGGCAGTACATGAATGAACTGCTTACATATTAGCGCTATGTACTAGTATTGTGTTAGCTCGTAATTTTCCTATTAACTGGTTATGTTTGTGAGATCTAGCTAGCAGCCACTTCAATATTAACTCCTAATGTTCTATTATCTGGTACTGTTCTATTGTGTAATGTTATATAGTATGTACTTAGGTTTAATACAAAATGTTAAATGTTACATGGTGTTGAAAAACCACTTTTTGGTGCACGAAACATTCGTGGCGTACAAATTACATTGTGCACCGCTAGGTGAGTGAATATAGTGGTGGCATTGCAAATATCACATGCCGGCAACACGTATAATACTGCTGGCGTAGCCTCCAGTGCCACCACTATTTCTTAACAATAGCGCCATAATGGTGGCGTCGAGCTTCTACGCCGGCAAGGTTGTTTTTGGCATGCCAGAGCTAGGCTTTTTTCTACACTAGTGTAATGTTTATATTTGTGTCAAAAGCTGTGTTGTTATATTTATGTGAGTCACCGTTAAAGATCAAGCATGATGGATGTATGATTACTGCATGCTTATAAACGAGGGTGTAACACCTGAGTTTACTCACCATATTCGTTACAACTTGGTATTTAGTGAGGGTACTCGTGAGATTATTTCGTTACCTGCACCTTCTTTGTTTGAATCTCATGTCGAGCATGGATACACCATCATGCCCAATGATATCATTGCTTACAATAACGATATAGATGTGATGGAGAACGAAGCCCAACCTTGGGACACTTGAGTTCCACAGCCCAACCAGTTTCCTACTTGACATGATGGATTCTACGGGTGGACATAGACCAAGTTAGGCCAAAATCCTAAGATTGGGGGAGTACGTATTATCACGGACATTACATTCATGTTCACACAATAATTATAGTTGTCGGTGTTCATCATTTTCATTGTATATCCATGCTTCGATTTATTTTGTTTTCCTTTTGTGCGTTTGAAAAACTTGGAAAATCCAAAAACATTTCTTGCTTCTTCTTGGTTTTTCTTTCTTGATTTATTAGTTCGTAGTAGTAAAAGAAAACCCAAAAATATTTATCATTTCTTCTTTTATTGTTTGTTGGGAGTTCTTCAGTGTAAATAGTTTTTCTAACTTTACATTTTGTTCTTTAGTACGCTTTCTTCAGAAAAAAAAATAAAAACTCCAAAAATATTTTAGTGTATTTCTCTGAATTTCTCTTCTTTCCTTTGAGTCGTCCTAATGAGAAGACTTCATAATAATTGCCGAGTGGCTCTTATATACCTTGTTTTCAATCTAACGAAGGTCAAGTATTTCCTTGTCTTTCTCCTTTGAATAAATTGTTTGTAGATTTCAGCTTAGTCCATTATTTTCATATCATTCAGCCATGTAAGTGAAAGGAAATAACAACAATGATTTCATGAAGTTACTGTGGCAAAAAGGATTGTATGAAATCTTCTAGTTCTTGTTTCTGTAAATATGTTTAACTCAGTATCCTTAATTTAGCATATTATGAGTAAACATCCTTGTGTTGACATTAGAGATTATAGTTGCTGATGCCATTCTTAAGTAGCTAGGAGTGGATAATGATTTATCTTGAGTGTCAGCATGCATTAAAATGTTTATGATGTAGTATGTTAGGATGGTATCCTCCTATGAAGAATTCAAGTGGCTTGACTTGGCACATGTTCACACATGTGGTTCACTAAAAACAAATGTAGCATTTATGATATTTATATTCAGAGTTTTTATATCATACTCATGCTCATATTCATTGTTAAATATGCGCAATGCATGATTATGACCATTGTCTCTCTCTAGTTGGTTGCTTCTCAATCTATTTGCTAGCTTTCGCCTGTACTAAGCGCAAATACTGCTTGTGCATCATAAATCATTAAACCCCAAAGTTTTTCCGAAAATGTCCACCATATCTACCTATCGATGGTATTACCGTGTCATTCCAAGTAAATTTGCATGTGTCATCTCTAATCATTAACATAAACATCTGTTTTGTGTGCCCGTACCGCTCATGGAGCTATGGGGCTGTTAATATCTTCCATGCTACGCGGGTTATTCTCATGATGAGTGTTTATTCACTTGTCATTGCACGAGAGACGCTGGTAACTGGGATGCCTAGTCCTATTAAACATAAACCAAAAATATATGCAATAAAACAAACTCCCACTTGAAAGTTGATTGTTTGGTGGGCACCCGTGGATTCGGGTAGGCATGGCTTGTGTTTGTGGTTCTGGGAGAGTAAATCTTTTCATTTCTGCATGAGAATCGCCAATAATGTGTTCTGCATGGGAGTAAAATCTATGGTACGATCGATTGTGTGTTCTTCTAGAGCCCTATCAAATTAAATAAAGAAGTCATCAAGCGACATGTATTCCTTGTAATCACAAACATTTTATGTTAAGTAATCGCGTCAATTCCAAATAAATACTTGTAGGGCACGAGCAGGTCCCTTATTCGAGCACTAGGAGATTCATTTACTGATTCACGCATTTAATAAGTACTAGTTAAATAAACCACAGGTTGTTCGCAAAAAAACACCACGGGTGCCTGCAGTTGTCCGTCACGGTCACTTTTGATCCTAAACTTGTAAAATACTAGTAGGTGAAACTAGTGATGTAACTTGTGAACGCGTCCACATATGGTCGATGGCATCGGGCATCTACCTTGGGTGGCGCGTCATGTTTACTAGGTCACGTGTTCCTCATGTTTGCCCATGCATCTAAACATAGAATGGGAGGAGAGAGAGAGGGGGAGAGAGAGCGAGAGAGAGAGAGGACATGGGACCCACCAGTAAGTGGCAAAACGAAGAGGTAGTACATGCTGACAAGTCGGTGTCGCAAATCTACTGAAAGTAATATAAAAACATGTTATCCATTAAAGATACAACATACGTTGCTACTATGTTGGCTATTGACATGCGCGTAGAAGGACCAGGTCGCCTGTTCCATGATAGGTGTGTCCCCTGGTGTGTAGCTTGTAGCTTGTTTGTAATAATTGCAGAAAACACGAGATTTTTCTTGCAAAAAATGGTGCGATGGGGAAGGTATGAAAGAGCATAAAAGAGAGCAATGACGGAGCTAGAGGGAAATAAATTGGGGGAGGGCGAGGGGTAATGGTGTTTGGAGTAGTTGTGGGCCAAATGCTAGAAAAAAAGCTAATCTAAACCCTTTGAAATAAATGCCTTCACAAATTAATCCAGGTTGGAGGCATAGTCCACATGGCATTGTAAATAGCTCCGGCTCCCTAGGACATCGAGAAGTAGTGTCTATGTGTGGGAGAGACGGTGAGAGAAAGCAAGGTCAATCGAGATATAGATACATAGAGATATAGAGAGATAGAGTGAGTGTGGCCCAACATTCGGTCAAAAGAGAGATATCGTGCGATTGAGCTTTTGGGTAGGGTGAGGGCTGTAAGAGAGATCTTGAGAGATTGACCTACATAGACAACGTGCGCGACAGAGTATACAAAGAGTGGATCGAGGCCCAAACAGGGAGATATATTGTTTGTGTGTGAGAGAAAGGAAGGTCAATCGAGACATAGATAAAGAGAGAGAGAGAGAGAGAGAGAGAGAGAGAGAGAGATCCAGCAAGCATGGACCAACATGCGGTCGAAAGAGTGAGACCGGTTCGAGAGTGACCTAGATCGACAATGTGCGTGAGAGAGTATACAATATGTCTAACTAGGCCCAAACAGGGAGATATATTGTTTATGTGTGGGAGAAAGCGAGGTCAATCGAGAGATACATAAAGTAGATATAGAATGAGCGAGTGTGGGCTGCCATGCGGTTGAATGAGTGAGATGGTTTGGAAAGAGTGACCTCAATAGACAATCTGCATGAGAGATTATAGAGTGTGTTGATGGAGGCCCAGACAGGGAGATATATCGTATGTGTGTGAGAGAATTCAAGGTTAATTGAGACTTAGAGGAAGGGGGAGAGGGAGAGAGAGAGTGAGATGGAGCGAGTGTGGGTTGTCGTGCGGTCGAAAGAGTGAGATGGTCAAG